>NC_052356.1:39379297-39445834 GCF_009727055.1 Benincasa hispida | reverse complement strand
TTTCACACTCTTCTTCCTCAAGTCCTTTCCATTCCCCATCCCCATCCTCTCAACCCACACCTGTAACTACACCACTCAACCAACCAACTCCCCATCTTCCCCAATCATCTGAACCATCAACAAATCCACCAGCTCCCATTATTTCCTCTCCCTCACTACCACCCACCTCTATTCTCCCAACTACCCCTGTTTCCTCACACTCCAACTTTCCTATCACCTCAGAACCAACACCATCCCGACCCCTCACAACCAATAACCACCCCATGATTACACGGTCAAAGATGGGCATTTTTAAATGGCTGTCCGATGTTACTGACTTGGATAAAACAGAACCATGATCCTACAAGGAAGCTCTCTTTCATCCAAGCTGGAAACAAGCAATGCTTGAGGAATATGCAGCCCTCGTCAGAAATAATACATGGTCTCTCACACCTTTGCCCCAGGATTGCAAGGTAATTGGCAACAAATGGGTGTTCATACTCAAACAAACTCCATCTGGTGAGATTGCTTGCTACAAGACTCGTTTGGTTACTCAAGGTTTCAACTAAGACTATGGCATCGATTACTTTGAGACCTTCAGTCCAGTTGTCAAGCCTACTACCATTCGGCTTGTTTTGTCAATTGCTCTATCTCATAACTGGATCATTCGGCAACTTGATGTACATAATGCCTTCCTCAATGGCGACCTATCTGAGGAAGTATAAATCAAGCAACCACCTGGCTTCATAAGTGATCAACACCTTGATCATGTGTTACTTCTGTACAAGACACTATATGGCCTCAAGTAAAGTCCTCGCGCATGGTTCTCCAAGCTCAGCACCTGTCTGATACAATGGGCCTTCTCCAATGCAAAGTCTGATACATCTATGTTCATTTTCCGTAACTCACATACTTTAATTATCCTTCTTATCTATGTTGATGACATTATTGTAACTGGCAATAGTCTTGCAACCATTCAACACTTCATTACTTGTTTAAACACTCAGTTTGCACTTAAAGATCTTGATGTTCTATCTTTTTTCCTTGGCATTCAAGTGCTTCGCTCATCAGATCACTTACATTTGTCTCAGTCCAAGTACATTCACAGTCTTCTTGAACGTGCACAACTCACTGACTGTAAGCCGATTCACTCTCCAATGGTTGTTGGCACCTTGCTGTCCCTCACCGATGGACAATCACTGGACAACCCCTCTGAATACAGAAGCCTAGTTGGTGCTCTCCTATATTTGTACGCTGACCAGACCAGACATCAACTTCAAGTGTCAATAAGCTCTGTCAGTTCATGCACGTCCTAAACCACTTCACATCTTCAAGCAGCCAAACGCCTGAATTAATCTAGAGTCAATTTTATACCTGATTAATTAATCTAGAGTCAATTATATCTCAACTTGAATTTTCCTTTAATATTGTATTTGTTCTAATTTGTATTCATGTTTATTCATTGTTATGATTGTAAATATAGTTAGAGTATTAAGGTATTTGTACCATAAAGTCAAATGTTGAAATTTCCGTCCTTATAAATCATTATTCTTTCAATGTATAATGTTTATAATTTTTTTTATTTGCAATGTATTGTAATTAATATGTGGGGTGGAAAAATCGAATCTCTGACCTTGAGGTCATAATGTTGTAATTCGTTATACAATAAAAAAAATTATACATCTTTTTAATTGTCCACACTTTAATTATTTAATTGAAATATAGCTTTAATAGATTAAATGATGAATAAAATAAAAAGGATAATAATAGAGAAGGAATGCCCACATTTTTCTCTTCAAGGTGACATTAGCAAACGTGGTGTAAATCCTTCTTTCACTAATATTTTATATTTATTTTATTTTGATTTATAAAATTTAAAATATCTATTTTTAGTCCTTAAAATTCTATTCTATTTTGATTCTAAGAATTAAATGTTTATGTTAGTCATTAGCTTTTAAATATATATATATATATATATATATATATATGTTGGATAAGTGCATTGAGCAGTGAAAATGGTAACAAAAATAAAAATTCATATATCAATAGACATTTTGAAAGTGCAGAAAACTAAAATTAGATTTAAATCACTTAAATAAAACATTCACATTTTATGGCTTACTATCTCCTCAACAATGTCAATTATAATATATTTTCACTCAAAATTATAAAGACTACAATAACTTTATCGACTTTAATATTAAACCAATCTAAAAATTAATATCTCGTTTGTTAACTATTTAGTTTTTGAAAATAAAGTCTATTAATACTTCTTCCACCTCCAAACTTTCTTGCTTTGTTAACTACTTTTTAGTCATATTTTCAAAAATCATACCAAATTTTGAAAATTAGGCCCCATTTGATAATCATTTTATTTTTTATTTTTGTTTTTTAAAATTAAGCCTATGTATACTACTAGGGCTAGTTGCATAAATAAAATTCAAGCAAAAATAATAAAATATGTAGTACAAGGATAAAATAGTTGCATATATTGATCAAAAATGGTAAAAGACTAAAAAACTCATGCCTAGCCACCATTTTGCTCGCTTTTTCCCAGTTTTCTCAAATTAAGAGTTATCACTGATAGCTGCTATCGTTGATAGCTTCTATCAATTGCTATCGATGATAGTTGCTATCAGCAATAGCTTTCAATTTGAGAAAAATAATACAATCTTGAAATATTAGCTTTTAATTTGTTATCAATTATCAGTAGCTATCGTTGATTCACTTTCATCAATTGGAATCAACCTTAAAATATCAATATTTAAGGCTATCAGTGATAGATTTATAAATAGTTATCAACTTTAAAAGAAGACCAACAACTTTGATTTCATAGTAGCTATCATTAATAATTTTTTATCATGGCTATCACTGATAGCAACTATCAGTTACTGTCACTGATAGACTTTCATCAATTAGAATCAACTTTGAAATATTAACACTTAAAGTTATATGATAGGCTTTTATAACTGGTTATCATCTTTAAAAGAAACTCGATACATAGATATCACCTAAGTTCTATCAACGATATCACTAACATCATTCATATTGTGGTTATTAGTGATAGCTTATTCCATTAATAACATCATTGATAAGATGCTATCAATGATCTCACTGATATCATGCTATCAGTGATAGTTCTTTATCATCGATAACGTGCTATCAGTGGTAGCTTCTATCATCGATAACATATTATTAGTATTAGCTTCATCACCGATAACATGCTATCAGTAGTAGCTTCTATCAATCATAGCCACTGAACATCTTTTTGCCAATTTCTTGTCATTACCAAACATTTATAGGTCTCTTTTCTTTTCGATGATAGTTTCTATCACTAATAAACATGTTATTAGTGATAACTTCTAGGAATTCCACTTACATTTTAGTTCGAGATTCAACTTCAACTTCAATGGAGAAAAAAAATTAAAAAAAGGAGGAAAGAAGCAAAAATCGAAGAAAATAAAGAAAATAAAAAGACTAAAAAAAAAGAACGTATACACAAAACATGACAAGTGAGGGTGAAAATGAAAATTAAAAAAAAAAATCAAAGATTGAGTAGTCAACTCATCCATGTTTGCAAATATTTTAAAGATGTAATATATTTTTAGATTTTTTTCTCTTATTGTACTATATATTAAAAAATATCCATACCACCATTATTTCTAAATTTCTTTTTTTGTTATCTATTTTTTACCATGATTTAAAAAATCAAGCCAAATTTCGATAACTAAAAAAAAAAAACAGCTTTCAAAAAGTTCGTGTTTTCGAAATTTGGTTAAAAATTGAACTATTGTACCTAACAAAAATGCAAATCATTGTAAGGAGTGTGTGAAATAGACAATTTTAAAAAACAAAACAAAAATAAAAAACTAAATGATTACCAAATGAGACCTAAAAAAGGATTTTTGTTTTTAAAATTTAACTAAGAATTTAATTCTTATATTTAATAAAGATGTAAATCACTCTAAAAATAGAGATAAAATATACTTAATTTTTAAAAATTAAAAAAATAAAATAAAATGATTATAAAATAAGATCTAAAATGATGTTGTGTACACGTTACTAAATTGATAAGACAACCTAAATATGGGGAAAAAAAAGTGAAAATACAAATAAAGAATTTAAATTGATATTTGAAGAAGAAAGTGAGAAGAAGGCCCCTCCAACTCCTTTGAATTTGGGGGTACTATTTTGATGTGGACCTCTTTAGAATATCAGGGGACAAAAGCAACAATCCAAAGTTTTTTTTTTTTTTTTTTTTTTTTTTTTTTTAAATTTTATTTAGAGCTTATTACACACTAATATATAGTTAAAATGACCGAGCATTAACATTTTTTTTATAGGTAATTTATTAGATAATATGATATTAAATTTGCCTTCATCGGTTAGCTTAATTTTATGGATCAATTTGAAATTTAAGATGATATCAAAACAGGTGGACCAGGAAGATCTTGTATTCAAATCGTATCAAAACAGGTGGTTCAGGAAGATCTTGTGTTCAAACTCTCGCAATGTTATTTTCTTCCTACACCCATAAGTGAGAACGAACGTTAGATGATATGATATTAAAAAATTTATCTTCACCTATCAACCTAAACTCATGAGTCAATTAGTGATTTAAGAATGATAGTAATAAACACATTTGAGGAGATTTAAATATAACATATAAACTTTTTTTTAGCAACTAAACTGTAACTAAACACAATTAATTAATAATAAAATTGGAGTTCAAATATTTTCAAAAAGGAATATAATTAATTAGTATGTCATTTATTAAAAAAATTATTTAGATGCATCTAGGTAGCACTTATCTTTATGCATCTCACTAAATTTTGAAAATATTTTAATGATTTTTCTATATGAATGATAAGAGTGAGATACATAAAGATAGGTACTATCCTGCATAAACGATTTCAATAGAATCATTTTTAAACAGAATATAGCTTCTTTTTTTTTTTTTTGAATATTTTTTGGAAAAGGAGAAACAAAATGGGAAAATTGGTAATTTACTATTGAGAGATCTCGTAATGTATTTATTTCATCAGGGACAATATTTTATTTTACCAAAAAACATGACAACGAATCTATTTTTTATTTAATATGGTAATAAAAACATATAAAATGTTATTATGATAAAGAAGATGAAAGTTTATCAGACAGACAAACCATGCTTAAAACTTAGAAATTATTGTAATGTGTAAATATGACATGGAGAGAGCATGCATATGCATGGGAAAGGGAGAGGCTTATTAGAGAAGCTAAACCCAACGAAAATGATTAAAATGTAAAATCTATACTATAATTACTATTAATTAGTCCTAATAATTATAGATTATAACAAATATTGAAGTTAAGGATGTGTCACTAATGCTTCCCTAATGGGTATCAAAAAGTGCTAAGATCCTTATTCATTCATTATATTAAATATACTTTATTTGCATGCTTAATAATGTGACTAGCAATCCATTTATTGCATTGTAAGCACACACACATATTTATTCGCAATAATATGGCTTAAATTAGGCGGAAAGCCCACTAAATCCACGAGGCCTAATAGGCCCAAGTGCTAGAAAGGTAAAAGGACGATTCTCAAGGCTGAGTTAGGAAGTGGCTCGATCCCTAAAAGAGGATGTCACGTCAAGCCGTCAAGCCGTCAAGCCGTCAAGCCGTCGTCAAACACCCCAAGGGTATAAATAGATGAACAATAATCTAGGCCACAAGTGGTATGTTATATCATACTCTACCTAGTTTGACACCATTCTTATTTAATACTAACTTAAGCATCAAAGTGTATTACATCAAATACTACATCGATATTAAAATTATAGTTTGTAGGTATATGTGCACCTTCTACCATTGAATTACATAATTACACATTAACCAAATTTAACTTTTAGAGTGGTAATATTTTCAATCTTAACATGAGGTTTAATAAAATAATTTTACTATGAAATCTGATAAATTTCAAGTTTGCTAGCCTAATAATATTTGAATTCAAAATAAGGTATTTGAGAATCGATATTGTTGTGAAAAATCTCACAAAAACTCACTATTTAACCGTAAATAAAAAATAAGTTTCTATCAATATCTAAATCATTCCACAAACTAAATCGAAATAGAAGAGAGAGAATATTTATAGTGGTTTGATCAATGTGGTCTACATCTATAGTGTAAGATAAAATATAACCAAAAAAATAGGAGAAGAGATGAAACAATATTAAAAAATTCTCTCACCTAACTCAAAAATTACGCTCAATCTATAAATTAAAATTGAAAAGAAATATCAATATGAAATAGTTAAATATAAATAGTATTTGCACGCCCGGGTATTTTTCATATTTACATGAACGACAAAATTCATTTAATAAAATCTCACTACTTTATCATGTTTATAAATAAAATATATGTATATTTTTCATCCAATCTTTTGCTTTATAAATCTTGACGTTTTGTTATTGTTATTTTATCTTATTGTACACACTTTTCAAGCGAAGGAAAAAGGAATTTCCTAATCACCAAGTTTTATTTAAGAGAAGCAAGGCAACATTATCTAGGGATAGGAATCAAATGAGAACGTATTTCTTTTTATTCTCTCGAGAAAAAGAAAAACAAAAAGAAATAAACTTTACAAATATCGGTTCCAATTGAGAGTTGCCCCTCAAAGTCCACAAACGAGCTAAGTTCAAGAAAAGTTAGAAAGCTATAAAATCCACATCTCAAAGGAAAAAAATTAGAGCTTCAAGTTATGAACTAGCTAGTCGAGTTAGTGAATATACATCAATTTGAAAACAACCGAGTTACATTCGATTTGATGTTCTGCAGGTCTCAAGCATCGTAAACTACCATCGCAACGTAGGTGACTGTCAGAGAATAACCTCGTTTGATGATCAAAACAAGAAGAGTAAGTAATCTCCAAAAAAGAGTTTTGATGATACTTTTATGTGTTTAGCTAAACAATATACTATTTATACTAATTTAGACATCGAAATGTGGTATGCTTGACACTACAACGATGCAGAGATCTTTCATGCAAGTCGATTGGAAAAGCAAAGTCAGACTAGGAGAAGCAAGCTGGAGGTTAAGTCCACGATGGGCCCACAATGACGACGAACACGAGTGAGGTTTTTCGAACGACAATAACTCTAAAAAGTAATTATATATTTTAACGATGCGTGAAATTATTATTATTATTATTATTATTTTTTGGCAAACGTGAGTTCAATTCAAACTAAAACAATGAAGAAGCTAAATCATACCTTCCAAAATAATAAATTAAAAAAAAAAAAAAGTTTATAAACAAATAGCAGTAAAATTATAATTCAACTAAAAAAAGGACGAGTTGCTAAATATATCCTCTAGATAAGCATTAGGTGGTCTACCCAACTTAGTTTTTTTTTTTTAAAGAATGATTTATTATTATTATTTTTAAGAAGGGTATTTGAACCACATAATTCATGATCATCAAAATATACTATATATTCTCCCACACTTGGGATAAATTTATATTGCGATTTATTATTATTATTAATATTTTGAAAAGGAAAAGCTTAGGAAGTTTGATCGGCCTAGAGTTAAAATTTTGAGATTTTATGACTTTTTCGAATGTAAAATCACATATAAGGTGTCATCAATTTTCGATAAGTGAAACCTGCGATTGCAAATGGACAATTTAACGTTGGTTAGTGCTTTGAGATATAAATAAAAATTCAGTTTTCATGTCTTTAGAATTTAGGTCAATTGAGATTTGTGCAACTAAATTTGAGTCATTCATACAAAAATTTGATGAGACATTTGGGGGCAAGGAGTTAGTTATTATAGTCCTAGGTTAGTATAGTTGGGTTATAATAGTTTGTGTATGAGGTGTAGATTATTTTAATTTGGGTTATAATAGTATGTGGTTGAGGTGTAAACTATTTTAATTTGAGAAAAAAATAGTAAACACTGTAGTGAAGAACAAAAAAATGATGAATGTATAATAATAAATACTATACCAAATAGTAAATATGGAAGCAAATTGAAGATTTGAAATAGAGTTGAAGATTTTAAGATAGTTCTTGTTCCAAACGTTCCTCGAGAAATGGCTAGAAACTACTATTTTTTCCCCTTTTAATGGAAAAGCTTTTTTTAAAAAAAAAAAATAAAAAAGCTAGGGCTATTTTTATATGTATTTATAAAAGAGGGAGAAATATAATAGGGACATGACAACCCACAAAAGATTGTCGTGTGAAGGGCCGACCCGACAGAATTTAGTGGGAGACAATCTAAAGTTTACCCATAACTCATCGACGCCTCTCTCTCTTCTCTCATTTTGCTTTTCTTTTTCTTTTTCCTTTTCCCCCTCTCTAAATTACTTATTTTTCTTCCTTTTCTGCCCTTCTCTCAAATTTCTTCATAGCACAAATGTCCATCTTTATTTTAATCAACCAATGTAAAATAACAACGTGTTTCAATTCTTTTTTCTAAAAAAACAATCGAAAAGTCACCCATTTATAAAAATATAAACAGTAATAAAAAATTATTATACTATTGTTAATAATTGCTATATTTACCATTTCAACCTTTGATTATGTATTAAATTTTATGTTTTAATATGAAGGTTATTATTCTTATTCCAAAATTTTGATAAATGTTAGTTTTAAAAATATTTATAAAGATTAACTTGGTATTTTGAGTTAATAACAATAATCATTTGTATTTGGGAGAGAGACGGTGGATGCGACAGACAACATTAAAAAGGCAAGAAAGTGAAGTACTAAAGTAAAGCACCTCACGCCCGCCAAACCTTAGCAAATTTGTTATAAAAAAACACACATTGATTAAACTATGAAATATGAACCACATTTGTTTGGTTGCACGTGCTAAGGAAAGGATTTCAGATTTCCCCACGAATACAGGGCCAAATCCAACAATAATTCTTCGTTTTAAAATAAGGGATGAGTTGGATCACGATTTTTTTTTCCTCCATTTTAATTTTAAACAACCGACATAAATTATGCTTTTTCTAAAAAGTATTAAATATATCCTAATTCATCCGTTTAAACCTTTTGAATCAATGGTGGTTTAATAAAAAGATATGGTTGAGTTTCTCATGCTTTCAGTTCAACGAATTGAAAATTTTTACTCTAACATTTGTTAAATTTTGTCTTGAAGGTGAATTGATATCTTATTTAGAGGGTGTGTGAGTTCATTAGAGGAATTTGATTCCATATGTTAATCATAATGGAAACATTGATCGTTGGAAGCTCCCTAAAAGCAACTCATACAAACTCAACTCTGATGCTTCTTTTAGCATAGGTGTGATGAGACTTTTGAACCATAATTCACAATTATAGAGTGAAATTATGATTTTAATGCAAAAAAAAAAAAAAAAAAAAAGTTAGCAGTTCATTGTTTTGTGGTACTTAGTAGGATTGTTGCTCTCTTAGTCGATATCATTATAGCTATAAATGTTGGGATGTATCCCTTTCGAATCGAAATAGATTCTTTTATTTTTAGAATTTTCTCGAAGGTTGGGACCATTTCAACAAGGAAGTCCTAATATTTGTTAATGATATATTAGTTTTCTACTATCAATAATTCATTGTGAGATTCTCTTTCAATCTTCCTAGAAGAGGTACTTTGGTTGCCACAACCTTTAAAATAAATAAAAATAAAAATAATTGTAATCGGATGATCGGATCTCTATAATACTATTGTATTCTCAAACAAAATACAAAGTAATATCTTATTTCATGTTAGAGACTTCATAGCTTTCTTTATGTTCTTTTAGTACAACAATAAAAAGAATACAAGAAAACTTAAGAATTAGACAACTAAGAAAGTTAAATGGAATCCACCTAGGGAGGATGATTTTCAAGCTAATTTATGAAAATCTAAGATGATGAATATGAGAAGCTAAGATGTGAAAAATAAAATTACATTGATGATTAACAAAAAGAAAGTCGTGAATCAAACTATCTTTACACAAATGGAAGAGAGAATCGATTGATGCTCGAACTTCACTAGCTTTGTTTATTGATACTACATGGTAAATTATGAGCTGAAGTAGAATGGAAAAAAGATAATAAAGTTTGGTTTAAAAATATTTCTAGAAAGTTTAATCCCTATGGAATAAATAATTTTGTAGGGGAAAGAAACTGTTTTTAGAAGCCGAGACGGGCCACGCGTGCTTTACCCTCTTTATTTGGGCCTACATGAGATGGGCATACCACAAATTCAGAAATTGGGCCTTCCATTCTCACTTCTCTTAACAACTCAGCACAATACGATGGTAATTACAATTATATCTTCAAATTTTTAATTATAGAGTCGAACCTTTAAACTTCTATAAAATGTTGAAATTATACTCTCAAACTTACAATAATTGTTGACATTGGGCCCAGAAATGATAAAAACTAAACTCTTAAACACATATAAATGTTACCATTTATACAATTATGTAAGTTTTAAGGTTAATTTAATCCAATTTTAACATTTACATAATTTTAAGGATTCAAAATTTAAAATTGAAAGTTTAAAGATATAACTACAACAACCACTCTACTTCATGGGTGGTTTTTGCAATTTGCCCTATAATTTATTTGAGGCAAGAAAATCAATTTAAATTGTAGTAATTCAAACACTAAAATTTTATATGTGAGTCAATTTATACTTTTTTAAGTGGTTTGTATAGTTATTCTTGATTTCATTTAAAAGCAGTTTGAATAATTTTAGTTATTCTTATTTGAATTCATTTAAAAGTCGCTCGAATCATTCTAGTTATTCTTATTTGATTTCATTTAAAGACAGCTCGAATAATTTTAGTTATTTTTACTTTATTTCATTTAAAAGCAGCTCGAAATATTTTAAATAAAATTATTCTTCTCTATTGTAACCAAAATATACTCTTCTCCAAACATTATATCAAAATATCAATATATATATATATATATATAATATGTAATTATTTAACTAAGAAGAGGAAAATAGAGACAGACGAGTATATGAAAATCACTGAATTTTAAAGAAAAAACCACTTCTATATTAATTATTGTGCTTAAATAAGGGGTATACCTCTCATTCACTATCTTAAAGCGAAATGTAATCATCAATGGTTTTGATTATGTAATTATCAATTGTTTTGATTATAAAAATTTATGGATTGAATTAACACAATCATTACTTTGAGACGAAGTTTTAATTGATATGATCCCAAAATTTATGGGTAGAATTTGATATTTATGCATCCCTTTATTAGAGTTTCGTAATATTTATACAAATAATTATGGTCAAATTACTATTTAGTTTTGTTGCAATAGACATTAAAGAACTTTGAAGTTAACTTTTATGTTATTATAGATAATTCTGGACCAAAAGAATAACTCTAATTAATAAGACGAAAAGAAGTTAGATTGAAGATAAGACAAGAAAAATTGGGCTTTTGGGCCAACCCACACATTCGCTCATCCTCGTGCTTCATGGTCGAGAGCCATGCCGAAGGAGCTCAATTAAGGTATGATTTTAATTCATATCAACTCTCACATTTCTCCCTAATATATATTAATTCTTGCATTTAAATCAATCTCATACATGTGTAAAAGATATGCATTGACGATTTTAAGATGAAATTTTAATTAAATATAAATCATTCTACATATAAAAATTTAGGGTTTAAATTGAAACAATTTTTAATTTGACGTTGCAATTAATCACAAAACAAAAATCTGTAAAATTTAACCAAATATTTATGATGATTATTATTCGATTCTATTTTCAATCAATATTAAAGTACTTAATCTTTATAGCTAGTTTGAAGTTAATTCTTAAAAATGAGTTAAATAACCCGACAATTTTGAAAATTGAATTTGTTGAAAGAGCTGTCATGTAATACCCCATTTTGAAAAGTGACAATTGTGCATCATATTAATAGGGATTGATGTCAATTCTTATAAATCTCACTTTACTTTTACTTTAATTAGTTATATTTATGTTTATAAATTTATAGATTTTCATATATCTCTTTCAAACCCTTCTTTTGATAGTGGGACTTGGAAGACATTTAAAAAATCCACTGTGTTTATAGTTCTATGTTCTTTGAATTCACTAGTCTAAGATTTTAGTCAATTTTAAAGCTTAAAATCAAATAAACTTAGATTTATCATATATTATTTAATCTTATTAGTTTTTCTAAATCTATCAATTCTCCCCCACTTCTTGGACAACATACAACTTAAATAGAGTACTTTTTTCTTCGTTGTATCTTCTCTTCTATTGAGAGTCGTCTCTATTAAAAGGTTTTTTTTTTTTTTAAGTGTCATTTGTTTTTGTTTTTGTTTTTTTTTTTATAATAATTACTCTTATTTTAACTTCTTAATGATTTGAGTTAAACAACATTAAGTATTTGTACATCAAATTTAGAAAAACTATAGAGTAATATACTATGTTTATCGGGTTAAGAAATTTAATTTAAGAGAAATGAATTAATATACATCTTTTTTTTCATGCAAAAGTTATGCAAACAATGGATTGAGATTTTTAGCATTGGATTCAACAAGAAACAACCACGTGACATATAAATTTATAATATATATTAACAAAAGGGTTATTTTCAAATAAAGAAAAATGAGTTAACTTATTTACAAATATAACAAAATGTCATTGTTTACTAGTGATAGACCATGATGGACCGCGATAATATGTTATGGTTTATCGCGTTGTGTTAAAAGTTTATTGTGAGCGGTCTACCACTGGTAGACAATGACATTTTGCTATACTTGAAAATATTTTTAACAATTTTATCATTTAAAATAATTACCTTTAACAAAATTGATTTAAAAACAACAAAAAGTAGTTTTTTATATAACAAGACACCAAAATCATATTATATATATATATATATATATGGCTTCTTGCAGATTTGGCAAAATATGTTTAAAAAATTAGGCCTATAACTCAGATTGATTACTTTTGCAAAAAACAAGCTCAACCCACGTGGTACGCTTCATACACTATTGATATACACTTGATATACTTGATGCCCTTGATACACTACTGATATACACTTGATATACTTGATGCCTTTGATACACTACTAGTTTACGCCTAATACACTTGATACACTACTGATACACACTTGATATAATATTGATAGACACGTGATACACTTGATGTACTATTGATACATGTTTGAAAATGACTAGTTATTTAAGTGTTTTAAAAAAAAAACCATAAAAATGATTTTTTTGAAAAATATTTTTTTCTCTAATTATTCCAAATATGCCCAAATTATCAAAATGAGTATACTAAACTGAGTGTTAGTGAGTTTTAAGTTAAATCTCCCCAAACTATTGTACATCTGTACTTAAAAATGAAAGAAACAGCATCATTTAAAAAGGAAAAAAAACTACAAAAAGGATAAAAGAATGTAGCAAATACAGAAATGAAAGTAAATAATAACTCATCACTACAAGAATTTTGGGCTTTAATATCGGTTGAAAAAAGTGAAACCCGATGTATAATGTTGGTTTTTTTTTTAAAGCGGATCTTTAATGTCGGTTTTAAACTGACATTGTAGGGGTACCTTTAATGTCGGTTTTAAGACCCGCTTAATTTATCCTCTCACTTTCTATTTTCCCTCCATTTTTTAAATTTTTCTCTTTTCACTCTCACCCTATTTTCTTTTCCTCTCATTCTCATTCTTCCCTCTTCAGACCCTCTTCTTTCTCACTTATCTCTTCCAAACCCTTGTCATTCGTCCGTTAATCGTGGGTAAAGAGTCTGTCGTGGTATAGATCTGGCTTCCATGCAGGTCTATTCGTCGTGCAACTCGGATCTGCTGCTCGTTTTGTCGAAGTGCCACAGCTAACCCGGATTTGATCATGGATGAAGCTCGTTTTGTCTAAGTGCCACAGTTCAGATCTGCTGCTCCCTTTTCAGTTATTTTTCTGTGTCTTATACTCTTGGTTTGATAAATAAGCACCCAAACTTGATACGCTAATCATGTGTCTCCAGATCTGAAGTTCATATTCCCACGTGGTGTGTGCCGTCGTTCGCCGTTCGTCGTTCTTTTCCCTTGTTGCATGTCTCCAGATCTACTGCCGTTTGTCTTTGTCCACCGCGTTACCGTCCATATCAGTATGCTCTTATTCTCTTTCCTCTCTTAAACTCACAACAATTTTTGTTCTTATGTTTACGCTTCTCAACTGTTTGTGTAAATGTCTCAATGAAAGGCATTGGGTAGATGATCGTGCAGCAAATGAGCAGCGCCACACGATAAGGTAGACGATCATCTAGTAAGTGAGCGGCGCTACACGATGAGGTAGGCGATCGTGTAGCGGCCACTGGATGATCGTGTAGTAATGCGGGGAGCTAAACGATGAGGTAGACGATCGTATAGCAGATGCGCGGAGCTAAGCGATGCGCTAGACGATTGTGTAGATATGCGCGCGGCATTAAACGATGAAGAGTGACGCGCTAGACGATAAGCGTAGAAGCTAGATGATAGCGTTGAGCGTTAAAGCGATGCGCGAGCGCTAAGCGATAGACTACACGATGGCGCTACGCGATAGGCATGAGCGCTAGACGATAGTCGTGCTGCGTTAGATGATGAACAGACGTGCTACACGATAGGCGGAATGCTAAGCGATAGCCTGATGCGTTAGAGGATAAGGCGTCAACGCTAAAGGATGGAGGTAAACGATGGGCGCGGTAGTTAAACGATAGGCTATGCACGAGATCGTTGAGAGCGAGATCGTTTACTAAACGATTGAGCTACATGATGGGCCATTGAAGCTAAGTGATAGATGCAGGAACTAAATGATTTCTTTTGTATAATTAACCATTCCTTTTTCTTTCAGAAAGAAATGAAATTATGTTCAAATAAGCAAATATATCATGGTTAAAGGAGCCTATCCATCGCATATAGGCTTTAAGGACATCGTGGCATAACCGTCGAGGTAAAGTTGAGACCTAAAAGATCGAATGGAACAATACAAAGACAAGTAAATCCCTTATGAATTCCAAAGGACTCCTTATTAATTTTAATTAAGGGGATTCGTGATTCCAAGGGAAATAGACTACTCAAAAATTTCACATTGATTTTGTTTTTTTATGTTGTAATTGATATATTGAATAAAGAACTCAGAAAATTGAAATCAAAAAGCAAAAGAATCAATAAAATGTTGTTTGGTCTTAATTGAGAATTTGAGTAAAGAGTAGTTGAGGGGTTTCATAGAATTTGAAAATGGGAACTCATTTATTTGATGTAACTACTTGAGCCGGATGAAAAGAAACTTTCACGTCCGATTTTGAAAGAGGGAGATCCTATAGTATCCTATCCAAAATTTTCTTTTACTAGGCCCATAGCTAAAAAACCTACTTTCTTACGATTACGGGGTTCATTCGAATATGAAATCCAATCCTAGAAATACAACATCCCACTTTTTTTTACTACCCAAGGCTTCGATACATTTCGAAATCGAGAAATTTCTACCGGAGCAGGTGCTATACGAGAACAATTAGCCGATCTGGATTTGCGACTTATTATAGATTATTCGTTGGTAGAGAGACCACATGAAGGTATGTGCATAATTGAGAGCATATATATAAATATGTTTTTATTTGCTAAGGCTACCGTTGACTATTAAAGCAACCTTTGAAGACTATGAATTTGGATGCATTCCCTTAAAATGTGAATTTGGTAAAGACTCTATTTTATATTCATAGTCTCTTATTGCTTTAGGAGATAGCTGCAGGTATGGCGTCTTTGAGTTGTTTTGAAAGTTGTACTCTACATATGAATATTTACTAGAGCCTCTGCTATATTATGGCAGTTATAGATTCTCCTAGAGTAAAAAGCATTTTGATTTTGATGCATTGGCTTGACTCATAGCTTTAATAAGTTTTAGTTGATGAGTCTAACTTCATCGTTATGCTGCCGAAAATTTTCTATCGTCTTCGTATCTCATATCTAGATAACCAATTATACATATTCTCAATAAACATGGTTAGTTGAATATGAATTCTGATCACATTTTCACTTTCAATCCTTTGTCTTAAACCTTTTTTGTTTGTGATCCTTTGAACAACAGTGGTCAGACAAAGATGCCTATAACCAGACACTACTGAAGCTGGGAGGGGGGGGGGGGGTCTGTTCAAGAAGAATTATGAAGGGATCTATACTTACCAAGTAGAGAGGGACAACAAACTCATAATATTTGTAAAATCATAATGTTTGTATTACTTGTAATCTGTGTTTTCAAGGGCTGAATTATTGTACGGCCTTTTAAATTATAATTTTATAGCAGAATCTGCGGATTAAATGTAATAGATTTGCAATCCATACATAAATAATATGTCATAGCCACAATGTTCAATGATGATGTGTCATGTTATACTTTTTGACCGAAAAAATGGATTCGACAACGAAATTTTAAAAAAAGGACAACAATTGATAAAACGGACAAATTATGGGCTTCAATGTTAGTTTAAAGGGCTTCATTTGATTCTTAGGCTTCAATTGCAACCGACATTAAAGGGCTTTAATGTCGGTTGCAAATTTCATTAAAGCCCTTTAATGTCGGTTGCAACCGACATTAAAGACCTTCAATGTCGGTTTAAAACTGACATTAAAACTCAAAATTCTTCTAGTGCATATTGCTGCAAATAAAAGATAAAAAAAAAATATAAGAATTAATGAAAAAAAATACAAATATACTTTAAATGTGGTATATTAGTTCACTGATATACCAAAAAAGTAGATTTGTTAAAAGGATCAAATTTGAATGCGGAATAATTGAAAATTTAAAGTTGAAAATTTTACCATATCTACCATTTTTCATATGTTGAAGGTATGCCCCTAATTATACATTTTAGATTTGTCACTAATTGCAAATTATATATATATATATATATATAACACAAAGGTTAACTAATATCTTAAAACTATTGAGGTAAGACTCAAATTGGCTCATGAGCGCATCATATACGTAGTTATTTACAGGTTATTTATGCTTGTGTGACTATATATAAATTAGAGTTGTTTGAAAGTTTTGATGTCCCAAAAATAACTTAATTCAAATATTTATCCTACTATATATTAGTGTTAAAAAGGTGGGGGAAAGAAATCAATTTTAAAACCTTTAAACTTGGTTGTATCAATTAAGATTCTAAACTTTTAAATTCATCAAATAAGTGTTACAACTATTATCATCGATTCAATTTTTGTTAATTCATCCACTAATTTTAACTCTGAATCACGTAAAAAAAATATATAAACTCATTAATTGAAATTAAATAAATTTTTATACAAAATACATTTGATGAATGAACAAATTAACCGTCGAATAACTTTGTCAAAATTTATAAATGTTAACAAAAGAAAATCTAATATCATTTTTCTCTAAATTTTTATCAAATTTGTAATGTAGATATGTTTAATAGTTCAATGGATGCATAAATGAAATTTCTCCCAACCCAATTACGACATTTATTTTAGTGGTACAATATAATAAAAGTGGAAGATTTAAAGTTAAATTTGGTACAACTTAACATGTTTAGAATTATATTAATATTTTTATTAAAATATCATTTTAATCATTGTACGTATAATAAATCTTAAATTTAATTTTTAAAAGTCACTTTCTATTCAAATTAGTTCAATAATAACAATACTTTTTCATACAACAACGTATAATTTGTAGATATATTTTCAAATTTTATAGTAATAATATTAATAGATAATATTTTTTAAAAAATAATAATAAAGTAGATATATAAACTATTTTTTTAAAAAAAATTAGTCCAAAGTAGAATTAAATTTTTTTTTTTTAAAAAAAACCTTCAAAATATAAGATTAAAATGATATTTTATTTGATAGAGGTGAGATGGCCTGATGGGGATGGAGCCAAGAGGGATAATGGTGCCAAAAAATAGTGACGTGGCTTTCAGTGCTGTGGCAGTGTTGTTTGATCTCGAGATTGATGGCTTTTGATTTATTTATTTTATTTTTTTCTGGTTCCGTCGTGTAGTGTAATATAAAATTTCCCCCACGTGACAATCACACGTGTTCCTACTCCTCCTCCACACTTCTTGTAAAGTGTAAACAACTTTCCCGTCATCCATGGGATCCACATCATTTCACTGCTTTTCTAAAGTGATCACTTTTTATGACTATAATACAGTACAATAATAAAAATTAGGTTTAAATTTTATTTTGATCTCACAATTTTAAAGAATATTTTATTTTGGTTCTTATTTTTTTTTAAGTACGTATTTTAGTTTTTGAACTTCAAATATATTTTTTTTTAATTTTTAAACCTTTAAAATTGTTTGCTTTAACTTAAATTCTTAAAAAATGTTTATTTTAGTTCTGCTTTATTAAGATTTTGTTAACTTTTTTAATAAATGACGAGGTGATTTGTATTTTTTGATGACTAAACTACCAAGTTACTTCCGTTAAAAAAATTTAGAGTTTCAATTTTAAATAAAGTGGCAAAACGTGAGGATTTAAAAGATACTTTTAGTTCAAAATTTTGAATATTGACATTTTACTTCAACGTCACTTTGCTCAATATATTTGAAGCATAATCATCTAAAAATACAAGTTCTCTCACATTTTTGTCGAAAAGTTAACATAGTTTTAATAGTAGGGAATAAAGTAAACACTTTTTAAAAGTTTAGAGATTAAAATGAATGCTTTTGAAAGTTTTGAGTACCAAAATAGAATAAGATTCAAAGGTTCAGGAACTAAAATAGAATTTAAACCTAAAAATTAACAAATAAGTAAATTACAAATTTAGATCTAGGTAAGAATAATTTGATTTATATTTATTTCTTTCTACTAAAATAGTTGGTTAGTTTTTTTATGACAAAATTTGAGTAATTTATTTTTAAATTCAAATTGTTATATAAAATCAACAATAATAAACAATTTAGTAATAAAGTTAATTATTTAATTAAAATTTGCAATTAGTGATTTAGATTAATTAATTTTTTTAAAAGAAACCGATCCCTACGAATTTCTCGCGGGAAATCCCAGTTCGATCCTTGTAGAAAATTTCACGATGATGAAAAATGAAATGAGGAGTGGGGATAGGGACAAGGAATGACATTACTGGCCTCGCTGTCCATGGGCCCCGCTTTGTCCATGGACATCTCTACATGTTCACAACTTCGTGATTTGAATTCATTTTATTGTACTAGAAAAAAATGTCACGACATGATATTTGCCTTTTTTTTCTCGAAAAATGAAGTTTTTTTACCATTTGCTGACGTGAAATTTGAGTAGAATTAACCTAATGAATCCCTCGACCACATGATTGGCGCTCTCCTCTCTCTTCTCTCACATATCGCTCTCCTTTTCCATTTTTTTCTCACCATCTGATCTCCGATCTCATCTCCAACCTTTAATCTTGTTCTCTGGCAATTGATCTCCCTCTACAACACAAATCGAAAAGAGGGAGAAGAAGAAGCTGGCCGAAGTTGCTTGTGTGAACTTGTCTGAGTTGGTTGAGTTGTCTCATTGAGGTTAATCGGATGCCAGAGAAGAAGAGTACCAAATGAGAAAGAGGTGGAGGAAGAAGCGGAAAGAAAAGAAGAGGAAGGGAAAAAAAATGTAAAATTTCTTAAGTTTTAAAAATAGAAAAAAAATCATTTTGAGTCTTTTAATCAATTGTTTTAGTTTGTTCTTTTACATTAATCAGTTTTTTTTTTTTTTTTTTCAAAAAACAAAAGAGTGAAGAAAAACTGGCCCCACATTGATTCCCTAATCTCTCCACCCGATACGCCAAACTCTGACTTCTCATAAACAAAGCAAATGAGTACTGACAAAATTTATTCCAATTCAACCTTTCTTTCAGACGTTAATTAAAATTATAATTACAATTGTACTAAAACTAAATTAATTATCCTTTTTTTCTCTTTAATTTTTCAGTTATCCATATGTTCAAAAGTAGAGGTGTTAAAAAAAAATCTAGTGATCAAATAATTGATTTTTTTTAATTGGGTTGAAATATTTTTTTTAGATTGGTTCGTGAATTTACCTAAAATGAGATTGAATTATTAATTTTAATTCAATATATAAAAATAATTATATAAATATACTAACATTTTTCTTATTTTTAAAACAAAAATTTTAATGAATGACCCAAGTAACTCGAACAAACCTAATTTAAATGTTTTATGAGTTGGGTTCATCATTTAGTAAGAGTTATTTAGTTTGAAGAAATTTATCATCTAAATAATTGAGTTAGGTCTAAAACTCTAAAAAGCATTTCAACCCAATTCACGCACCTCATTCAAAAATTCAGTACTTTTTATTTAATAATTATTAAAATCGCTCATTTTTGCCAACTCAAGCAAGAGCATGACCAATTTAGTTAGATATCTCCCATTGATAGATTCGTAGTTAAATTTTTTGAATCTATATTTTTTAGTTCAACAATAAATAAGTGATTTAAACTTTTATTTTAGTCCATTAAATTATGCTTAAATTGATATATTCATTAAACATTTAACTATATTAGTTAGGATTTAGAAGTACAACTATCCATGATATATTTAGAGTGCAACAAAAACTTGACAAATCAAACCGATTCACTTATTTGATTTGATTTTTAGTATAAAATCGGAGGTCATGAATTTGAATTTGGAGAAAACCAAAAATTATTGACTCGAAAAGTATCAATTATTATGATGTATATTTGTTATTTAGAAAAGTGTTGAAGAAATAAAAACTAAAATGTTCAATTTCAATCCGTGAAAAAAAAGGATAGAAACAATTTTAATTTGAACCTGGAAAAAAAACCCAATTCAAAACGAAAGTGGAGGTAAAAATTTTAAAATTATAAGAAAAAAGAAAATATAAAAAATCGATAACCAAATCAACAATAAACCAAACTAGATAAAAATAAATTTATTGGTTTTGTTCACACCGATTTGGATCCCTTTCTTTATAAAATTGATTGATTTGGTTTGGTGATTGATTGACTCCAGAACCGAAAAAATTAAACTGACTTTTACTCCTACCTACCCAACTAAAATTAATGTGTACTATGCCATGAACATATTAGCTTAACTTAAATGTATAAAAAGTTGAAGGTTAAAATTATAAATTTAGCCTTAAATTTTTAATTGAGAGTTTGACTACAAGATACACTCATTGATTAGAGGCAAGAAGTTGACTAAGGGATCTATTGATGCCAACTTAAAGGGTTATTGTTCAACGGATAAAAGTTTTCTAAGAGTCCAAATTGACGAAAAGGTTTGACACCTTAACATCAGTTCTTCAACACTTTGTGAATTGGATTGTAGTATATTTCGAGGGTTGGGTTGGGTTCGCCCATTAAAATAGTATGTGAGTTGAGTTCAGAACGCTGGACATTAAGATAGAACTATATTTAATTTTGTTTTATCATTAAAATATGTAGAATTTGTCGCATTCCCTATTTGCTAGATCCAATCTGAATTATATAATTTATCAGTACATGAAAATTAAAAAAAAAAAAAGAAAATATAAAGGTTCGAATCATTTTTATTCTCTTTTGAATTTTTATATTTTTAATTTAATTTACATTGGTAAAAAGAAGTATACTATTACAAATGTGAACTAAGAATCATTGAGAGTACAAACAAAGTCAGTCCTACATTAGTTAAAGAAGGAAATAATCATAAGTATATAAATGGGGACAATTATTTCCATTGATATGAAATATTTTAGATGATTTCACTTCTAAAAATAAAACTATAAGATTTTTTTTTTTAATCTAAAATAGGCAATATCATACTATCATAGAAATAAGTACGGATTTCTTTGTCCAAACCCTAATTCAGAAAATTTCTCCTGTTGAGAAAACCATGTGCATAATACATATCATTGGGTGAAGGCATATGACCTATTTATTTATTATTATTATTATCCAATTGAAATTAAACAAAGAGAAAATGGTGATTGGTTTAATTATTCCTTGAAGTAGGAAGAGAACCACACCTTTGAATTAAAGTTAAGATTCCCTTACCAACCCCCATCTATCTCTAACATGTGGAGAATTATAACCTATCCTTGTTTAATATTTTAATAACATCGAGGTTAAATCACAAGTTGAGTATATATTTATTTCCTAAACTTTTTAAAATATTTAATAAGTCTTTAAAATTTCAATCGAGTATCAAATAAATCTTTAAATTTTAAAAATTGTATAATAGATTCTTAAACTTTCAATTTTATAAAAGTTTCTAAACTCTAAAAAGTGTTTAATTGATCCTTAAACTCTAAATTTTGTATCCAATATAAAATTCAATTTTATATCTAATAGATCAATTATCAAGGATTTTGAGATGCAAAATAAAAGAAAAAATTAGAGATTTATTATTTACCTTTTAAAGTTTATTAACCAAATAGACCAAACCTAAAAGTTTAGAGACTAAAGGTGTGTATAAATAAGTGTTTAATTTTAAAAATAAGTTATTTTGGAAGAAATTGGAATGTTTGAGAATCACTCACAATAGTTTTTCAAGTGTATTTTAATCAATTTTTATCAAATGTGTTTAAATAAAACGAGTCTTTTGAAAAACTATTTTTTCTCAAGTCAATTCAAACGGGCTCTAAACTTACGGTTTAATTTAAAATGAATTATTATATTATCAATACAAAATGTCAACCTAGTTTGATTTATTAACATCGACTATTAATAGAGACCACTTGGTTTGTAATAAATAAATCACAAAGTCAATTAATTCTAAGTTTCAACAAATACTATAGCATCAACTTGAGCTTAGCTCCACCAGAATTAACATGGTCTCTTTTTCTAAATGGTGGAGGTGTGATTTCTTATTCTCATTATTATACAAAAAAAAAAACACTATATAAACCAAAGTGAGTCGAGTCTAGTGATAATTGACATGTACTATCTTTTCTATCGGAGATTTGATCTCATCCTATCTATTATTGTTCTGGCAAACAAATATCATATGAAATGGACAGAATTTTATTTAAATTAAACACCCAACCCACATGTTATTGAATTAATAAAAAAAAAAAACAGTTCAAATTTCTCAGTCTACTTATGTACTATATTTTAGATTATGCAGACATTTTAACATATATTTTGAAAAGAAAATCAAGATCTAAAGAAAAATGATAAATAAAGAAGGAAATGGTTGGGTGAGGCGGCGAAAATAGCGATTCATACTGGGCAACCTTGTATATAAAGAGGTCCTCCAAAGTCGGAAAAATTGCTCGCAACCAATTTTCGACGTCAACAGAGAGGGAGAAGCGCTGACAGTTCCTTCAACAACCTGCTGTAGCCGTGGAATGCAGCAAAGAGGAAGACTAAACAACCGAAGATCCAGGAGCTTTTCTAGATCCCGCCTCGCCGTTGAGGGTTCATAGGCTTGCCTTGCTTAAATTCCTCCTCCACTCCTCATTCGCACTCTTTCAATCTCGCTTCTAATCGACATCAATGGCTTCTGTTAACAATGGCGGTAAAACTCGCCTTCTCTTTCTGCTCTTGTTCGTACATTCTCCCTGTTTCTGTTCTAATATATTTTTTTTCTTATTCGATCGGTTGCTTTTGTGTTTCATAGGACAAGAGCGCGAGGTGCAGAAGAACTACTGGATCGAGCACACTGCGGATTTGACTGTGGAGGCCATGATGCTTGACTCTCAAGCCTCTAATCTTGACAAAGAAGAGCGACCTGAAGTAATGCTTCTCGCTGCGTGTCCTTCATTACCTATAGCTTCATTTTTACTGTTTGAATTGATTATTTGGTTCGATGGTAGGCGTTGTCGTTTTATCTGGTTTTAGATCCGTCTTCTCGGTCTTTACTACTAGAATTCGATTGGAACGACTCTTTACATAGTAGAATAGAATGTTACATCTTCTTCCGATGTTTAGTACCGTAGGTTTTGAAAAATCTCCTTCCCGATTTCCAGTAGCATAGTTTAGAATTATTCCATTAATGTAGCTGGCTGATTCGCTTCCTTCGTTGAATCTTAGGATTCTATGAGTTGGACTTGGAAACGGAGTCATTTCGTACCTTAAGTTTCTCCACTTCTATTTTTTAGCTGCGGAAATGTAAGTTGTGGTGTACATAAGTGTTTAGTTTTGCAAAGTTCTTAAACTGTTCATCCGTAGGTACTTTCCTTGCTTCCTCATTATGATGGCAAAGCTGTCTTGGAACTTGGAGCTGGAATTGGCCGTTTTACTGGCGAATTAGCCCTGAAAGCTGGCCATGTTATTGCTCTAGATTTCATAGAGACTGCTATAAAGAAGGTAAGGTTGAAAATCCATTTCATATAATGTCAAAACGTGACTGTCGTTATATACTTGCGTGTAATTATTTTGTAACTTATCACCTTAATGTTCTAACTGTAGAATGAAAGCATCAACGGCCACCACAAGAACGTCAAGTTCTTATGTGCCGACGTGACATCTCCAGAGCTTAGCATTTCTGATGAGTCTATTGATTTGATATTCTCAAATTGGCTGCTCATGTACTTATCTGATAAAGAGGTATTACTTAGCTTTCGGTGCTATGGTAGCCACTGGATGCATGCTGCATGTGATTAATCTTCGATTTACTAATTATCAATGACTTATAATGCGTTGTTGGTGGAATTAGAAAATCAGAAAGTCAGAAATTGGTTTGGACCTCTGTATATGTATGATTTGTGGTTGGTTATTTGTTCAAATTGAATTATTTAGAGTTGTTTTCTAATTGAGGGCATAAAAATCCAGAACCAAGCTTTCCTCGGAAGAAAAATGCTATATTAGCCTATTACCTAGATTGAGGAAGCTGTGGCTAATTTTTAGTTCGACCTAATAGCGAACTGAACTATATATGCGTTTTTTTGTGCTATTGAACATCTCACACTCAGTTTGGTTTGTTCAAATACACACAGAATTTCCCTTAAAAAAAAAAGTAACAGTAATAACAACACAGAATTTGGCTAGCACAAACTATTTCAGATTTCTTTTTGGGTATTCAGATGGCACAAAGAATTTCAGCTTTTTTGCCTTTTCCCTTATTACTTTCTGTATGCACGTGCCAGATGTTTTTATCAATTGTATTTCAGGTTTTCTTGTTTTTCCTTGTAGCTTTCTGTATGCACATGCCACATGTTTTTATAGATCTATTCTATTTATCTACTGGTCTCTTTTTTTATTAGGTGAAATTTCATTAAACTATTTTCACTCTGGCCTACAAATTTCTACTATCAGAGATATTGTTCATTAAATCCTTGAGTTTAGTTTTTTGCAATCTTTGTTAGATTGAGCCTGTTTATTATTTATTTTCCTTTCAAGAAACTGATTTATTGTTATAACTATAGGTGGAGAATTTGGCTGCAAGGATAATTAAATGGTTGAAGGTTGGTGGATATATATTCTTCAGAGAGTCGTGTTTTCATCAGTCTGGAGACTCTAAGCGCAAATACAACCCAACACATTATAGGGAACCCAGATTTTATACAAAGGTCATATTCGTCTACTTTTTTATTGGTTTCTTTAGTTTTTACTCCTTTGAACCCTTTGTTTTGTGTGGATTAACTATATGACAATGACTACCGTTTCCTATTGTGTTCAACTTCAACAGATTATCATCATACAAAAAACTGATAGTAATAAAATCAAAAGATTGTCATCTGATTGTGCTGTGCTGAAACTATGATTAAAAAGAATAATGTATAATGAACAATTCACATATGCATTAGTCCTGATTATATAGCTTATAAAGAAAATGTTTTTCCAGGTTCATAATCCTGAACGTATCTTTAGTCATAAAAGACTGCATCAGCGAACATTTTCTGATTCAAAATGGATTTTAATTTTACTATACATATGATTATGTAGTTGTCACTTGAAGTGCTTGACCTTACATCCTTGCCATCACTTTTATTTCTCAAGATTGTACAAGACAAGTATGTCTGATGATGTGTGCTAGGTTGACTTCATATTTGGTTTTGCGTGTGAAGTTTTTCCATTTGTACTTATTACGTGGCATATGAGTGCTTAGAATTTAGCATATGGCATTCCCAGCATGAACCTTTCTTTACATCATTTGCAGATTTTTAAGGAATGCCAAATGCGTGATGAGTGTGGAAACTCCTATGAATTATCCCTTGTAAGCAGCAAATGTATAGGGGCGTACGTACGAACTAAGAAGAACCAAAACCAGGTACTTGCAAGTGGAATTTGGTCTCATTGTACTTTTTTATGTTTCTTAATGTTTATTACTAACAATCTTAATGTTTGCATCGACAATCCATTTTACATCTTTCTGTATTTTTTATCACTTTTTTGACATCCCCCCAGGTTATCATTGTTATTTTTCATCTTTAGATGGGGTCGACTGTTTGGTTCACTTGTTTTTTGGAAGTTGGAACATATTGTATCTTTGAATATTTCATTTATCAATGAAATGATTTCTTATGGAAAAAAAAAAAGTTCATTACTAACAAAATGCACATTTTGTTTTTACATAGATTTGCTGGATATGGCAGAAAGTCTTTTCACAGGAAGACAAAGGATTCCAGAGGTTTTTAGATAATGTTCAATATAAATGTAATGGAATACTGCGCTACGAGCGTGTATTTGGTCAAGGTTTTGTAAGTACAGGAGGAATTGGTAAGCCTTATTGTTAAGCCTCTTCTTGTACTCTGCTGCCATTATCTTCTTTTCAATGCTATTTAGATGATTTTCTATATTTATGTCAGCACATTGCAATTTGAGTATGTTTTGGTTAATATTTTGTCCACACGAATCTTGGTTATTTTAAGGTTTATATTATTATGATCTACCAATCTCTACTTGTATAATTTTTCCTGAGTGGAAATCTATCATAGTTGATAAGTGAAATTAGTCTATTTTGTACGAAAGAATCTATATTAGCTCATAATAGTGAGAAGTCAGGCTTGTAAATGTACATAGGTTCTCTTCTTTCATTGTTTATTAGCTCATTATATATATTTTATTTCAAATTCTAAAAGTTTTTGGGAGCAGATTAGAGAAAAAAATATATATACGTAAGAGATTAGTCTATGAATATATTGAATTGACGAAAAACCTAGGGGAAAATGCCTCAAACTCCTTCCTTGACTTAGCCCACGACAAATTAAATCAATGAGCCATTGGACTTGGCCTCGTGCGCAAACCATAAATGCACTTAGTGGTATGGACTCCTGTCACCTAGGCATCTTTTATTATTTGATTAACTATCTCAATAGAGTAGGGTGAGTTAAGATAATCTGTTGAAGCATCTGAAAGCCAAATGTTATTGTTTATGCTAGACAAATATAAGCTTCTCGAACCTGTGAACCAAAGGGTCCTTTATTGTTTAATCTATTTACATTTAATTGTTATTCATCAAGTCTACCTTTTTGTTTATGTAGAGACCACCAAAGAATTTGTTTCAAAGCTAGAATTGAAGCCTGGTCAAAAAGTCCTAGATGTTGGTTGTGGCATTGGGGGAGGTGACTTTTATATGGCAGAGAACTTCGATGTCGAGGTTGTTGGAATTGATCTCTCCATCAATATGATCTCTTTTGGTCTTGAGCGAGCCATTGGACGCAAATGCCCAGTTGAATTTGAGGTTGCTGATTGTACCACAAAAACCTATCCTGATAATACTTTTGACGTGATATACAGCCGGGATACAATCTTACACATTCAAGTAAGAAAAATCTCCATATTCCTCGGCAACCTCATTTTTAAATAGCATTCATTTATTTTTTTTCTAGTTCTCATTCATAAAAATATGGTTGAGCTGGTTGACAATTTCCGACTCAGTAATTGTTATTAAAAAACCAATCCCGTTTCTGGCCTGAACACTCAAGGATATATTAAAAAAAAAAAAAGACTAACTTCATTCTCTCTTTTATGCATTTTTTTCCTGGAAATTACCAGAATGGTTTATCATACTATATAGCGATGTTTCAATATGGTAATCCTGCTATATATGTCACTCTGTAATTGGTTATTTAAAGTATTTGCTTTTCCTTTTCTCTCTCTTTAGAGTCTCTTCATACCCAAAATTCCTGAACTATTGATCTATTGCAGGATAAACCTGCGCTGTTTAAAACTTTTTACAAGTGGTTGAAGCCAGGAGGTAAGGTTCTCATCAGTGATTATTGCAGAAGTGACGGAACTCCGAGTGAAGAGTTTGCTGAGTATATCAAGCAGAGAGGATATGATCTACACGACGTAAAAGCATATGGTCAGGTAAGTTCAACGACATCTCATTCAACTCTTGTATGGTTAGTAGTTGCTCTTGATTTCTTAGCATGCAAGCTCATTATGGATTTTTATTTCTTCCAACAGATACTTCAAGATGCTGGCTTTGACGACGTCATTGCAGAGGATCGCACTGATCAGGTATTAATAGTTTCTTCATTGATCCGTAATAGTTACAATTACAAGTATATGTCATCGTGCTTTCGTATCTAAAATGCTGCTTCATGTTTGTGCCTTTCAGTTCATTCGAGTTTTGGAACGTGAACTAAGTACTATAGAAAAGGAGAAGGAGGAATTCATTCGGGATTTTTCTGCGGTGAATTTTCACTTCTTTTGTTTTCTTCTCAATGCTTGGTAATATTTTCTTTTGTTTTTAGTGTTATTTTCCCTCATTCATTTGGGATTGAATTCAATTCAGGAGGACTACAACGAAATAGTCGATGGTTGGAAAGCAAAACTAGTCCGAAGCTCCACTGGTGAGCAAAGATGGGGACTCTTCCTTGCCAACAAGAAGTGATTATAAAATTTATGTTATATTTTGCTGTTTGTTGTTATCCATTTGAAATCATTTCCAAACGTAACTAGTTGTTTCGAAGTACCTTTCATTTTCATTTGATACGAACATTTCCTTTTAGAATAATTAAACAATGAGTTTAGAAAACAATTTCTCATTCTATCCACATTTTAATTCTCTCTTTCATCATATTCTTGATAGAGAGTTACTTGGCCATTTTCTATCTAAATTAGCCATGATAGGGGAAAATCAGCAGGTTATGTGGCACCACGTGAAAAATGATTGCGATCCAGTTAGCAGCCAAGTATCTCTTTTTTGTGTATCATGAAAAAAAAAAAAAATACATTGGCTTTAGTTTAGTTGTGTATGTAATTTGATTTGGGCTATTTGAAGGGATTTTTTTGGGGGGAAAAAAATTCATTTTATGATTAGTCACTGAATTGGACCACGAATATTAGACGGTATGGTGGGGGAAAAGATTCTCTGCTTTTTGTCCACCAGACCTATGTATTTTCTCATTCACATGTGAATTTTTATTTAAATTTTCCATTGTCTCACCTTCACATACACCTCTACAAGTTAAAGTTACAAGTTTTCATGTCACACGTGTCACCCTTTTACAAGTTAGTCTCATTTAAAAGTCCACCTCGAAAAATTTCCTTCACCAATTGGATATTTATCCTCCTAATTACCCTAATTGGTAATCGTTCTAGGACGTGAAAATTCGAGCCCGAAGATTCTGATTTCTGGTGACAATGTTAATTAATTATTTTTTGAAGTACGGGACAGAGCAGACAAGTTTTTGTGTAGAGGTCTAAAAGTAGAGACAGGCAAGATCAAGATTGACCTAAAACCTTCTTGTGTATTTTCTTTAAAAAAATTAATTTATGAATCATCAACGTTAACAATTTGGCACAATATTCTGAATGACATTCTCTACTTTTTTCAAGAGGAAAAAGAAGAAAATATGAAAGCATCATTTATCCTTTAATTTACTTGCAATCCTTTGTTCTAAATCGATGGAACTTGCTCTAATTCCCAAAAAAATCATTACTTGGCCATTTCAAGTTGGTTGATGAGCAATTTTAGAGTTTCAATTCTCAAGTAACTTTGGAGATTAGAGAAAAGGTAAAAATTTCACTTCATTGATATGTTTTTAAGTTGTCAACTTTTATATTTCATAGCACATCAACAACTTGGAAAATGGGAACAAACATGATACACAAGACGGATTCTTTCATATTTGAAAATGAGATTTGCTATCACAGTCTGCAACAAATAGGACTTCAATAACTCCAAAACCCAATAATTTAGAGAAAATAATTTAAACACACCTAGAACTTGAGACGTTACAACTATATTACTACATAACTATTTGTCCCCGCTGCCATAACTTCAGAACTGAAAAATTTACTTATATAGTACCGTTGGATCGTATGACACAGAATCACAAACAACTTGAACATACATATGGTTAATTTTCGACATCCTCAACATCATCTTCATAGTCAATGTCTTCATCAGCTGTGGCATCTTGATATTGTTGATACTCAGCAACAAGATCATTCATATTGCTTTCTGCTTCAGTAAACTCCATCTCATCCATTCCCTCTCCAGTATACCAATGCAAGAAGGCCTTCCTTCTAAACATGGCTGTGAACTGCTCACTCACTCTTCTAAACATCTCCTGAATTGAAGTTGAGTTTCCAACAAAAGTGGAAGCCAATGGGAACCCTTTAGGTGGAATGTCACAAACACTAGATTTCACATTGTTTGGAATCCATTCTACAAAATAAGAAGAGTTTTTGTTTTGCACATTCATCATCTGCTCGTCGACTTCTTTTGTACTCATTTTACCTCGAAACATAGCAGATGCTGTTAGATATCGACCGTGGCGTGGATCAGCTGCACACATCATGTTCTTAGCATCCCACATTTGTTGTGTCAGTTCAGGAACTGTTAGTGCTCTGTACTGCTGTGATCCACGAGAGGTCAGAGGTGCAAATCCAACCATGAAGAAGTGAAGTCGAGGGAAAGGGATTAAGTTTACTGCCAGTTTTCGGAGATCAGAATTCAGCTGGCCAGGGAATCTCAAACAACAGGTAACTCCACTCATTGTTGCTGAAATTAGATGGTTCAAGTCCCTAACTGATCAAAAGAGTATAATGAAGATCAAATTCTTGTAACTTGTGGAAACTACAATTAAATGCTTCCATTTGTTTAAAATTTAAGATACTTACAACTTGGGGTTGTGAGTTTGAGGGTCCTAAAACAAATGTCATAAAGTGCTTCATTGTCAAGTACCATACATTCATCAGCATTCTCTACCAATTGATGTACTGAAAGAGTAGCATTATATGGTTCCACAACAGTGTCTGAAACCTTTGGAGATGGAAACACTGAGAAAGTCAACATCATTCTATCTGGATATTCTTCTCTGATCTTGGAGATTAGAAGAGTCCCCATTCCTGATCCTGTTCCACCTCCAAGTGAATGACACACTTGAAACCCTGAAAAGTTTGAAAAATGATAGACAAAACTTCTTTAAAGAGCTAACTAGCAAAATTAAACTCAACTTTGTTTATGAACTATGAAGTTGATTTGGAGAATAAACTGACAAGGACAACAAAACTTCCATTTATCTCTACAATAATAATGATATTGTCCACTTTAGGTATATACCTTCGTGGCTTTGTTTTTGGAACCATCCAAAAGGCCTCAGTACCAATGTACCAATATAATTGTCCTCACTTATATAACCATAATCACTTCCTTCTCTAATCAATGGGGACTTTATGTGCACTTTTAACATGAACCTGTTTTATACATCATTCACATCTCCTATCTTTTCAGGAAAGTTTTTACTTTTTGTGGAGGGTTAGATTTAGATCTATTTATCCCGGCCTAATCCCTTGATAGAATTCTAACCTTGTATCAAGACCTATGAACTCGAGACCATTGAGTAATGTGGTATGGTAAAAGAATGAAGAATCCTACTAGCTAGCTAGAGCTAAGGAGCAGCTAATGATATTGACAAATTAAAAGCCGGTTTGTCAATTCAAGAACACTTCTCTAGTTATGTGAATCATATTTATGTCTTTTCTTTTACAAATCTTAAATCATTTTTCAGATTATGAAACCAAAAGCTCTCTTTTATTATTGTTGGTAGCCAGTACCGAGAAAAGAAATAGACCTTTATTTTGAACTAAAAGAACATCAAAGAACCTATGTTGGGGATCCATAATAAGCATTGAAAATCAAATGTTTCAACCAATGCAGGCAGAATTTCAATAAAATCATCCCAATGACTACATCCAACGACCGACATGTTTGGAAGTGATTTTTGTTATGTTTCAATTCCCTTCAAAAATGTGTTTTTCATCATTTAAAATCAATTTACCGTTTAATTTTACAATTTATGACTATAACTGAGATGTATGAGTTTAAACTTAAAACAGAGATGGAGAATTGGTTATTTACCCTGAAGAGAATCACAATTCTCAGCTTCTTTCCTGACAACATCAAGCACTGAATCAATAAGCTCTGCACCTTCTGTATAATGGCCTTTAGCCCAATTGTTGCCCGCACCGGATTGCCCAAACACGAAGTTATCTGGTCGGAAAATCTGCCCGTATGGCCCTGTCCTAACGGCATCCATTGTTCCTGGTTCGAGGTCCATCAGCACCGCCCTCGGCACGTACCTTCCCCCACTTGCTTCATTGTAATACACATTCGCTCTCTCCAGCTGCAATTCTGAATTTCCAGCGTACCTGTCAAAGGCGGAGTTGGAAATTCTCTTTTATGTACGATTGAAGCAAATTAGAGGGGAAAAAACATCGTTTCTAGACAAGTTATTCGATAAAGTCGCAATAATATGACTCTCATAATAACTGTTGAACGTAAATTATAAAATCTGTCGGCCTGATTGGTACCTGCCGGTCGGGTCGATACCGTGCTCGTCGCAAACCACCTCCCAGAACTTCGAGCCAATTTGGTTCCCACATTGCCCTCCTTGAATGTGCAGAATCTCCCGCATTTTCGCTTTGTGGCCGAGGGCAAAACCGGAGCACTGTGATCTATTTTTTCAACGGCCAGGGGCAGTACCGGGACGAGAAAAAGAGTAGTGGAGGAGTTCGTTATTTATATTAACGGATTGGAATGATCTGACGGTGGAGATTAGAGGAGGGAATAATCATCGAACGGACCAGACATGTCCGTCCGATGAGACATGCAGTTTGACGGTTTATTAAATAGTGGAAAATATGGTAACCATTTGTCGGCCTTTCAACTACTCTCGCCGGCCGAAAAGGGCTTTAGCTTTAAAAGGATATTTAAATGCCTAAAAAAAATTATATTTCCTCCCCCCTTTTGAGTTTATAAATTATTGGTGTGTATATATATATATATTGTTAATTCTAGCATAATTCAACTAATCAAGACATTAGTTTAGTTTTGAAGTTATAGATTTTTGAAACATTCTCCCATTTATGAATACAATACATGAAAAAAAACTCAATCCAATTTTTTAGTTTTCAATCACAATAATACTTAAAAATAGACATAACTTCTGTAAAAATAAACGTAATTTAAGAATGTTGTATATAATGCCACATTGATAAACAGGTCCTTATGGATATTTTTTTAGAGATGAAATTGAAATTAAAAGTAAAACATATAATTATAAAACTATAATTTTAAAAAGTAGGTATAATTACTTCAGTTAAATGAACGAAATTGGAATTGATGCTTTCTGGTGAATAGTGGCTAAATTTGGTCATAATTATTAAAATATAAACTTGATTTGTTATTCGTTGGCAGATCTAAAATTTATTCGTTGTGCTGTGAAAATCACTGTCTTGAAAAAAAAATACGACACGACCGTGGTGTGAATCATTTTTGTCGATTGCTCCTCAAAGTTAATTCAACATCCACCATCAGACGTGCACTCGTGAGGAAGAAGAAAAAATCAGTAAGCTTTATTATAGATTTGCTTTTGTAAAAGCAATGGAGAAGAAGAAGACCAACATTTTTATTTTAATATATTAAGGGTTTTATGGTCTAAAAAAGATAAAATGAAAAGAAATCAAACTATTTTTTTTTCCACACAAGCATAGTTGCTCCAACCCACCCACAAGTTTGTTCGACCAAATGAACAATGACAACACGTGTGGAGAATATCCTTTACTCCAACCTTTTCCACTTTTGTAAGTCCAGTGGTCAAATATATATATCCTCTAACCACTCCTTAATTCATCAATGTGGGACAAGTGAAAAGTGCAACTCCCATGTATTTTTGTAGGCCTTGAGCCTAAGGTATATGTGGGCCATTCCCAACAATTCCCTACGAGTGACCTCTAGGTATTGAAAGATAAAAGAAAGATCGAAGTGGTTATGAGCAATGGAATGATGGTAAACTTAAGTATCAATATTTTGTGATTTGAATTGATGCATAGTGAAGTAGGACAACAATTGCATTCACCAAAGTACTTCAGCTATGGAGACTTTACAAATTATCCATAAGTCTATCGCATTAGACCACCTTGAAGGAGTAATATAACATGCAACGGAAAAAATCAGAATCAATAAGCACTCTAACTACTCGTAATTTGAGTTTTGCACATGCTATTCAAATGATTTAGAGGGTTTGAAGCAAACTTTACCTCTGAAGAAAACTTCACGAATTCAGCAAGAAATCCAGAAATTTGAGCTTGAATCTTCAAGTAGACCAGCACCAAGATCTTCTCTACTAATGTCAAAGAGGATTGTGTGGTGGAAACACTCAAATTGAGCTGAATTTTGGATGAACTTAAATGGGTTTTGTAGGTTTTCACAGCAACAGTTTTCTGGTTCAAAATCACAACATCTTTCTAAAATTCTTAGCATGAAGCTTCAATTTATAAGTTGGAAATTGTATGAAGGCCAGCTCCAACAGCACCAATTTAATAAATCTCAAGTGGGATTTGGTGATTAATCATTTAATCACAAAGGGGATTTTTCCAAAAAATTGGAAAAATCCACACAATCCAATTTTATCATTTTTAAATCAAATTGGTTAAAAATGATTTTATATTTAAATAAACTTATTTTATTTAACTTTTTAGCTTTACAAAATTAATTCAAAATAATTAATTTAAAATAAAACTAATTTTAATTAAAATATTAATTTAATATCTTAATATTAAATTTTTCGGGGATGATGTCCAAAACTCTTGTGTCCTATATTTTGTAAACACAGTTTTGTACGAACACTTGTGATGTATAATATATGATATTTTCTTCACTACTTGTCTTTGAACATTGGATGTTTTATTTGCTTTACCACAAACCAATAAATTAAAATCCCCAGTTGTCATTATGTAACTTAAGCATGTATATGGTGACATACAAGTGGATCATATCTTAAGTAATAACCAAAATGGTCTGTAGTATATGGATATAGGAGAGAAACCTTATCCTGGTAACGCTATGGATGCGGCTCGCTTTGTGGAATAGTTACAAGTTTTGTAACTTGCTATAGATGTGGGGACGTGCGAGCGGAGGCGTCCTATACAAAGAGTTTTTATAAGACCTGACCACGAAGTGTTAACATCTCGTTATATAACGTCGTTCATGACAGAGACTTTACTTCACTAGGATGACCATAGGTAACATGACCCCAATCCTGAGTGAGTTGGGAACTTCTGCCTTTGCATGGGTGCGAGTGGCCAGGTCGCCGATTCAAACCTACTAGTTTGGCTAAGGAAGTTCTTGAATGATTTGGAAGTGGCTCCAAATATGAACTTGCCCATCACCTTATATTGTGACAATAGTGGGATAGTAGTAAACTCTAAAGAACTCACAATCATAAACGAGGAAAGCATATTGAAAGGAAGTATCACCTGGTAAGGAAGATTGTGCAAAGAGGAGATGCAATCGTCACAAAGATTGCCTCAGAGCACAACATTGTCGATCCATTTACGAAGGCTCTCTCGGTTAAAGTGTTTAAGGGTCCTTTAGAGAATCTAGGTCTACGAAACATGTATATTTTATAATCTAAGGCAAGTGGGAGGTGTGTAATGGGTATATGGATGCCCTAATTTATTGTATTTAGCATTATCCGGCTTTTCAGATTGTGTACAACCCATTGACTAGAATTTTAGTTCATATGAGAGTTTCTTGGGTTTTATGTCCTAAAACTCGTAGACAGTAAATGTTATTAATTGACCGTCATCATTTAATAGTTATAAATGTTAAATCAATAATTTTTATTGTTTATATTGTTTTCTATTTTGTCTAAATAACCCTAAATCCAATAAACTAACATCCAAGGCTGCCTTATGAGTCTTGAATTGTATTGGAGACATACAAGGATCAATGTTCAAGATACAACCTAAAAGGTCTATAGTATAGGGATAAGGCTGAGTACCTTATCCTAGTAACACTAAATATAGACGCAATGATCCAATGTGTTCACGAGTGAGGGTATCCTATGTAATGAATTTGCATAAGCCTAGACCGAGAATTAGTAACCACTAGATGTAACACCGCTGACTTGTTAGGTTTCTATTTCAATAGAATGACCTAGGCGACTTAGTCTTAATCTTGAGTATATTATGAACTCCTGTTCACGAAGGACCTTTAATATGCATGGGTGAGGGTGGTCAAATCGCTGACCCAATATGCCTACCATTTTAGGGACAAGACCAAGTTGGGAGCTGGGAACATAATAATACAAGATGAAATTCACTCATTCCCTCCTTGTGGGTAAGTAGATGAGTATTCCCTTAAGTGGTGTCCTCGAGATTTGAACAAAAGACTTGAGAGAGGTCTCTATTTATTAGTTGGACCATAAACAAGTTGTTCATTAGAGGAGCACTGGTACTTAAGGAGCTAGAGGTAACCCAAGGGTAAAACGATAATTTGACCCAGTTGGAGTTACGAACACTCGTGAAGGATTAACTTGTTGGTATTGATCTATATCCATGGACATAGAAATATATATGTAGTGAGAAGAGTGCATCTATGGGTCTTTAGTGGAGTGTACCCACAGTTAACGAATATTGATTAACTCGGTTAATGAGTTTAATTAATTAATCTCATATTGCTGGAGCTTCTAATCTATAGGTCTACCAGGTTCCTTCGTTAGCTCACTAGAGGATACTTAACAGGGATAATTTGAATTGTTTACATTAATTTGAGAAAACTATCTATTAATGTGACTAATATATGACTATGGACATAATCTATAATCAAATTGGAAAGTAATATTTGAATAAGATTTAAATTAATTAATTCAAGTGAATTAGATTCACAAAGAATTAATTAATAGAGTGATTTTGCACATATACATGAGATGCATGTGATAGTTAAATGTATACATTAAATTGGATTTAATGTATAAGTAGTTATTTAGTTATTGTGCAAATTAAAATTAAATCATTGTTATTTAATTATGTAAATTAAATAAGTGTTATTTAATTAAATGAGCTAATTAATTAAATTAATGTTATTTAATTAATTATAGAAAAGAAAATTATATTTGGAAAAGATGTTTGGCTCTTCTTCATATAAAGACCTCCCCATGGCCCTTTGGGAATACACAGCATTGAATGCATAATCCTCATTGCAGAGAAACTCTAACAATACACAACTCCATAGTGTTATTGTGCAGAATTTTCTCTAAGCCATATATTCTCTCTACTCTCCAAAACCTTATTTTCTCCTCTCCCTCTCTCAATAGTTGGATACCACCTATCCCTCTATTAGAATCCCAGAGAATAACGAGGTAACTCTCATAGTAGTATTTGAGATCGCTCAAGGAGTTGTTCGTGATCGAGACCATCTGGAGATCCGTTCGTTGGAACCTTGGAGAAGATTGTTCGTGGCCCTTGGGGGATCTACAAACGTAAGAACTGTTCTAATCCTTTCCCCAATAGCATGCTAGTTTATATGTTTATTCTATTCCGTCTAGTATAACGATTTTGTTTATTGTAAAAATCGAATCGTAGGATACAAGAAGATCTCACACGAGAGAACGCTTCTGTTGCAGGATTTGTCCCTTAAAAAATCCCACCATGGGAAAGCATGTTGCATTCATGTTATAATGTATAGTTATGCATGTTTAGGCTTTCATGAGATTTTATATAAGCTATTATATTAAATTATGGAATGCTGATGTATGTAATAGATTTGTCTAAGTTATAATTGTTAGAAAATGAATTAGACATTTAAAATCTATATCAAAGATAAATGCATGCTCACATAAGGTTGACAAATGATTTTTTTTTTAAATAGTTAAAATAGGTTGTTATCTTGTAAAACTTTAGTTACAAACTCACTTAGGCTAATCCTGTTTAAGGCTAAACGTATTTAAGTTGACGATTTCCAGAACACCTGCAACTTGGAGATTTAGCCGGTTCTTGAGTATTGTTAACCCGATTTTATGAGCATGCGTGAGTGATGTGAGGTAATAAATTGATTTATCACTTAGACATCGTAAGTTAAATCCAAATATAAACGTTATACTTGGACAAACGCCTAGATTTAGGTTATATTTATTATATGGATTATACTTGAGTAAATATATACCTAAAACTATTTAGAACACTTTAGTGAGAGATTAATAATATATATGATATATGATTTTTAGCTCTCATGTCCCTAAAAGATCACACTGTGAGATTCAGGCTCGACTTCTTGCTTTTACCGCGACTACTCCATTCGGAAAGTGTTTGCATGGATCAATAGCAAGGTGAATAGAGGAAGTAGTTCATAGTAAGTGGGAGAAGAAAATGTGTCAACATATCTTGCAGTCTCCTCCATTAGGTTGCACTGTGAGATTTCCATCTCCCGCCTGCATGTCATTTTTAGGCGACCACTCATTCGAAGAGTCGTGACTTGAGGATCAGAACACTAAAAACTCCAAAAATGGATAGGGTCTCTTAGTTCTGTCTTCAGTATTGTCTATCCCTCAGTAACTTATTGATATCATTCTTTTAGATCTAAATATGGAGAGTTACACTTACAAGACTTACCAAGTGTTAGTAAGTTCTTGACCGAAAAGCAATAACTAAATGCTACAAGAATAAGAGTTATTCTGGTATTAGTATTTAGTCAAGAATGTCTTGGTTTAGTGAAGGAGTAATTGACTGCCCATCGATAGCAGTTATACTGACTCACTGAAGTATCATTGCAATTAATAATGAATATAGGTACATTATTACTTTTTGCTAAAGTTGATTGGATGTAGTAGCATTTTACTAATAGAATTTGTTTATATTTTCAGCATGTCAAACTCTATTATAAAACTACTTGCTTCCGATAAATTCAACGACAATGACTACTTAATGTGGAATTCGAATATATACCTAAAGGTTCAGGCCGGATTGTAGGAAGTGGGCGATACGAATATAATCCAAATACTAGTGATTGATGGTTTAAGGTTCGTTTAAATGGAGGAATGTCCTCCAATTCCCAACTTGAATGCAAATTGAAATATTTGGGATGCTTATGAAAAGTGGGTAAGGGCAAATGAAAAGGCCACATCTTAGTAAGCATATATGATGTCTTGAATAAGAAGCTTGAGAGCATGGTCACCACTAAGGTGATCATGGAGTCGTTGCAAGCGATGTTTGGACAACCATCGATGTCAATAAGGCACAATGTTCTCAAATACGTTTATAACTGCCGCAAAAAAGAAAGAACCTCTGTTAGAGAATATGTTCTAGATATGATGGTCTACTTTAATGTTGCAGAAGAAAATAGGGTTGTTATAGATGAGAAGAATCAAGTAAGTTTCATCATGAAATCTCTTCCGAAGAGTTTTCTGCAGTTTCGAATGAATGCAATGATAAATAAAATCGAGTATAATTTGACAACTCTCCTAAACGAGCTCTAGACTTACCAGTCTCTTATGAAGAATAAGGGACAGGAAGTGGAAGCAAATGTTGTCGCCTTTAACAAGTTCAAAAAAGGATCATCTTCAAGAACAAAGTTTGGATCTTGAACTTTTAAGGATAAAAGTATTCAGATAAAGAAGAACGGAAAAGGAAAAAAGAAGGCTCCTGGAAAGAAAAGTAAGGGGAATGTTGTAAAAGGTAAATATTACCGCTGTAACTAAGATGGGCACTGAAAGAGAAACTGCCCAAAATACCTTGCTGAGAAGAAAGTTGAAAAAGGCAAAACAAGGTAAATATGATTTACACGTTGTTGAAACATGTTCAGTGGAGAATACTCATTTGACTTAAGTACTAGATTTGGGTGCCGCTAACCATATTTGCACTTTCATTCAGGAAACTAGTTCCTGGAGGTAGCTAGCAGAGGGCGAGATGACTTTCAAGGTTGGAACAGGAGAGGTCATCTCAGCCAATGCAGTGGGAGATCTAAAGTTTTTTTTTTGGAGATAGACAGATTTTACTTGAACATGTATATTATGTACTTAATATGAGAAGGAACTTAATTTCTATCTCTTGTTTGATAGTACAGTTGTACAAATTTTCTTTTGAAATTAATGAATTGTTCATTATCTCAAGAGGTATTCAAATTTGTTCTACAAAACTTGAAAGCAAGTTATATGTGTTAAAACCAACTGAGGCAAAAACTATTTTGAATATAGAGACGTTTAAAATAGTTGAAACTAAAAATAAATGGCAAAAGGTCTCTTATAATACCTATCTTATGGACTTAAAACTTAGATACATTAATCTCAATAGGATTGCGAGATAGGTCAAGAGTGGATTCCTAAATTAGTTAGAAGAGAATTCTTTACCTCGGCATGAGTTTTGTCTTGAAGGTAAAATGACCAAAAGACCTTTTACAGGAAAAGGTCTTAGAGCCAAAGAACCTTTAGAACTCGTGTATTCAGACCTCTGTGGTCCGATAAATGTCAAAGTACAAGGAGGGTATGAATATTTCATCAGTTTTATTAATGATTATTCAAAGTACGACTATATTTACCTAATACATCATAAATCTGAAACTCTTGAAAATTTCAAGGAATATAAGGCTAAGGTTGAGAACCTATTAGGTAAAAAAATTAAAACACTTCGATCAGATTAAGGTGGTGAGTACATGGACTTAAGATTCCAAGACTATTTGATAGAACACGGAATCTAGTCTTAACTCACAACACCCGGTACACCCCAGCAAAATGATGTATTAGAGAGGAGAAACAAAACCATGTTAGACATGGTTCGATCGATGATGAGCTATGCCTAGTTGTGTAATTCGTTTTGGGGATATATAGTACAAACTGCAGTATATATTTTGATCATGGTTCCTTTCAAAAGTGTTTCAGATACACTTTATGAATTATGGAGAGGGTGTAAAGCTAATTTATGTCACTTCAAAATTTGAGGATACCCGACACATGTGTTGGTGCAAAATTCGAAGAAATTGGAACTTTGTTCAAAACTATGCTTATTCTTAGGTTATCCCAAAAAAAAGAAAGGTGGTCTATTTTATGATCCTCAAGATGATAAAGTTTTTGAATCGACAAACGCAACATTCTTAGAGGAAGATCACATCAGAAATCATCAACCTTGCAGTAAGCTAGTATTGAATGAAATTTCCAAAGAAGTTACAGATAGACCAATAAGAGTTATTGATCAGGTCGATCCTTCAACAAAAGTTGTTAATGAAACTAAAATATCTATTCAGTCACATCCTTCTCAAGAGTTGAGAGAGCTTCGACGTAACTAGAAGGTTTTTCAGCAGCTTGACCATTACATGGGTTTGATAGAAACCCAAGTTGTCATTCTTGATGATGACTTAGAGGATCCATTGACCTTTAAACAGGAAATGGAAGATGTAGAACGAAGCCAGTGGATTAAACCCACGAACATCAGAATGGAGTTTACGTACTTTAATTCGGCCTGGAGACTTGTAGATCAACCAGATGGGGTAAAACCTATTGGTTGCAAATGGATATACAAGAGGAAATGAGACCAAGCTGGTAAGGTAGAAACCTTTAACGCTCGACTTGTGGCAAAATGGTTTACCCAAAGAGAGGGGGTGGACTATGAAGAAACCTTCTCTTCTATTGCCATGATTAAGTCTATAAGGATACTCTTGTCTATAACCTCTTTTTACGATTATGAGATATAGCAAATAGATGTCAAGATAACTTTTCTGAATGGCAATCTTGAAGAGAGTATCTATATGGCTTAACCAGAAGGGTTCATTGAACAGGGTCAAGAGAAAAAGGTTTACAAGCATCTAGATCCTGGAATATAAGATTTGGCACTATGATCAAATCTTATGGCTTTGAGTAGAACGTTTATGAACCTTGTGTTTATAAGAAAATTGTCAATAAAACTGTGACTTTCTTAGTATTGTAAGTTGATGATATCTTACTCATTGAAAATGATATAGGATTCCTAGCTGATGTTAAGAGATAACTAGCTACACAACTCCAAATGAAAGATTTGGGAGAAGCTTAGTATGTTCTTGGAATCCAAATTGTTCAAAATCGCAAGCTAGCACTATCTCATGTATCTTACATAGACAAAATGTTGTCTAGGTATAAGATGCAGAATTCCAAAAGGGGTTTTTTTACCTTTCTGGCATGGAATTCATCTGTCTAAGGAATGGACTCCTAAGACACCTCAAGAATTTGAGGCTAAGAAACGTATTCCTTATGCATCAGTAGTTGGTAGTATGATATATGCCATGTTGTGTACATGACCTGACATATTCTATGCAATAGGAATCATTAGGAGTTTTCAGTGCAATCCGAGATATGATCATTGGACTGTCGTTAAAAATATCCTTAAGTATCTATAGAGAACGAGGGACTATGTGCTTGTGTATGACCGTAAGGATCTGATCCTTACAGGATATACTGACTTTGATTTTCAACTTTGGGATTATTGTTCACTCAAACGGATGAGCTATAGTTTAGAGGAGTATAAAGCAAAGTTGTATTGCTGACTCCAACATGGAAGCAAAATACGTAGCGCCATGTGAAGCGGTAAAGGAAGTAGTATGGCTTAAAAAGTTCTTAACCGATTTGGAACTGGTTTCAAGCATCTGCCTATCACTTTCTATTGTTACAACAATGAAGCAGTTGCAAATTCCAAAGAACCTAGAAACCATAAATGCGGAAAACACATTAAGCACAAGTACCATTCATCAGGGAGATAGTACATCAAGAAGACGTGATTGTCATGCAGATAGCCTCAGAAGACAATTTAGTTGATCCGTTTGCAAAGACCCTCTTGATGCATTATTTTATGATGTGGAAATGTGGATGAAATGCGATGATGAAAATGCATTGAGCACTCAAGTTTTCTCAGTGAAATTCAAGTGTAAACCCGACTGAGTTTCCTGGTAAGTTCAGGGTTAAACTCAGAGACTTGGGAAAATAGGTTACGGTAGTAATTTTTAGGAAAACTTTGCAGTAACCAAATAAACCAATAGTTGTTGAGGTTGATGTTTGCGGTAATGAAAAATAAACAAATTCGGCGGAGTTTCAAAAGAGTTGAATAAATGGAAGATTCGATGAGTATGTGGTGAACGGGTTAAGAAAAGTTTCGGCTAACACTTCCTAAGATGCGTTCATGCTATGCGATCATGCAACATGCATACAACAGTAAACCATCTCTCGGTGCGAATGTCACGGCTTCTAAGGCTAGAACGCATGCGATATATGCGATAAGTCTGTAGGACCTACACATAAGCCTTATTCTTATTTATGCGATGACGAAATGGCATACACACAAATAAGGCGACCACATAATATCATTCCTATCTCTAGGATGCACGTGATACAGGTTAGCAAATAGAGCTTATCTCTAAGTCCCTATCTCTTGTTTATGCAGTTCTAATCTTGCTCTCTCGAGTCTAGATTCTAACCTAGCTCTCTCAAGTCTTAGGTTCTTTCTTCAGACTTTCTCTCGAGTAGCTCTAAAAGGATATTTGGTACAACATAACACAAGTTAATCGCAAGCAATGAACTTCTTAGGTCATGTTATGTTAACTTAGTTTTTCTCAACCCATTCGACTAGTTTAGCTACTCTTCTCTTGCTTCGCCTTAAAATAAAAAGGAAAAACTATGGACGAAGACGTGCTGAGCTAATTGATCCGAACTTATGAATTTTCGAACTCCTTTTCTGAAGGATGCCTTTGGTATTTATAGAGCTTCGAGGTGAAGGCAGCTTCTCTCTCATGATTGCTCAGATTGGATGGCTTTAATTCCCTGACTGATGTCCCGAATATTTGTCACCAAAAAGCTGAATGTACTTGTTGTCGTTAGCGGCTGTCAGCTTAATTCAGATTCGACCGTCATCAACTTTCTGTCCCATCGCGATTAATTATGCCTTTCACCCAGATGCACCCACTAAGTTGCGCCCACCAAGTTGCGACAATCCTTCTTGAGCAAATGTTTGCGAACATAATCACTGCAAAGCCTTGCGGTAATGCTGCGCTCGACCAATGATTTCCTATGATCGCAATTTCTGCCTTGCGCCAATGCATATTCTGCATAAAAATACAAAAATCAACTGTTCCTATGCGATGAACGCATTCAACTACAATGTAATAAACTTACTGCTTTTTGGACGCAATCTAACACATTTTATCAACGCAAGCCAGCATTGTTTAAGAACTTAGCACTATGATAACGTGCATTTCTGTTTGTTATCACCTCTCGGCTTAAGTGTTTGAGGGTCACCTAATAAATCAAGGACTATGGGTTATATAAATATAGGGCAAGTGGGAGAAATCATGGGTATGTGATGCCCTAGTTTATTATATTTATGTTCTTTCAATCACACTCGACATTGTATATGTAATCCACTAGAGTTTTAGTCCAATTGGAAATTTTTTAGATTGTATGTTCTAAAACTCGTGGTTTGTAAACATTAAACATATTCTATTTACAATAAAGATGCTATTGAAGTTTGTTCAGTAAAGTTGTTATTAAATATATGAATTGTACCATTTTAAACTTTAAATCCAATAAACTAAGAACCCTTAGCTATAGCATGAATACTTGAACTTTAGGTGGAGACATAAAAGTGGATCAAGTTTAAGAATAGCCAAAACGGTCTATAGTATAGGAATTAGGTTGGGTACCTTATCCTAGGGACATTATGGATGCGACCCACTATGTAATTGTTACAATAGTTGTAAAGTGTTACAAATGAAGTGATCTTGAATCGTTCATATAGAGATATGCGAGTGGAGGCATCCTATGTAAAAGATATTTGCATAAGATCAAACCACGAAATAGTCACTCTTACTTTATAACACCGTTTATTGCTAAGACATGATATTTCAATTCGATGACCTAGGTAACTCGATAATAGGTGTAGGTGTGAGTGGCTCAATATTGCCCATTCAATAAGCCTCTCATTTTAGAGGTAAAACCGGGTAGATAGCTGAGGACATAGTTCTGCAAGATGGAATTTGCTCCTACCTGCTTCTAGAGTTAGTAGATAGGTTGTTCTCGTAAGTACTGAATCCAGGTCCTGAAAAAGGGTCCCTGCCCTTTTTAAATCTTGAGAGGGACTTGATTTGTTGGTTGAACCACAAACCAATTGTTCATTAGAGGATTAGTGGGACTTAAGTAGCAAGATGTAATTATAGGGGTAAAACGATATTTTTGACCCAACTATAATTATGAATGAACTATGAAGGATCGACATACTAATCATGGTTAAATCAAGTAGACTAAAATATATCTATAGTGAGGAGAGTGCAGCTACTAGACTTTAGTGGAGTATCTGATAGTTAGCGAATGTTGGTTAATTAGGTTATTGAGATTAGTTGGTTAATCTCGAATCATTTGAGCTCAGGGTCTATAGGTCTATTAAGTCCCTCTGCTAGCTCATAACGAACTAAACCTTAGGATAGTGTGATGAGAGAATTTGAAAGTTTAAATTCGGTTTAGGGATATAACTTAATCATATTTGATATTATTAACCGTTTAATTAATGAATTAAACATCTTCGAGAGTTGGAAATATTTAAATATGATTTAAATATTGTATACATGAATAGGGATTCATGTATGGGATAGGTGTTTTATTAATTTAATATTTGATATTTAATTAATTATTTAAAATTAATTATTTCAACTAATTTTATTTAAAATTAAAATTGAACTTATGAAATTAAGTTTTTTTCAATTAAAATTCTTTTTAATTGATTTTGTGAAAATCAATTTTAAAAAGAAACTGAATTTAGTGGGAAAATCCCACAAAACCCACTCACACATACACCTATTTTTTCATTTTAATTAAGATGGCTTGGTGTCATTTTTTTAATGCAATAAGATTGCATGTATTTTATATATAAAATGGAGAAAATTTTATGAAAGTGGGTTCATGCAATTTATTGAATTAAGAGAAAATTGGTTCTCTCGAGTTAACACATGAAAACCTTTCCAATCCCCTAAATTCCCTTAAATTCGTGACAAATTTGGTTCCCACAAAGCGTTCTAAGGTCGGAGAATAGTGGAGAAAACTCTAGCGATGGTCACGAAGTGTTCGTGATCAAGATTGTGCCAAGGAGTAGATGATTTTGGGTTTGACAAAGGTTGTGCACTCAAATCCTAAATTCTATGAATGTTCATGTTGGGACTGGTGGTCTCGTAGTTTGTAAACACCATTATAAACATATTGTTATTAATAAAATATATTTTATTTCGTAAGCATTTACTCAAATCCAATAAGCCAAGATCTGTAGTTATTTCATGTAATTTAAGCATGTATACGAGACATACAAGTGGATCATGTCTTAAGTAATAACCTAAATGGTCTGTAGTAGATGGATAAAGGAGGGATACCTTATCCTGTTGACACTATAGATACGACCTGCTTTATAGATGTTACAAGTGTTGTAAAATACTACAAATGGTATGATCCTGACCATTCATGTGGAGACATGCGAGCGGGGGTGTCTTATACAAAGAGTTTGTATAAGACCGAACCACGTGATGATTAGTCTCTTTATAATGTCGTTGATAATTGAGACTTACGTTTTACTAAAATGACTATAGGTGACATGACCTTAATCCTGAGTGAGTTGGGAACTCTTGCCTATGAGGGCGGTCCTTTGATTTGTATGGGTGAGAGTGGCCAGATTGCCAACTCAACAAGCCTACCATTTTGGGGATTCGTCTGATTGGGGAGTTGGAAACTCAGCTACACAAGATGGAATTCACTCATTCCTCGAAGTAGGGGTAAGTAGATAAATTGCTCCCTTAAGGGCTGATTCCGAGTCTTGAACATAATGGCCACACCCTCTCCTGGCCTGAGAGGATTCAGTCATAGTAGGACTATGACTCATTGTTCATTAGAGAAATCAGTGGTACTTGATGTAACTACACAGGGTAAAACGTGAATTGGCCCAGTTGTACTTACGAGTGATTTGTGATGGGTCATCACACTGTTGATTGGTCATATAGACACAGAAATATATCTGTAGTGAGAAGAGTGCAGCTGTCGATCTTTAGTGGAGTGACCAATAATTAACAGATGGTGGATCTCGTGATTAAAGAGTTTAATAAGTTATTCACGTACCATTGAAGTTTCAAGCTACAAGTCCATGAGGTCCCCTTGATAGCTCAATGGGTTCAAGTTGAGAATAAGATTTTGGGTTAATTTGAAGTGTTCAAATTAACAAGAGAAAATTAAATTATATGTGATATAATTTATTTGATGTATTAAATACATTAATTGGAGGAATTAATATAAATATGATTTATATTAAATACCATAAAAATAGAAAAAGAACTATGGTTTATATGTTTCATATGAATGAATATTAAAACTATAAGTTATAAATATAATATAATAAGTTGGTTATTATATTTATGTATAACATATTAATTGTATGATAATTAATTATTCTTTCTCTAATAACCGAATTGAGTGAGAGGTTATTGGAAGTTTTTTGGTAACTGTAAGATAAAAAGGAAAATATTTTTCCAAAACTTTTTTTATGATTCATTCGGAATAAACTCACAAAAAGGCTATCAAGTAAAAAAGTTTTACGAAGCGATAGCATAGAGAGCATATACTATCGAACTACGAGTTTACTATACGATAGTTACTCGCTTAATCATTGATACACGATTGAGTGGCAAAGTCTATACGATAGGCTTCAGATTTCTAAACAATCGAGTACATCTTCTATACGATAGATAATATTCATCTCCCACTTACTCGATCGTCTACCTCCTGCTTTTCTCAATCCAAAATCAAACAGAGCCCATAACTCTTGGATTTTCACATCGAGAATACCAAGGTAACCATTGTGGTGGTGTTCTAATTTTGTTTGAGGATCAAGTTGGAGTCGATTGGGATCGAGGTTCATTGAACGATTTGCTGAACGATCGAGGGATAATTGAAGAAGAGTTCTTCAAGGGTTTGAATACTCTATCCCTTGTATCTTCATATTACGTAGCATGCTGTAATCTCTGATTATGTATAATCTGTTCATTTCTATTTAGATTGTAATTTTTTTGTATTCTTTCTTGGAACGATCCACTTCCGCTCACTGGACATCTATGTTTAGATTTTCTTTAGCTCATGCATGTTTTGTTTATAAAATTAAGGAATTAGAGTGCTTAAAATCCAAATTACTTCTGCATGTTAAATGTTAACACCAACACACCTTTTACTGTGATAATAGTGGTGTTGTGGCCCATTCCAAAGAGCCCAGAAGTCACAAGCGTTAAGCACAAGTATCATCTGACTTAAGATATTGTGCATCGAGGAGACGTGATCGTCCCACAGATAGCTTCAACGTATAATGTTGCCAATCCATTTACAAAGGCCCTTACGACTAAGGTGTTTAAGAGTCAACTGGAAAGTCTAGGTCTACGAGACATGCCTAATCTTGTATATGCATATAGTATCCCATGTAGATTTTAAATCACAACATAGGAAGCATGTAATATGCATTGAAAGTATGTTATAAAGAGTTATAATATATAGTATGCATGTTTAGAGTTTCAAGTGTTTAATATAAAGTGTGATATTAAATCTTGAATGCTTGATGAATTTTATGGATGATTAGCATGCCAATTGTTTTATAATTGTTATAAAAACTGGATTAGACATTTAAAATCCATAACAAAGATAAGATGCATGCTCACCTAGGGTTAAAAAATAACAACTTATTTTAATAGTTAAAATAGGTCGTTATCTAGTAAAATTTGGTTACAAACTCAACTACTCTATAATACTATCTAAGGCTGGAGGTATTTAAGTTGATAGTTTACGGAACACCTCCTACTTGGGTATTATAACTGAATAATTGAGTGTTGTTAACCTGGTTTTATAAGCATGCATGAGCGATGTGAGATTTTAAAACTAGTTTATTACCTAGATATCGTAGGTTAAATCCAAATATTAATGTTATACTTGGATAATCACCTAGACTTAGGTTGTTTTATTAACTGGAATATACCTAAGTAAATATTTACCCAAAACAAATAGAACACTTCACTGGGAGATTAATAACATATACAATATGTTGTTCTTAGCTCTCACGTCCCTAAGAGTTTACACTGTGAGATTCATGCTCGGCTTCATGTCACCTTAGAAGTGACTTCCATTTGGAAAGTGTTTGCATGAGTCAATAGCAATGTGAATGAGAGAAGTAGTTTATAGTAAGTGGGTGAAGGATATGTGTCAACGTGTCCCACAGTTTCTTCCATTAATTTGGACCGTGAAATTCCTATGTTGTGCCTGCTTGTCGTTTTTATGCTACATACGCTAGTTGTTTTACGATGGCTATCCCCTCTGAGGGCTATAACATGGGATTCAGAACAACTCAAACTCCAGAAATGGATAGAATTTCCTAGGTTGATTCCCAACCTTGACTCTCCAATTCGGAAGCATGGTTGGGGTTAATCTTTGAGGTCTGAAAATAGAGGGTTACACTTACGAGAATTACTAAGTGTTAGTAACTTCTTGACGAAAAACGATAACTAAATGGCTATAGAAATATGAGTTATTCTAGAATTAGTATTTAGTCACGAATGTCTTGCTTCAGTGAAGGAGTATTTGACTGCCCTCGGTAACATCTATTCTAACTCACCAAAGTATCGTTGCAAATAAAATAATGAAATTTGGGTACATTATTATTTTTCTAAAACATGATTGGATTTAAAAGCAATTCACAAATAGAATTTGTTTATACTTTTAGAGATGACTAGCTCATTAATATTGTTACTGGCTTCTGAGAAACTTAATGGGGACAATTACGCTACATGGAAATCAAACTTGAATACAATACTGGTAATAGATGATCTGAGGTTTGTTTTAATTGAGGAATGTCCTTCTAACCCTAGCTCAAATGCAAATCGAACTGTTCGGGAAGCATATGAAAAGTGGACAATGGCATGAAAAAGCCCGAGCCTGTATTCATGCCTGCATATCTGATGTTTTGACGAAGAAACATGATCACATGCATTCTACAAAAGAGATTATGGAATCTCTGCTGGGATGTTTGGACAACCGTCTTTCTCTCTTAGACATGATGTCATCAAGTACATGTCCTGGACATGATGGTCCATTTCAATGTGGAAAAAGTAAACGAAGTTGTCATAGACGAGAGAAATCAGGTCAGTTTTATTCCAGAGTCTCTTTCGAAGAGCTTCTTACAATTCCACACAAATGCGATGATGAACAAGATAAAATATAATTTGACCACTCTTCTCAATGAGCTACAGACTTATCAGTCTCTCTTGAAAACTAAGGGACAGGAAGCAGAGGTAAATGTTGCCACTACAAACAAAAGAGGATCGTCCTCTAAGATAAAGTCTTATTTTCTTCTTCTAATAACAAAAGTGTTCAGATGAAAAAGAGTAAGGGGAAGAGAAAGGCTCCTACTGATCGCAAAGGCAAAGCTAAAGTTGCGGACAAAGGAAAGTATTTTTATTGCAACGAAGACGGGCACTGAAAAAGAAACTGCCCGAAGTACTTTGCAAAAAAGAAAGTGGAAAAAGAAAAACAAGGAAATTAGTTTCTGAAGAATGCTTGCAGATGAAGAGATAACTCTCAAGGTTGTGAACAAAGGGAGGCTATCTCAGAAAAATCATTGGGAGTTCTTCAAGTTGTTTTTCAAAGATAGATTCATTATATTAGATAATGTAGTTCTTAATATAATGAAAAATCTTGTATCTATCTTTTATAAGAACATTTGTATATAAATATCTTTTGACATAAATGAAGTGTTTATTAGCAAAAGATTTTTTTTTTTAATTTGTTCTATTATAAAACAACTTCTATGTTAAAACCGACTAAAGGGAAGGCCATTTCAAATATTCAGATATTTAAAAAGGCTGAAAAAACAAAATGCAAAAGTTTCTTTAAGTACTTATCTTTGGCAATAGAAGATTTGGTCATATAAATCTTAATAGGATTGAGAAAATGGTTAAAAAATGTCATTTAAATCAGTTTGAAGACAACCTTTTAACACTATATGTGTCTTGTCTTGAAGATAAGATAACCAAAAGATATTTTATAAGAAAAGGTATTAGAGCCAAAGAACCCTTATAGCTTGCATATTCAGACCAATATGGTCTAATGAATGTCAAGGCACGATGAGGGTATGAATATTTCATCCATTTTATTGATGATTATTCAAAAGTGCAGTTATATTTACCTAACTTGATCATAAGTCTGAAACACTTGAAAAGTTCAATGTGTATGAAAACCTGTTAGGTAAAACAATTAAGACACTTCGATCAGATCGAGGTAGAGAGTACATAAAATCTGAGATTTTCAGAACTATTTGATAGAACATGGAATCCAATCACAGAAGGAAACCAATGAAGGCATCGAGACTCAAGAAGTTGAGAGTATAAGATGCATTCCCTATTAGTTAATTAATTAGAAGTATACTGTATATCAATGTGTTTATAGGGGTCCTCTCGGCTAAAGTGTTTGAGGGTTACCTAGAGAGTATAGGACTACAAGTTGTATAATCTAAGGCAAATGGAAGAAAAACCCATAGGTATATGATACCTAGTAAAGACAAACAAACCTATGGGTATGTGATGTGTATAAATGTGTGTATAAATGTGTGTTCCCACTAGAGTTTCCACTAGAGTGTTCCCACTAGAGTTTTAGTCCAAATGTGTGTTCCCACTAGAGTTTCCACATATTTCTATCTTAAAACTCAAAAACTCAACATGATGTGTACAAATGTGTGTTCCCACTAGAGTTTTAGTCCAAGTGGGACTTTGTTGGGTTTTATGTCCTAATACTCGTGGTTTGTAAACAATATACTTATTCTGTTAATCAATATAGATGTTATTGAAGTTTGATTCAATAAACTTGTTGTTAAATATTTGAATTACTCATTTCGTTTTAGAAATAACCTAAATCCAATAAACTAAGATTCATGGCTATTACATGAATACTTGAACTTTATGTGGAGACATAAGAGTGGATTAAGTTCGAGTAAATAGTAAAAATGATCTATAGTATACAGGTAAGGCTGGATACCTTATTATAGGGATACTATTGGATGCGACCCACTTTGTGGATTTTAAAATTGTTGTAAAGTACTGTAAACGAAGTGATCCTGATTCGTTCATGTGGAGACACGCAAGTGGAGGCATCTTATGCAAAGAGTTTGTATAAGATCAGACCAAGAAATAAATCGCTTTTACTTTATAACGATGTTACTGTTTAAGACTGACTATTTCAAAGCAATGACCTAGGTAACATGATCTTAATCCTGACCTAACTATGAACTATTGTTTATTCGGGATTATCCTTAGATTTGCATCGGTGAGGGTTGACTTAATAGCGCTGGCTCAATAAGCCTCCCATTTCAGGGGTAAGACTGGGTAGATAGCTGAGGACATAGGGTACAAGATAAAACTCACTCCTACCCATTTTAGGGAGAGGTGATTCTGGGTTTTGAACAAGGGACCCCACCCTCTCATTGGCCCGAGAAAGACTCGATTTAGTGATTGGATCACAAATCAATTGTTCATTAGAGGATAAGGGGGACTTAAGGAAAAAGATGTAATCTCGAGGGCAAAACAGTTTTTTGACCCAACTGTTATTATGAACGACTTGTGAAGGGTTAACTTACTGATTATGGTTATATCGAGTGGACACAAATATATCTACAGTGAGGGGAGTGCAACTACTGGACTTTAATGGAGTGACCCGGTAGTTAACGGATGTTGGTTAATTCAGGTTAAAGAGTTTAGCCGGTTAATCATAGATCGTTGGAGCCCATGATCTGTAGATCCATTACGTCCCCCTACTAGCTCACAAACGGATTAAACCTTAGAATAGCGCGATGAGAGAATTTGAAGTGTTCAAATTCGAATTAAGTGAATTATTAATTATATATGATATAATGAAATATTTAATTATCGAATTAAATGAAATTGGAGAATTGGATAATATTTAAAATTGATTTAAATATTAATTACATAAATAGGGATTCATGTTTGTGGAATTGGTATTTTAATAATTTAATATTGGATATTCAATTATTTTAATTAGTAAAATCAATTAATTTTATTTAAAATTTGAGAATTTGAATTTGAATTTTTGTTTCAATTTAGTTTTTTGACAATTAAATTAAATTTTAATTGTAGTTAATTTTAAATTCAATTTTAAATAAAATTGATTTCTTTTTTAAATTAAAGAAAAGGGGAAATGGTTTTTTCCAACCCTTTCCACCCATAATTCCACTTCTACTTTCAAATAGGTAGTATCAACTTCTTGTAAAGTGTGATGGTAAGCTAAAGGAGAATAAAACTCAACTCTTTGAGCTGAGATTGGAGAGGCATGCAATTGAATTCTTTGAGTTTTAGATGAAGAAAAAGATCTTCATCATTTCAACACCTAACAAGCTGGCTTTCCTCTAAATTCCCTTAAAATTTCTGCTCATTTTGGATTCCACCACCCAATCTAAGGTTCAAGAGAATAATAGGGAAGATCAAGTAGTAGTCTACAAGCTTTTGGTGTGGAAATTCAAGTTCAAATTCTATATTTTCTCTTATGAACATGCTTTCTTAATTGTTGAAATTGATGAATTAGAGTGCTCAATGATTTTGTTTGCTTTCGCTAATTGCATGCTAACTCCAACAAAATAAACATCGTATGTTTATGTGCATCACCTTTTTACTAATTTAATTAATTAATTCTTAATCACTTAAATTAAAAGATGGTTTGCATCACAATTCCAAATAAAAGATTTGGGTGATGCTCAGTATGTTCTAGGAATACAGATCTTTCGAGACCGAAAGAATAGAACATTAGCATTATCTTAGGCATCTTATATTGACAAGATATTGTCAAGGTATAATATGCCAAATTCCAAGAAAGGTTTATTACCTTTCAGGCATGGAATTCATTTGTCGAAGGAACAATGTCCTAAGACACCTCAAGAGGTTGAGGAGATGAACAGAATTCCATATGCTTCTACAGTTGGGAGTTTGATGTACGCTATATTGTGTACACGTCCCGACATATGTTTTGCAGTTGGAACTGTCAGCAGGTTCCAATCTAATCATGGACACGGTCATTGGATCTCTGTAAAAAATATCCTCAAGTATCTTAGGAGAATGAGGGACTATATGCTTGTGTATGAACCTAAGGATTTGATCCTTACGGGATACACTGATTCTGATTTTCAGACTGACGTAGAGTCTAGGAAAGCTACTTCAGGATCAATTTTCACTTTTAATGGAGGACCTATAGTTTGGAGAAGCATCAAGCAAAGTTGTATCGCTGACTCCACCATGGAAGCGGAATACGTGGCTGCATGCGAAGCTACTAAGGAAGCAGTATGGCTACGCAAATTCTTAGCTGATTTGGAAATCATTCCAAATATGCACCTGCCTATCACACTGTATTGTGACAACAGTGGTGTTGTTGCTAACTCAAAGGAACCCAGGAGTCACAAGCGTGGAAAACACATTGAACGAAAGTACCATCTCATCCGGGAGACTGTACACAGAGAAATGTGCTCGTCACAAAAATAGCATCTGAAGACAACCTTGCTGATCCATTCACTAAGGCCCACTCGGCTAAAGTTTTCGAGAGCCACCTAGTGGGACTAGTACACCTAGGTTAACTCGATCTTAATCCTGAGCTAACTATGAACTCTGTTTGTTCGGGATAATCCTTTGATCTGCAAACAGTGAGAGTAGTACAACAGCACTGCTCGATAAGCTTACCTATTTAGGATTAGCAGATAGGTTGTTCTCTTAAGTCCTGACTCCAAGTCTTGAACAATCGAGGCCCCGCCTTCTCATGATAGAGAAAGGATTTGATTCATAGAGATTATGAATCATAATTGTTCATTAGAGGATCAGTAAGAACTTAAGGAACAAGATGTAATCACAGGGGTAAAATGATATTTTTGACCTCGCTGTGATTACGAACAACCTGTGAAGGATCGACTTACTGATTATGGTTATTAAGTGGACATAATATATCTACAGTGAGGAGAGTTCAACTATAGGCTATAATGGAGTGTCCCATTAGTTAACAAAAAGGGGTTTGATCGGACTAATGAGTTTAGCCGATTAATCTCGAATCATAGGAGCCCATGATTTGTAGGTCCGCGAGGTCCCCCTACTAGCTCGTAAATGGATAAGCTTTAGGGTAGCTTGAGAGATTAATTTGAAACGTTCAAATTAAATGGAACAAGAGAACAAATATTTAAATATGATTTAAATATAAAGATGATTATTGTGCAAAATCTAATTTAATATTTGATATTAAATTAATTTATGAAAATTAAATTTTGGATTAAAATGATTTAATATCATTTTTTTAAAAAAAGAAAATAGAAATTCGTTTGCATGTTGCACAAAAATGGAAAATGGGTTTTTTCCATTACCATCATCTTTATGCTCACATAAAATGCGTTATCTCCTTTACTTTGATTCTTCAAGCATGAGCTGCAAGTCATGCACTCCATCTATTTGCATGTTAATCTATTATATATAAAGAAGAATGGAGTTGTTGGAATGAAGGATAATACATAATTTCGAGATAAATTTTTCTAAAGAAGAAGCTGTCTTTTTCAGTCAGGCTGTTGTGAGTTTCTCTGGTTTCTTCACATCTTCAAGCTGTTCTTGAGTCCCACAACTCTGCCTAAAGCTCCAAGAGCATAGTAGGGAAGGCTTTGAGGTGGTTCACGTTGATAACAAGTGAAAACAACAACTGAACAAGCATTTTCTTGGAGAGTTCATCAAAGTTATGCTCAGAAAACCCACTTTTTGAGAAAGGCATGCTTTAGTTTTTGCTAAAATTAGTGAATTAGAAAGCTTATGAATCATTGATACTTCCGTTGCATGTTGTTTAACCCTTTCATACTCGTAGCGGAAAGGATCTTGTCCCAATTTTAATTTTACAGAACAATAATTATAGGACAGAAACACGAGGTAAATAAAACCTATTGAGTATGCTATCTATTGTGCAATTAGATAGGAAAAGATTAAGAAATCACATATCGTTGAAGACCAATTCTTCACGTTCCTCTCCAATTCGAGTTATCTTCTCCTGATCTCACAAACTTGATGTCAACAAACTCAACGAACAGGAAAAAACACCACCAAGGGGTCTTCCCCGTTATTCCCAAGGACGAGAATCGTGCAGAGGTGTGGGTTTGCACTCAATCTTGGCGTAGGGAGGAGTATGAGAGATTTTTTTTTCTTTTCTATAAACTCATCTATATTACCCAGGGAGCAAAAGAGGACAAAGAGAGAACAAGAGGGAGAGCAAGATTCTTTCCTCCCTTTTTCAATTTTTTTTTTTATGTGAGAGCCATTGAGAAAAATAATGGGTGAGGGAATTATAACTCCCTCCCTTTTAATTTTAATAATATATATATATATATATATATATTAAACTATATGTTATCACATATAATATAACCTATAGTTTTTATATAAATCACATTCATATAATTTAATATTTGAATCACATTCAAATAGCAACCCATCTCATCAAACTATATAAACTTAATATGAATCCTATTCATATTAATTATAACATATAGTTTCTATTTGAATCATATTCACATAATTAATATTTGAATCATATTCAAATATTTATTTCAGTCATAAAACTATATAATTTTAATATGAATCATATTCACATTAAATTTTAACATATATATTTCATATGAATCATATTCATATAATTAATATTTGAATCATATTCAAATATTTATTTTTCTCATAAGACTATATAAATTTAATATGAACCATATTCACATTAAATTTTAACATATAGATTTTATATGAATCATATTCATACAATTAATATTTGAATCATATTCAAATATTTATTTAATTGTATCTTATTTAATTAATTCTCTTTAATTAATTTTAATAATTCAAATTAAACCAAAATCAATTTGATTCTCGTCAGTCCTCATTGAGCTAACGAGGGGACCTTTGGATCTATAGATTGAAGCTCTAATGATACGAGATTAATTGATTAAACTTTTTTAATCAAATTAATCAACATTCATTAATTGCTGGTCACTCCTTTAAAGACCAGCGGTTGAACTCTTCACACTATAGATATATTTATATGTCTATTAGATGAGGCGCCTCATCGTTCAAGCCCTAGAATCAGCCCTTAAGGAGAGCAATTTATCTTCTTACCCTAACTATAAGAAAGGAGCGAATTCCTTCCTGTATAGCTCTGGTCTCAGCTCCCCAATTAGAAAAATCCCCAAAATAGTAGGCTTATTAAGTGAACGAATCTAACCACTCTCACCCATACAGATCAAAAGATCGCCTATAGGTAGGAACTCACAACTTAGGATTAAGGTCAAGTCACCTATGGTCATCCTGGTGAAATATAAGTCTCTTCTAGCAACGACGTTATAAAGGAAGACTTAACATTTCGTGGTCCGACCTTTATACAAACTCTTTTGTATAAGATACCCTCGCTCACATGTCTCTAGAATAATGATCACGATAAGATTATTTGTAGTACTTTATAATAATTGTGACAACTACAAAACGAGTCGTATTAGTAGTGTTACCAGGATAAGGCTCCCAACCTTATACATATATTATAGACCATTTAGGTTATCAATTAAACATGATCCACTTGTATGTCTCCACATACATGTTTAAGTTACATCAGATAACCTTGAATCTTAGGTTTAATGGATTATTGCATAAGTTTCATAAAACTAATCAACCATTGATTCAACTAACATATAACTACGAGACTTTAGGGCATACACCCCAACACCAATAACAGTAATTTAGTCCTTCACAAGTGTCCATAACACCAACTGGGTCAAATTACCGTTTTACCCTAGAGTTACCTCTGTATCTTTAAGTACCAGTGCTCCTATAATGAACAACCTATTTATGGTCCAACCAATAAACAGAAACCCCTCTCGGGCCAATGAGAGGGTAGGATTCTTTGTCCAAGTCCCAGAGATACCACTTAAGGGAACACTCATCTACTTACCCTATAGTCGAGAAGGAGTGAATTCCATCTTGTATTATTATGTTCCTAGCTCCTCACTCGGTCTTGTCCCAAAAATGGTAGGCTTATTGAGTCAACAATCTGGTCACTCTTATCCATAAAAATCAAAGGACAATCCGTGAACGAGAGTTCATAATACATCCAGTATTAAGACTAAGTTGCCTAGGTCATCCAATTGAAATAAAAGTCAAACTAGTTAACAATATTACATCTAGTAGTTACTATTTCGTAGTCCAATCTTATGCAAACTCATTGCATAGGATACTCCCACTCGTGTGTCACCTACACGAATACGTCGAATCATTGCGTTTGCATCAAATACAAAGTGGGTTATATCATAGTGTCACCAGGATAAGGTACCTAGCCTTATCTCTATAATATAAACCATCTAGGTTGTTTCTTGAACATTGATCCCTATGTATCTCCACATACAGTTCAAGACTTAAAAGGCAGCCTTGGATGTTAGTTTGGATTTAGTGTTATTAAGACAAAATAAAATACAACACAATCAATAATATTTATTGAATTAACATCAATAATTCTTTATTGATGAAGGTCAATTGATAACATTTTATATCTACGAGTTTTAGGGTATCAATCCAACATAAAACAGTAAAAAATACTGAAAACCATCCATGAATTTCGAGTCTATTTCCTCTAAATATTCTTAGAGAACTTCTTATTTGATAAGTCAACTTCCATTCATCTTAATGGTGGGTTAAAAGTAATTATTATATATTGGCTTTTGCTTAAACATAATTTTAACCAACCAATTAGAACATGAAAGTGGGATAAATTTTTATTATGTGGGTGAGTACTGACCATCCACGAACCATCCTTCATGTGAAGAAATGTAAGATTTGAAGATTCCAAATTTAAAATGCATCAAAACCTGCACCTTCTCAAGTAGGATTCCATGTTTGTTTGCACTGTCAGCCTTTTAAATAAAAATAAAAAAAATAAAACCCCAAAAAGTCTTAACTTAAAAGATTAAAACTTTCATATTCTTAACTAAGAGGTAATGAATTCAATCCCATACAATAAGTAATCACAGAGAATCAATAAAGGCTAACAAGATAATGATGAACATAAATTTAAAAGCAGAAACCAAAATGGCAAAAAAAAAAAATAATAATAATAATTAAAAAGAGAGAGAGAGAGAACCCATTTCTGAGAGGAATTAAAATAAAACATGTATAGATGAAAAAAATAAAATAAAATAAGAAAGATGAAAAATTGACGTGTATTTAACCTAGAGGGTAAATTCTTTCAATGAGTAATTCCAACTGGGAATCCACATAATAAGGCTGATACACAGTTTCCATCCCAATCCAACATAAACAATAAGAAATGTTGTCCATCCCAGTTTGCTCTACAACAAGTTCCACAATCTTCAACCTTCATTCATCTATTCTTCTTTGTTTTTCAATGAACTTTTCGCATTTAAATTTCCTCAACTGAAGTAAACAACCTAAAAACACTTAAAAACCTCTAAATTAATATACAAGGCAGCCCCTGTCATAGCTTCTTCTTCTTCTTCTTCTCCTTCTTCTTCTTCTTCTTCTTCTTCTCCTCCTCCTCCTCCTCCTTTTCTTCCCCCTCTTCTTAAATTAGAAAGAGCACGGAAGAGAGAGTTTATCGGAGAGAAAATTTGATGAAAGTCTAGAAATTGGAAATTCAAAATTTCATAAAGAAGAGGTTTTCTTTCCTCTCATAGGTATTTTTGGAAATCTCCATGGATCGGAAGAAGATGACGTGACAGCACGACGACGACTGGCATGTTTTAGGGGTTTAGGGTGTTGGGGTTGATACCTTAAATCTCGTGGGTCTTGTAGTTTGTAATTGTAATGTGTAAATAATTTATTTATCAAATAAAATCTTGGGCATTTTATTTGATATTTAGTAGCATTATCCCATAAAACCAATAAACTAAGATCCAAGGTTATCTTCTAAAAGTTAAACATGTATATGGAGACATACAGGTGGATCATCTTTAAGTGATAACTTAAACAGTCTGTAGTAGATGGATAAGGTTGGGTACCTAATCCTAGTGATACTACGAATACAACCTGCTTTGTAGTTATTACAATTGTTGTAAAATGCTACAAATGATCAGATCCTGACATGTAGAGACATGTGAGCAGGGATGTTCTATACAAAGAGTTTATATAAAACCAAACTACGAAATGAATAGTCTCACTATATAATACCGTTGATAGAAGAGACTTACATTTCAACGCGATGCCCATAGGTGACTTGACCTAAATCCTGAGTGAGTTGTAAACTTCTATCTATGAAGTCGGTTCTTTGATCTGCATGGGTGAGAGCAACCAGTATCGCTCACTCAATATGCCTACCATTTTAGGGATTTGTCTAATTAAAGGGCTGGGAAGGCAACTACATAAGAAGGAATTCACTCCTTCTCTATAGTTAAAATAAGTAGAGAAATTGTTCCCTTACGGACTGATTCTAGGGTTTGAATAATGTGACGCCATACCCTCTCCTGGCCTGAGAGGAGTTTGATCATAGTTGGACTATCACTTATTGTTCATTAGAGAGATCAATGGTACTTAAGGAGTTAAATGTAACTACACAGGCAAAACGGTAATTTTGGCCTAAATGTACTTACAAGCAATTTCTGAAAGGTCAATGCACAGTTGATTGGTTGTACGCAATGGAGACAAAAATATATCTATGGAGTGAGGAATGCAACTGTCAATCTTTAATGGAGTGACTGCAGTTAATGGAAGTTGGGTAATTTAATTAAAGAGTTTAATCAATTAACAAAGTACCATTGGAGCTTCAATCTATAGGTCCATAAGGTCCCCTTCGTACCTCAATTAGAATTATTGAGAATCGAATTAACTTTAGATTAATTTGAACTATTCAAATTAATTGAGAGAATTAATTATATATGATATAATTAATATAAATTAATTATATGTGATATAGTTAATATAATGTATTTGATGCATTATAATATAACATTTTATTTGAGAGGAAATAAATATTTGAATATGATTCAAATATTAATTATATGAATTTGATTCATATAAAAACTATAGGTTACATTTAATATGAATATGATTTATATTAAATACTATAGGTTAAATGAGAGAATGTCAAATTTTAGATTATATTATATTTGATATTATATAAACTATAGGTTATGTATTATATTAGATAATATATAGTATATATTATATTATAGTAAGTTAGTTGTTATATATTATTTAATTAAATTAAAAAGTTATTTTTTTAAATTTATTTTTTTTAATTAAATTTAAGGAGGGAGTTATGAAAATAACTACTAACTCCCCTCTTAATTCTCTCCTTTTAATCGTGGAAATGAGAGTTATTGTAGTATGGCTTCTTCATCGTTGATACAAAGAAGATCTTTGCTTCCTCAAGGTATCATTTTCCTGCATTTTATTTCCTCTAAAAAAAAGAAGAAAAAACGTACTCTTCCTTCTAAAATTACTCTTCCCTCTCCCAAAATTAAGAAAAGCCCACAAAACACCCTCCGGTTCTCAACCCTATAGAGAATATGGAGGTTTCCATTGTGGCGGTGTCCAATCAATTGGGATTTGGGTTGTTGTCTTTTGGCGTGTTCGTGTTCCAAAGGAGTGATCAAGGAGGTTCGAAACCAAGAGAGGAATCTGTGAAGAGTAGTGACTTCAAGGGTTAGTATTTTCAAAACCTTAAATTCTTCTTTTGTTCTCATATAGCATGTTGTATTTTTAGAATGTATATGATTTCCGTTCTCTTAATTTCTGTTTTTGTAAAATAATCAAATTGGGAACCGATATGCTCGGATGTTCACTCATCCTTTCATGGGGTGATTTGGGAGTTTGGGGGCGTCTCCCCCAAATTTTCAACTCTTTAATACATGAACTCCTAAAAAAACCATAAATTACTTGACGTTTACAAAGCATAAAGTAGAAAATGAATGAAAAAAATCTAGAAATTTCCTCCAACCTTCGCTTACAAAATGTCAAGTAGAAATGTTTACAACCTCAAAAGTTCCAAGGGTCAAGTAATGTGGTTTTTGGTAGTGCAATCCGACAGATATCCCATATCAACAAAGTCACCATTTTTGGTGATGACATCTTATCAGTTTCAAACAAAATCCTAAACCCTGTTTTGTTCAACAGACTCCCCGACACCAAATTCCTGCGCAAAGAAGGAACATATAGTACATCACCAAGGGATAGTGTTTTTCCAGAAGTTTCAATAAAATTTTTCCTTTACCCAGAACACCAGTAGTTGCTAAATTTTCAATGAAAACACATTCTCCATTATCGGTGTTCTAGAAGTTGTGGAAAATATCTGATTTAAGCATAAATGCCTTAATACACCAGTGTCCACGATCCAATCTGACTTGTTCTCCACCAAATTTGCCTCCAACCCCACTACAGCAATAATGTCTAGCCTTCCCCTTCTCTAATTGCACTGGTAGGATTTGAAGGAAATCAAACACGAGATTTCCATTAGCAACGGAAAAAAATCATTCCAAATTACAATCATGAATGAACATTACAAATTACAGTCGATACAAAAACATGCGGTTATACAATCAATACAGAACATGCGGTTATACAATCAATACAAGGAGAAAACTCTACAAAAATTTGTAGACTCGTCTCCACACTCCTTGTTGACGAATGCTCGAACACAGCAACCTTGAATGCTTGAACACAACAACCTCGATCGCCTTAGTCACAAACTCTTCACCAACACAGACAGCCTCCACAGAACCTCAACGGTATCGAGTTGAGTGTGACACGATCAAGAAGATTACCTTGGTAGTCTCGGTGTGAGAATCCAGAGGGTGGGCTCTGTTCGGACTTGGAATGAGGCAGACAAAGGAGGAAAGAACAATCGTGTACACGATTGGGCAAGTGGGAGATGACAGAAACCTAACGCATAGGTCGATACCCAATCGTTTAGTTAAAGCTAAGCGATTGTCTAGCAAAATATAAGCGATCGTTTAGCTCATCGTTTAGCTCAGTGTCTGTCGTCTACAAAACACTACACGATCGTTTACTAAAACACATTATCGCTTAGTAAATCCGTATTTACTTGACATGCACCGTGAGTTTTCTTTTTGTGAGAGAAATCTCAAAATAATTTTTCAACATTTGTAACAAAAACTTACTAAAAGTAGGAAAACAGATTTTCTTTTAACTCACGGTTACCATGAATCACCAATAACCACCCACTCAATTGGTTATTAAAGAAAAAGAATTAATTATCCAATAATTAATATTATCATAAATATAAATGATAACCAACTTATCATACTATATTAATAACCTATAGTTTTAATATTTCATCTCATGAAACATATAAACCATAGTTCTTTTTCTATTCCATGGTACTTAATGTAAATCTCATTTACATCAATCCTCCACTAGATGTATCTCATACATCATACCGATTATATCATATATAATCAAAATACCTCTTGTCAATTTGAACACTTCAAATCAACACCAAGAATTAATGTAAATCTCATTTACATCAATCCTCCACTAGATGTATCTCATACATCATACCGATTATATCATATATAATCAAAATACCTCTTGTCAATTTGAACACTTCAAATCAACACCAAGAATTGATCCTCAACTAAATCCACTGAGCTACCAAGGGGACCTTATGGACCTGTAGCTCGAAGCTCTAACGGTACGTGAATAACTGACTAAATTCTTTAGTCATGGGATCCACCATCTGTTAACTACTAGGCACTCCACTAAAGATCGACAGTTGAACTCTCCTTACTATATATATATTATATGTCCATGTTAACTAATCAACAGTGCAAAAACCCTTCATAGATCGTTCATAAGTACAGCTGGGCCAATATCCATTATGTCCCTATAATTACATCTAACTCCTTAAGTACCACTGATCCCTCTAATGAACATAAGTCAGAGTCCTACTATGACCGAGTCTTCTCTTCCAAAGAGAAACTATGGCCATTATGTTCAAGCTCTGGAATCAGCCATTGAGGGAGCAATCTCTCTACTTATCCCTACTTCAGGAAAATATGAATTATATCTTGTGGATTGAGTTCCCAACTTCCAGATCAGACAAGTCCCCAAAAAGGTAGGCATGTTGAGTTGGCAATCTAGCCACTCTCACCCATATTAATCAAAGGACAGCCCTCAAAGACAGAAGTTCCCAAAACACTCAAGATTGACGTCGTGTCACCTATGGTCGTTTAAGTGAGATGTAAGTCTCTAGTATCAACGGCGTTATATACAGAGTCTTTGTCACACCCTGTCCCAGACTACTCTCTAAGCCTAGGAAAGAACATGACTGCAGTAGTTATCAACCCTTTTGTTGATACTTACTGCCTAATAACTCTTGCAAAAGTACCTCTGATACCAATGAACAAATTCAATAACCAACTGATTAAGTCAAGGAGGCAAACAACAACTGATTAGGTAGGCCAATTTTATATTACACAATGTAATGTTTATACAACTCCAAGACTAACAACAAAGTTTACAACAACAACTGTAAAACCCTCTGGAAGTGTAACTGTGGCTTGTAGCAGACCTTGACCTTAGCAGCACCCTGGAACTCCTCACCTTCCGCTACAGGGAAGAAAAACATGAAATAATAGAATGAGCTTCACAAAGCTCAGTGAGTTGTAAGCAACTTCTAGAGTCGATTCCAACTCATAAATAACAAGCATATCATAAATACGAGATTACATTCAAACCTCAGCCTTGAATGAGTCCGTTCTCAACTCTATCTACACTCACGGTAGATAGCTAAACTGATAACTACTTAGAATGAATACGCTGTCTACCTACACACACGGTAGATAGTTAACTAATACTAATCATGAATGCTTACTCAGCTGAGTTCCCTTTTGTTCCCAATGTCTCTTATGTGCACATAGCTCCCAGCGCATAGGCTCAGAAGCTAGGCCCGTCGACCCTCTGACCATCCCATACGAGGTTCCTCCCACAGGCTTAGGAACTAGACCTCTCGGTCCCCTGACCATCCCGTCAGGTTTTACTTACGGGCTCAGGAACTAGGTCTATTGACCACCTGACCATTCCGATCACATAATCTCATTCTCATGCGAGGTACTCATTCATAACATAAGCATATACAATTTACTCTAAAAGATATACTTTAAAACTTAACGGAAAGTACCACTCACCTTGGTCTTTTAGGAACCTTTTTCTCTAGAAGTTCCTTGATCTTCCCGGGCTCCTCTTTTGAACTCTAAAATCCAGATACAATTTAAAGCTTAGATTACTCATAGTTATAAGATTTATCTTGAGATACTTCCTTCTACAAATATGCTCTAGATTGTCGCAGGAAACTTATTCAAAATATTAGCTCATAACCCCTCGTAATTTGGTCAGAATCTTCAAAAGATCAAGACTGGCCCAGCTTTCCCGACAGCTCGAACCTTCCGTCTTTTCCTCATTCTCCAACCCCATTCCTTGGAGCTTCTTCTCCAGCAGCCTTACCCTCAAAACTATACTCTTTTAGCTTTCAAATGTCTTTGGAATCACTCCAAACGCACGAGTATTTTGGGAGAAATCCTCGTCCCAAGTTGATGCTAATTTCTGTCCTTTCATTCTGACAACATCTCCCTTTTTGGAACCTCTTGACCAACGCATGGTCTTGCTATCAACCCATAGTCTCCTCCCAATACAATCATCTTTATGTCCTTTGAAGAGAATTTGAGTTCTTATCTGAAGTCCTTGGCCCTATTTATAGGCGTCCAAGATTGTTCTAAGGTCGACACTTCCTACTTGGCCGCATGTCTAAGTGTCTTTGCCTTACACTATTACCGCAATCTTGCATCAGCGCAACCCAAGGTGTCTTGCTCCCCTTTTACCAATGCATAGCCCTCAACTTTGCATGTCTTCTCGTACAACCACCTTATTTTCTTAAGGCCTAAGACTCCTTCCTAGCAAGCCACATGTCTAGATGACGTCCTTAAATGCGTCCATCCTTCATATGCGTTCATCCAACTTCATATGTGTTCAACTAGGATAATGACCAACACGCCTTCAACGCATACTACTAGCTTGTTCTATGCGCCCATGTGCCTTCGGATGTCCAATGCATTGCAGATTACCAATACATAACAACTTTTGGGTCGACTTGGTTCTTAACTTAACACCTCAAGGCATAGCTCACCTTCACCTAGGTTCTTGCTAACGCATCCCTTATGACCAACGCAACCCACCTCATTAACCTTGTTACCACAAGCCTTAACAACGCAAGGGCAAATCACTATGCATCCACCTTAACTCGTTACATCGCATAGCTCATACCTTAGCAAGGCCGCCGAATCCATTGTATCCATCGCATCCATCACTACATGCCTCCATCGCATACTACCAACGCATTCCTTCGGTCAC
>NC_052356.1:39288780-39379292 GCF_009727055.1 Benincasa hispida | reverse complement strand
ATAAGGATTAATATAAAATTACGCATATATGATACAATATAACTTACATATGCTTCTTTGGCGGCTACACCTGTCTCTTATACACATCTAGATGTGTATAAGAGACAGCACTACATGCCTCCATCGCATACTACCAACGCATTCCTTCGGTCACATACCTCCATCGCATCCCTTCGGCCGTATGCCTCCAACGCATTCCTTCGGCCGTATGCCTTCATCATAACTACCAATGCATTCCTTCAGCCGCACACACATACACCATCGGCCACATACTGTAGGCCGCATCACTGCACGCCCTCGGCCGCACACTCTCGCATAGCAAGACCGCAGCAGACCACCAAAGCATAGCACTGTCGCATGACATTAAAGCATAATAATGTCGCGTTGCTGCATAGCATCACCGTGTGACACCAATGCATAGTGCTTGTCGTATACCGTCGACGCATACCTTCGACCGCACAACACATAGCACCGTCGCATGATGCCAACGCATATTTGCTGCCGTATACCGTTGACGCATACCCACATCACCGCATGCCATCCATTGTCGCATCCTTCATCGTCATATGCCATCCATCGCTGCATGCTACCAGCGCATCTCCTTCGGTCGCATAGACGCATACCATCATGTCCAACGCATCCATCACAGCCGTCGGACCTTATGCATTGATCTAACCTCCAAAAGCAGTGGCTATCACATGTGTTATTCTTGGCCCTACTTCAATCTCTCTTCGTGCTCAAGTAACCTCTTAAAACTTTATGGTCAATTAGTGGCACCACATTAACGCATTGTCCAACACTTGGCCATTTTTCTCCTTGGCTTCCAATGCATGAAAACTCTTGGCAATGTCTCTTGCCAATATTTTGGCCAATCATGCGTTCAACCTTACAAACGCATGGTTGCCTTCTCAACTTATGCGTTAATGTCTCCTAACCCTTCACGCATGGGTCCTTTTTTTACTTTACACTTAGCCAATATCTCATCAATTAATGCTTAACTCAAAACTACCCAAGGAAAATCTATTCAACACTTAGAAATTTCTTTCTCTTCAACATAGGATTTAACTTTCACTTAGTTAATTCCTTTTAACACCTGCTTAAGTAAGGAAAATGGAAATTTGGGTTTGACAGTCTAATCATCTTGTGGTCCAGGTCTTATACAAACTCTTTGTATAGGACACCTCGTTCGCACGTCTCCACATGAATGGTCAGGATCTACCATCTATAGTAGTTTACAACACTTGCAAACCTCTACAAAGCGGGTCGTATCCGTAGTGTCNAATGGTCAGGATCTACCATCTATAGTAGTTTACAACACTTGCAAACCTCTACAAAGCGGGTCGTATCCGTAGTGTCACCAGGATCAGGTATCCCACCTTAATCCTTATACTATAGACCTATTTAGGTTATCACTTAAGGCATGATCCCTTTGTATATCACATATATATGCTTAAGTTCACATAAGATAACCGATGAGCTTTGTTTATTGGATATGAGTAAATGCCAGAATTAAATAACACTTATTTTATTCATAAAACAATGTGTATCTTTACAAAACAATGAGACTCCGAGAGAATTAGGATACCACTCCTAATAGGATTTATTTCCAGGTTTCCCATAGACATAATAGATCACTTTAGACTTCTCAATTTGTCCATCAACGACCTTAAATTGACCATTCTTCTATGATGTCTTTGCTATTTGTTTCCTTTTGTTTTTGAACATGTATTTCACATTTGAAGATTCAACAAGGTTAACATTAACTGAATTAACAGATAAAGAATTCAGTTTCTTTCACTACAAGAATTCACATTTCCCCATGCAAAACAAATATCGGGTAAAGTATTAAAAACGTCAGGATAGGTTATGCTGCGTCAGTAGAATCGTCGTCGTATCCATGTTGGGAGAAGTTCTTCCCGACGAAAACGATTTTCAACGGCATAAATATCATTTTTGGCAACACAACTGCTTGCATCGGTATATGTTTTTCCCAACAAAATACAATTTGCATCGGAAAAAGTATAGTTCTAAACAACAAAATTTCAATTCAATATGTAGATTTCTGCCCACGTCTATTTGCGTCGCCATAAGTTGTTTATAATTTTATATATTTTTTATAACAATTAAATAACCAATTTTTTATTTCCTTAATACCTAATTATACACAAATAAAAATTAGTCTTTAAACAAATCAATCGAGAATGAATATAACAAAAGTAAGCTTATATACTTAAAAATAAGACTAATATTCAATACACATGCTATAAAATTTTACGAACAAAAACTATATATACAAATATTTGAGTTTTTCTAACTTCTTACAAATCACCTATACCAAAAAAATGTTTAATCTTCTTTAAGCCAAAATAAGTGAGATACTAAATCAAACTAAGTAGTCATCACAAAATCTTCTTGCAATCTCCAAAAAAATGATCTTTAAGAATCTCTCTCCACATTACGAGCAATATATACAACATATACATCCCTCCTCCCCTTCCAAGCTACGAACGTGTCCTGGTTCCACCTAAACGTCATTTAAACCACAAAGTAGAAACAAATGCATAGAAAGCTTCAAAGTGAATCCTTCCCCTCTAAATCCACCTAAATTTCTTTTAAGGCTAAACCCGTCATTAGATAGTCCTAAAAGTATATAACTCAACTTTCGGATCCCTACAAATAAATCCAAGAATAAAGTTCATTTAAAGTGCACAATTAGGCTTTTGATAATCTAAAAAACAATTACCCCCCCCCCTCCCCCCAAGCTACGAAGGCTTCCTAGTTCCACCTAAACGTCATTTAAACCATAATGTGGCAACAAGTACACTAAAACACATATATTTAAAGTGGCTACCATAATTGCAGGATAGTCACAAAACAAACAAATGAAGTTCCTAAATCCACTACAACACTCGTATTTAAAGTGGCTACCATAACTGCGGGATAGCCACACAACAACCAAATTAAGTTTCTAAGTCTACTAACCAAGAACTAAAAGTTGTCATAATGTACCTAGTTGTTCGAGAATCCATCTACTTGCTTTTGTTGCGCACCTAACTGTCTTGTGATTTCAGTCAATTGATCTTGAAAACCTAAAACTATTGACTTTAACATGACATTTTCCTCCTTTAAGCTTGTCACCTCCACTTCAAGCTTTTCATACTTATTCCCAATAACTTTCTCAATTTGTGAGGAATATGTAGCTAAATTGGGTTTTGGGTTCCATCCAAGACCTTTAGTGTGGTCTGATTGTTTTCCCAAAACCCGTTCACAAATAATTTCCTCCATTGTTGGTTCAACCCCATTTTGTGATGACTTTCTAATCTTCTCTTGCATTGTCAACTATATTTATAATAGTTTTTTAGGTTATATATATAAGGATTAATATAAAATTACGCATATATGATACAATATAACTTACATATGCTTCTTTGGCAGCTTCACTTATCCACCCATCATTCTCTGAGAAGTGATTTTTGTAAAACAATTCTACTTGACCTACTTTTTCACCCTTCTCGATCGTCTGTAATTCAATAAACAAATTTATTCTTTACATTCTATAGGAAATGAATAAAACAATAATGAATTTGCATCATACAATACCAATTTATTTTGCACTTGAAGAAAGGATCTCAACCCACAATAATGGTTGAAACTGAGACATTCTCTACTCTTCTTGTTCTTCTCCTTTTTTTTCCTACACAAATTATAATTTATTAGTACAAGCAATTTATGTAAACAATAAGTAAAAAAAACATAAAAATTTACCTGCCATTCAGAAGTCTCCCATCGATCACAAAGAATATTCCAATCTTCTTTATTTGTTATCCTGTCTAGACTTTCACGAACAATTACAGGATTCTCAAAACTACAATAGTGCTTATGCAGTTCTAATCTAAAAGATTGAACAACTCATCATCATCATTGTGTGCAGTAGGTTATTCCCTTAATCCATCATCCGTTAAAGGAGTCGTGACTCTTTGAAATTGAGCTAAATTTACCAGTTCTCCATGTAAAATCCATTTACTATATGAAGGAGATATTCCATTAGCAAATAAATGTCATTCCACTCCATCTAATGTTTGAGACATTGAATTCTGACAATTTTTACACGGGCATCTCGTTTCTCCCTCTCCATTTAAATGACACTTTGCCACTTCCATGAATTTTTCAACTCTGTCAATGAACTCTCTTGAGAATCTATCTCTAAGTTTAATCCAATCCTTATTCATCGTTGAACCAAATGAATAAAGTGTTAGGTTTTATGTCCTAAAACTTGTGGTTTGTAAACAATAAAACTTATTCTGGAAATTCAATAAGTTGTTATTGAATATATGTATTGCTTATTAGAAATCCAATAAACCTAAAATACCCATGACTATTACATGAGTACTTGAACTTTATGTGGAGACATAAAAGTGGACCAGGTTTGAGTAAATAGTCAAAATGGTCTATAGTATATGAATAAGATTGGGTGCCTTATTCTGGTAACACTATTGGATACGGCCTACTCTATAGTTGTTACAAAGAGTTATAAAGTGCTACGAATGAAGTGATCCTAATTCGTACATGTTATGATATGAGGAGTGGGGGCGTCCTGTACAAATAGGTTTGTACAAGATCAAACCATGAAATCAGTCACTCTTACTTCATAACGCTATTTATTGTTTAAGACTGACTATTTCAAAGCGATGACCTAGGTAACTTGACCTTAATGCTGAACTAATTATGAACTCTTATTTATTCGAGATTATCCTTAGATTTGCATAGATAAGAGTTGGCTCAACAGTGCTGGTTCAATAAACCTTCATTTCAAGGGTAGAACCGGGTAGATAGCTGGAGACATAGAGTGCAAGATGAAATTCACTTCTACCCGCTTTTAGGGATAATAAAGAGGTTGTTCCCTTAAGTGCTGACTCCGGGACTTGAACAAGGGGCCCCACCCTCTCATTTTTCCGAGAGGGACTCGGTTTGTTGATTGGATCACAAATCAATTGTTCATTAGAGGGTTAGTGAGACTTTAGAAACAAGAGGTAATCTCGGAAGTAAAACAGACATTTGACCCAGCTGTTATTACGAACGTGTGAAATGTTAACTTACTAATCATGGTTATATCAAGTGGACATAATATATCTACAGTGAGGGGAGTTCAACTATGGGCTTTAGTGGAGTGACCCATTAGTTAACGAATGGGGGTTAATTCGGTGTAATGAGTTTAGCCAATTAATCTCGGATCGTTGGAGTCTATGATCTGTAGTTGTTCGCGAGGTCCTCCTACTAGTTCGTAAATGGATTAGCTTTAGAGTAGCATGATAAGTTAATTTGAAACGTTCAAATTAGAATTAAGGAAATTAGTAATTATATGAAATATAATTACACGTTTAATTTTAAGAATTAAACGAAATTGGAGAATTAATATTTAAAATATGATTTAAATATATGAAGCTGGTTTTTGTATAAAATTAATTTAATATTTGATATTAATTTTATTAGAATTATTTAAAAATTTTAGATAATCTATTTATTTAATTTTATTAGAAAAATTAATTTATGAAATTACTTTTGTAAAATGAATAATATTTTTTATATTTTATTTTTGAAATCAAATTTATTTTTAAATTCAAATTTGGAATTTGAAAATTGAAAAGCACATAAAATGAAATTATGCTTTTTTCCATTACACCTTCAAAGTAGCTCATACAAAACCCACCCATTTAGCTTCAATAACTCCAAGCATGAGTTGCATCTCATGCAATCATCTTCTTTGTATGATAGTCTGCAATATATTCAGAAGATTGAAGTGGAATTGAGGCATGCATCAAAAGAATTTTTTCTGAAAAATTCGTGTTGAAAAAGGCGTTCTTCAAGTGGATTTTAACAGTGAACTCTTCTCCAAATTCCCTTCATTCAAGCTTATTTTGAGTCACACAACTCAATTTAAAACTCCAAAAGAATAGTAGGGAAGATCTTGAGGTGGTCTACAACAAAATTTGGAGAAATTTGCAGCTGTGAATCAAGATTTGAAGAAATTCTACAAAGGTATGACTTGAAACCCACTTGTTACTGAGTAAGCATACTTTAGTTACTGTCAAAATTAATGAATTAGAGTGTTCATTGATCCTTGTTGCTTCCGCTTCTTGCTGATATACTCCAACATAAAGCATGTTTATGTTTTGGCTATACGGAGGAGATTTTCCATCATCTCTAAGTTTAGGCCTTTATGATGAGAACAAGAGAGAAATCACTACATTTCTAGTGTTCCTTCTTACTTTACAAAAGGGTCAGTCTACATCAAGCATGTGACAAGAACATTCGTAAGGAAAAATAGTCAAATATTTCTATTTTCTAATTTTACTAGAGTTTTTTCAAAACGACTATTTATTAGAGTTTCTTTAAATGATATGATATCAAATTTACATTTACCTATCAACTTAAGTTTTTCGGGTCAATCGATGATTTAATACTAGCAAATAAAAAGTGTGAAATTTAGTTAATTTTCTTTAAACATCCTTAGCAATTTCATAAAACTTAAAACATATTATATCCATAAAAAGGAAAGATTAAACTTCAATCTTAACAAATGAATCTCATGTACAAAATTAAAACCAAAATACACAAATAATTCATCATTCATTATATGCATCCATATACAAACCAAAGATAGAAGAACAATTTCATTTGTAAACAAATCTATATCCTAATTCGAATCTGAAACAAAATCATTTATCAGAACAATAACACAGACATAACCTAAGAATAACATTTATTAGAAAAAAAGCAAAGATAAAATAACCAACCAATGCATGCGATGGCGATAGTAGTGTGTGACAAAGTGCGTTGGCGTTCGGTATTGGAGCGGTGACCGTTTGTGTAAAAAATGTAGGGAGAAAGGAAAAATAATAGAAAAATGAGGGGAAATTTTAATCGGTGGGGGACTTAAAGGAAGAGAACGAAATGAGTGGGGAGAGTAAACAACTGAAAATCGAAGAAAAAGATATGGAAATGGGAACAGAAAAGGGGAGGGGAGGTGGCTGGGGAAGTAGGAGAGGGGAGTCGGCTGAGGGAGAAAGGGAGGCGAGGGGGCTGGGTGAGGGGAAAAAGAATGGAAAGGATGGAAGGGAGGGTCGACTGGGGAGATAGGGAGGGAAGGGGGCTGGGGGCAAGGGAAAAAGAATGGGAGAGGTGGGGGACGGGTGGGGAGGCCAGACGGAGAAGGGATGGGGCTCGGTGGGGGAGAAAGAAAGGGAGGAGGGAGGGGAGAAAGAAGAATGTGGGGTTATCGGAGGGAAAAGGAGAAGGAAAACGGGGAAAAAAAAGTGAACTGGGGTCGGCCGAAAAAAGAGAAGAGAAAGAAGAAGGGCAGTGGGTCGTCGGCCGGAGGGGAGAAAAAAGAAAAAAAAAAAAGATGAGTGGATCGGCCGGAGAAAGATAAGAGAAAGGAAGGGCGGGGGGGGGGGGGGGGGAATATGAGGTTTTTTAAGACTTTTCACACATTTTTGTCAGAAAAAGTTTCAATTTTCGTCGACATCATTTTTTAAAAAAAATGTGTACATTACTCTATTTTACCCGATGCATTAAATTTTTGTCAAGATAAATATGCCTATGTTGACGAAAATGAATGCGTCGGCAAAAAAAAATATCGGAACAGGTAAAAATTCTTGTAGTATTTTTCTGTCTGTTCGCCTCTTCAGTGCGCATGTAACTAATCATCTTCTGCAGCGTCAGATCTTTCTTTTTATGCTTCAGGTGGCTACGGTAGTCACTCCAAGATGGTGAAATTTTTTCAAGCAACACATTTGTTTGAAGAAGCCGCACATCTTCATGCCTCCAAATGGTACGTTGGTCACTAAATTTTCATAACGTGTAATCGTAAAGAATAATCTAGAAAGGCATTTGTAACCACTTGATCATGAATGTGTTGGCAAAATTTCCAACTATAAATTTAGGAGTGTCAACTCGTATAAATAGGAGGGATGTCTTAGAATTTGTATTAAGCCAAAATTAAAAGTGGTTAATAATATAAGTAGTCTTTTTCTCACATCTTTCCTACAAATTACTTCCAAACCTCCAAAAGTTTCTTTCCAACAAAAAAAAAATATGATCGGCCTATTACCTATAGAAAGATGAAGAGAAAGAGAATAATTAAAAAATGTGTATATAAATAAAGAAGAGAGAATTTTGTTCCCTTTGTTGTCCTAACTCCTAATCTTACCTTTGATTTTTTTCAATAGAAACAACTACTTTCATTTAAAGAAAAACTAGGACTACAATAACCTCTCTAAAGAAAGGGTTTACCGAAACAAAATAGTGTACCTCACCTACCATTTCAAAGTATTTTTTTCTAACATTAAAACACCTAAATAATTGAAAAATAATAATCTACATGAGCTTCACACTTGAATTAAATTTTCAGTTACACAAATAACATAAAATGAATATAGATCATATAACTACTATATCTCTAAAATAAAAATGTCTAAGTATCATGTTTTAGAGATTTTCCTGACTAGCATAAAATAAATATAGAACATAACTTAGCTATCTCTCTAACAAAAAAATGTCTAAATTTTATTAATTAGCCATCTCGGTTAATTATTGATTAATAGTGTATTAGCATATTAGGTCCTCAAGCTTCAAAACATTCATGTCGTATTGTTACATATAATTTTTTCAGGTGGCATGTAAAAGTGTTTTTCTATTACTTAGGAGTTGGTTGATAGCAATTTTTTTTTTCTATTTTTTCAAATTTATCCTTATTTTCTCCCATTTTTTTACCATCATTTTTCATTTTAAAAACATTTGAATTCTTATTTAAAATCTAAAAACAAAAATAATTTTTTAAAAGCTATATTTTCTAATTTTGGTTTGATTTTTGAAATTATTTGTAAAAAGTGGACAACATAATAAAGAAATTTAAGGGGTGTTTGGCCAAGAAATTGGAGAATCAAAGTTGTTAACTCCATTTCTTATAAGTTAATGGACTTCACGACTTAAAAAATATCAATTTTATGTCATATTAACTCCTTTACATTATGCATTTTAGAAGTTCACAACTCTACTCGTTCAAAACGTCTCCGTAGAGGTCATCCTTATCATTAGGTTAGCCCAACCTTAAAAAGTGAAAACCCAAAGGCCTTAGATATTCTTTAAACTTAGATCAGGTCAATCCAATCTTCAATAGCACCAAGCTCATGAACAAATTCTTGAGATGGGTTGGGGCTGACTTATAGATTTCGATCATTAACGAGATTGACTTAGAGGTAAAGTAGAGTCCATAACTTTAATTTTTTTTTTTAAAAAAAAAAAAACTAAATGATTATTAAAAAACGGATCCTTAAATTTATATCTTTTAAAAGGGCACATGCATGCATATATCCAAATTATATTGTTGTACTTTTGTAAATGTTTTCTATAGAAAAGAAAAAGGAAAACAAAAGATTTATATATATATATATTTTGGTTGTTTACGTTATTTTCGTACCTGGAAATAAATGTCCTTGATGGCAAATAATGGTAAGCAGAGGGGGTAATGAGGCAAAAAAGGGAAGAGATACTGCATGCATGAGGAAAAAAATTAGCATAAAAAAGGAATATTTTCTTTTGATCTGCCTGCGCTTCAAATTTCAAAACAAATAATATTGAATCAGAGCAAAAGATTTGATTTAAAAAAAGATGAATTTGTGGGTGTAAAAAGTACGTGGTTGCACCTTGTCTCATTTGGTGAAAATTATTGAGAAAACAAATGGAGGGGTCAGAGATAGCCATTGCTCACACACACAAACAAACCCTAATTACGTCCCTTTAACTTTTACATTATTTATGTTTATTTATTTCCTTCAACTTTCAATTTTATATATTTAATAGATTTACGTATTTTCAATTTTGTGTTTGAATAGGTCATTGATTTATTTGACGTTTTGTAAGATTTACAAATCTACTAGACACAAAATTAAAAGTTTAGATGTCTCTCAATATTAAATATAAATTTTAGTTTTTAGGTTAAATTATAAAAGTTACTCTCGAACTTAGAAATTTTTTAAGACCTATTTGGAACATCATGATTTTGAGGGATTTCAATTCAGAATGGATTTCAAATGAATTTCATTGTTTAGTATTGCAATAAATGAAACGATTTCAAATCTCATTTTACTTAAAAAGCTTTCTGACTAAAATGTTTGGATTTTGTAGGATTTTTTAGGATATGAAATAAATTACTCAATTAACCTTGTCAAATTTTAATTTTCAATTAACAACAAAATTAAAAGCTTATATCAGTAAATTCTTTAACTTTCTTTTCTTTTCCAGCTACCGTTCAAACACAAAATTTTAAATAGATTCATTTCAAATGTTTCTCGCTCCAAACAAAGTAATTAATTTAAAATCATTTATTAATCTTTCTTGAATCCAAACGAAGGGTTAAAATCCTAAACAAAAATTTGGATCACTACACTATTTAAAGTCCTAATCTCTGCTGTTAACTCTAAAAGATTTCTACTGTAATTTAATCTAATTTTCATATCAAATAAATCATTCTATTTTAAAAGTTTCAAATGTTTTTCCAACAGATCGAACATAAAATTAAAGGTTAACAACTTATTATATTACACACAAAATTGGAAGAATATCATAAACCTATATTTAAGTTGGACCCATATGAATTTAAATTTCTCTTCATTAATTACACACACTCGTACAAATTAAATTAACTTAAAATAAATTACTTTTGTTTGTGTCTATTTTCTGTGTGTGGGTAATAAAATTGAGTAAAATCCTTTCTGAGCTCCTAATTCATTGTGTACGTCATTTTTTATTTATTTTTAAAAAAAATAAAAATAAGAAAAATAAGAAAAATTATTTACACAAAATATCAAAAATTAATCTTATTTGATAAAAATCTATTAGTATCTATTAATGATAAAAATTGACGTTATTTATCAGTATTTTTTTTTTCTATTTTCGTAAACAGTTTTACATATTTTTCATGGATAAAAATTTTTCTTCTTCTTCTTATTATTATTATTATTTCTGTCTCTCTCACAACCATGCACTGCAAATTGCATTAACGAGACAATAACTGCATAAAGTGGGGGCGTTGTTTTCTGAGACAAGACATCCTCATTTTTCACTCTTTTATTCGCAAAATCTTACTTATCACTATTAATTAATTCATTTCATTCATTCATTTTTAATTAGTTTTATGTTGTTATTATTATTAGTATTATTATTTGGTTTTGTAACTGTAAAAAGGCTTCCTTGGTTTAAGGGTCTCAGTCAACGACCCTGATTAAATTGCAGGCATTGTTCTAATATAATGTGTTTGACTAAAGAGATTCCTCACAAAAAAAAATGTGCTTTTTCAGTGTTTATTAGGGGTCCGATAACTGAGAACCGAGGAGTAGTTCCCAAAAAAAATTTCTGATTTTTCCATTGCCTTTTTTTTTCAGGAAAAAAAAAATCTCTAAAGGTTGGAATAGTTTATTTTATTTTATCCTTAATAGTGTTTAAGATAATGCTTACGCAAGAATTATATCTTTGTTTGAAAAGATGTTTATGTATTATATTAGGGCATGTTAAGTGAAGACTCGGTTGTATCCATCTCTTTACTAAGTGATAAAATATTAAAAGTGGAGTTGTTCCTTATCGAAGAGGTTCAAGAAAATTATAGACTTTGAACACTATAAAAGGAGTCTATGTCTTTAGTTTCAGTTTGTTCCAATTAAAAACACTTTGACAAGATGTTAATTTTAGTTAATTTTTTTATTATTATTCTTTAGTTTGAGAATGCGATTAAAGAGTGTGAGTAGTAAAAATATTTGAGAGAGTATACTTTTATAACCGGGATCAAGGGAGAAAATTATTTTATGTAATTGCAACAATTTTTCACATAGTAGATTTCTTTCTGGTGGGTCGTGATTTTTGTATGAGTAGAAGTTTTTCACATAAATTTTTATATTTTCTAGTTTTATTGTTTTTGTTTAACTTTTTTATTATTGTGCAATTCGTATAGCAAATAGTTATTTCATTTACCATTAAGCTATATTCACTTTTTGAGGATTGTATTTTTTTCTTTTTTTAACTAATGACATTTTGATTTGATAAAGACATTAAAAACAAAAGAAGAAAAAAGAAAAAAGATCATCCGATGTATACACGTGGATGAATAAAACGGTGATTACATAATAAATACTCTTGCTATTTAGGTGGGTGAGGGGAATTCATTTTCCACTATTTATCTGTGAATTATTTCTAAATATAGAAAAATAAATCAAAATATTTTCAAATAATAATAAAATATCACCGTCTATCTGTGTCATATTATATAAATAATATTTTAGCAATTCATTTAAAATACTTTCTTTTAATAATATGCATTTATATATATGATATAATGAACGCTGAATATCATACAAATATAAAAGTAATCTATATATATATTCACACGCATGATTCCACGATTTTCTTGGGAGTTTAATGTGATGAATGGTATCAGTTCAATGATTAATGATATAATCATTCTCATCAATCGTATTTATAGCTTATACAAATCATCAGTTGCAACAAAAAAAAATTAATACTTCTGTAATGGAAAGAGGAAAAAAAAAAGTGAAGTTATAAAAAATATCTCAGAACTTTACCCAATCAAAAATATCTTTGAATTTTCAAAAGTTTCAAAAACAACCTTAAATTTTAAAAAAAAAAAAATTAAGAAATACTCTTCCTATTATATAAACAGTAACTATTAATACACTCTCTACTCCCTTTTTGTTAACTATTTGACATTTGTTTATCTAAAATAAATAAATAAATAAAATTACACACTTTAATTAAGATATATGAACTATGATAAGAAGATAGATAATAAATAAAATACCAAATAATTTTAAGACTTGCATATTTTAACATAATTGTACAATAGTAGTTGTGTGTGTTAATAGTCAAATACTTTTTTCATTTGACTATTTATCATTTTGGTATATTTTAAGAGGAGATTTTTATTTTTTAACTTAAAATTTTGGTTTTTATTTTGGTGGTTGAGAAAATTGTTGTAAGCTAAAAATTGGAAAATTAAGAGAAATATAAGAGTATCTATATGAAAAAATGAGGATATCTATATAATTTTTTAAAAATTTTGTTTTTTTTTAACTTAAGAAAACTTCAAACAAATTGATCATCATATTAATGATAGGAGCATTTTTTTTAATTTTTGTTTTAATTTTTAAAATTATTTTTCTCACAAGGAATTAAACGTTTCTATTCTACTAATGGTGGAGGTATTTTTGAACTTTTATTAAGTTAAGCTATTTTTGAAACTTGTGAAAGTTCAGGTGTATTTTTTAAACAAAATTTTAACGATCTCCATCCAAAACTAACAGCAAGTGTAATTTTAATTAATTTTAGAAGTTTATATGTATTTTTGAAACTTTTGAAACTCATAGACATTTTTTATACAAAGGGTAAAGTTCAGAAACTTTTTTTTTTTTTTATAATTTAGCCAAAAAAAGACATTAGAAAAAAAAAAAACTCATCGACATCTCTTCCGAGACAATCATTGCCCTCCTTGTAAATGATCGTACATTTTTCTCCAAATGAAAACGTTATTTTTACAACCGAGTTGTATTTTCTTACGATCTTACTTGAATAGATTTGTACTATAATTTGTTTAGGAAGTCAAATCTCAAAGTTATACAAGTAAATTTTAGGAACCAATATAATTAAAAGTGAGTCTCTAGATTAATTAATAATTGGCTTGACCAAACACTAAAATAGTTAAAATTCTCGTGTAATTAATCATTTTAATCTCTCCATAATCAATTTACTATCTACCTAAAGTTTTTTTAACAAAGAAGTTGATAGAGAAATGAGTAGAAACATACAAATATCTCAGCTAAATAGACATATTCTTAACACATTTATCATGCTTCTACTTAAAAACTTTTTTTTTTTAATCTTTAGAGGAAAAAATCTAGCTAAGTGCTAGACAACCATTTTCCCCATCCTAGTTGATTCTTATATATTTATTGGAAATTTGGAATTAAAAGTTTTGGAGGAAAATAAATTGACCTTAAAGTGAAGACAGACGTGTGTACCATTAAAGAATTAATAATAACTAAAGAGTTTGGTGAGAGGAATTATTACTATAGGCCATAACCAAATTTATAACATTATTGCTACAATTAATACAAACAAAAATAGCAACATACATGAAGATTTTCTTGCTACAAACAAAACCATAGAGCCAAATTGTACTTTTAAGCATACATTAAAAAGGATAGTTGCAAATATAGTCATTATATCCAAAATATTAACAGATATAACATAAATAGTTGGTAAGAATCTATCACTAATAGAAATCTATCGTTTATAGACTTTGCTATATTTACAATATTTTTTAAAAAATATATTGTTATAGTCTTGATTATTATCTTTAAAAATTTTATCCATTGTAATTATCTTAGAGTAAATTGTTTCTTCATTCTCACTTTTGTTGAACTAAAGCACCGAAAGAAAAGACAACAAAAGAGTATATCTATATACATTGTAGTTTCATAATATTAAATATATTGTATATCTTAAAGAAACTATCTTTGAACTATAGGAGGAGTTAATCATAGTTTCAAACTTTCAATTCGATCCATCACCTCCTAAACTTAAAGAAATTTTATTAAATAGCTCTTAAATATTGCAAAATACATAAACCGTCCATAAACTTAAAATTAAATAACTCTTAAATTATGTATAATGGTTACAATTTAACCCATTATTTTTAAATTTATAAAATTTAAAAATTAATACGTATAAATCATTAAAATGGAGACGACTTCTATTAAGCATGAATCAACAAAAACATCCATTACCAAAAAGAAAAAAGAAAAAAGGAAAAAAAAAAAAAAAAAAAAAACCATTAGCGAAAGGGCAGGATGATTTTGAAGATGAATAATTAAAGACAGATGGTAATATCTTCCCACAAACGAGCAAAAGCTTTCTGCTTCTCATTGTAGAGCATGCCCTTCCTTTCTAGCTAAAGATGCCAAAGAATGGTACGGAAAAAAAAGAAAGAAAAAAAAAAGAAAAAAAGAAAAGTTGTTGCATAGAACTTTCCTTTGAGAATTTTCACATGGAGAAGAAAATCTTTATCTCATCGATCGAAAAAAATAAATTTTTTGGATATGATAAAGATGTTAAAAATGTATCAATCTAGTTGAGATCGACATTTATTTAAATATTTTTCGATATTTAAGGGGTTGAATTGTAAAAATTTTGTAAGTTTATTGGAAAAAGGAGAGGGGAAAAAAAGAAGCAAAGGTAGTGAGAGAAAAATGAAAGAAAAATAAAAAGAAAAGGGGAAATGAAGAAATAATAATAATTGGGAGACAAAAAGGGAGTTTGATTACGTATTGGATACAGAGAATTGGAATCTATTTTTACTCTGAATTAGTGTTCCCTTCCTCCAGCTGCCAAACAAAGTATATTGTTTCTACTTTTCTTTTCATTTCATATCTATACCCATTTACTTAAATCTCCCTTTTCCCTCCCAACATTTTCCTAGTCAATAACATTAAAAAGCTGTTTTGTTTTTGCTGACAAAGTTGACTTCCTATGTTTTAATTCATTATTCTCCCCACCCCCAAATCAACAAATAAAAAAGGAACACTAACAAGATATAGAGATTTCTAACACACTTTTATCATCAAACTCGTAAATAACATATAAACGAAATATAAATTAATTTTTAGGGACAACGCTTGGTCATTTGGATCGTCATATACCAAATTCAAGACATTTTAATAATTTTAATAATTATTTCTTAATTTGTACAATTATCACAAAAAGAGTAGTGAAAATTAGGAATCAAGAGTAATTTAACGTTGATGTTAGCATTAGTAGAATATTAGAAAATTTAAAAAGTGGGTGAGAATGTAGAAAAAGAAAACCCTTACGCATGATCATATATCATAGAGTTTAAACTGTTTTTTTCCACAAAAAGTTGTGTCTATACATTATTATATTATGATTTAATGTACAAGAAAACAATCCAAGGCTAGTATATATAATAATTAACTTATAATTTTGGAAGAGAATTAAAACATTCTGTCATAGGGATATAGCCATATAGGAAGAAAGAGCAAAAACAAAACTATGATATATACTATTATTCATTTGATTGTCAAGTCAAATGGGTTTGTTGTTGTTTTTCTCTCTGAGGTTGTCATTGATACAAAATCCAATCTTTTCAAAAACAAAACCGACATTATTATTATTATTATTATATAAGAAAAAAAAAAAGAGTTTAGAAATTGGGGTTGGAGATTGTGATGGTTTGGTATTATTGTTGATATATATTACACACGACAGATTATAAATACACAGAGACAGACAGTAGGGTTTTCAGAAACGGCAGTGAGTAGCTTTGGCCCTCTACCCAACAATTTGGTTTNTATATATATATATATATATTTGTAGAAATAATTAAACAATTATTATGAGTTTGATTTGAAATGGTTGTGTAATAGAGATAGAGAAATACATAGGCTCGAAAATTGAGTCATTCCTATCATAATGACCAAAGGACTATGGTTCAGAGAAGGAAAAAAAAAAGCTGCATGGAGGTAGCAGGACATGGATTCAGATATTGGACGTCCATTAAATTCAACGTCTTCAAAATAACAATATTATAAAATAATTTAAATTGAAAGAAGAATACAAGTAGCCAAAAAAATGAGACTCCCCAGTCCAGTTTTTCTTTTTTTAATATTCTTTTTGGCATTTGGATTTTTTTTTTTATTTTTCTTTTTGGAGGGGGGCCTATAAACGACAATTCCACCTTCTCCTTACGACAAGCCAAATTTTATATATGGTCTGTCTCTTCCTCTTTCTCTAAATTGATGAAAGTTTCATTTGATGGGGTGTGTCGTTACAATGTGGTTAGTGGTTCGTTACATATAGATTTCAAAATTTTGGTTTTTTTTTTTGGATTTTAGTTACTATTAGATACAAAATCAAACTACTTTTATGGATTAATTCTCTCTTATACATTTTAATGTGTATAAAGCTCGAATCTATTATTTTAAGGAGTGTGCATAGTACTAATGCATTGTTGGCATATATGGATTAGCAAATCTACTTGTTCCATATTAACTACTGTTTACAAATTTTAAGGTACTTTTGTTTTGTTTTGTAGTATCTCTCTAATACGTTTAAATGGGACACAAATTTGTGTATATTAACCATATTGTGGAGAAATTATTCAAGGAGATTGTTTTCGGATGTGGGTTTGAACATCTCTATTTGAACTCTAATATTATATTTCTTCACATTATGGTAGCTTCCTCAAATATATAATTTAATTTCCTAACAAATGTATGTGGTTGATATTATCTCTATGTACGTAGTTGTAGCGTTTTGAATATGTTGAATTTAATGAAGGGGAGGGAAAATTTCTACAACTTTAATTAGAGAAAAGTAAAGTTAGGGATTAAAGAGAAAATAGATTTGAGACAAAAGGATAATAGAAGATCGTATGTATGTGTAGCCCATTACTGCCTTTGAATATTTAGAAATGACGTATGTAGTTTTACTAGAGATTTTGATTTGTATGTGTGCTAGATATAATCAAAATCTCATATTGGCTAAATAAGAAGAAGATCCCTAGAACATCTTAATCAAGAGTCTTCCTCCACTATTTTGTTGTATTGTTCTCAAAAAAATAAGAGAAAAATAACGAGAGATTTTGAGTGAAACTAAAAACAAAACCTTGAGGGTTATGCATGCTATACACCAATATAGAGATATGTTGCAGAGTTCGTTATCTTAAGGTTATGGATCTCTTCTTCCCCTTATCTCTAGCTTCAACACATCTTCCTTCAACAACTTTTATTTTGTTTAACATAATATGGATAGACTAAAAGGGATCAAGAGGTGCATCTGAACATTTCAAGTAGGTTACACAAACTTAGCACCCTTATCATATCTTGCAACAATTTCTTACTAAGATAAATACCTTCTCCGCCGAAAAATGTTAAGGTTGGGCTTTGATACCATATTACGATAAACGTGAGATTTTATCTCAAAACTAATCGATTAAGATAGTAATAGTAACTCTCACAAATGTTTGTAAGGATTGTGAGATCTCTCAACTTTTACAGTATCGAATAATTTTTCGAGAGAGATTTATTGTGATTGGAAAGAGAAAGTAGAAGGGTAGAATGGAAATGAAGGTGATAGAAGAGGGTAAAAAAGGGAATAGAATGGTACAAAAGAAAATATGAGAGAGAAAGAGAGAATTAATAGAGACAAAGGAAAAGGGTAAGAAAGAAAGAGAAAGGAAGAGAGGCAGTTTGGATTTAGAATAAGATTGAAAGCCACGAGACATATATTAGTATGACAATCAATTAATGACACCAACCCTAAACCCCAAAGACAAAATTTCAAAAAAAAAAAAAAAAAATTATATGTTTTTTTTTGTGTATGTGTGTGTGATGAGGCTTATGATAAGCCTCATGATCGTCACGTCGTTTTACAATCACTACTCCCAAAAACCCACAATACCAAAAAAACCCAACCCCCTCTCCCCAGAATTCCACGCCCCTTTCTTCCTTTTCTTTTCTTCATCTTCTTCTTCCCTTCTCTCCACGCTTTCCCTTTCCATTTCATTATATCTTACATTCCATAACACTTAACCATGTGGATGATGGGTTACAATGACGCTCCAGATCATTTTAACTTTCCTTCTGATAACTCTTTCAATTCTCGCAAACTTAGACCTCTCGTTCCTCGCCCTCTCCATTCTTCTTCTTCTTCTTCTTCTTCCTCCATTAATACTAATCCTCCCTTCAATCTCATCCACACAAACGATTTCTTCTCCCAATTTCATCACATGGGTTCTTCTCACTTTACCCTTTTCTTTTCTTTTCTTTTTTAATTCTTCAGGTCGATTTGATGAGTAATAATGTTTGTATTTGTTTGCAGCGACAGTAACTGATCAGAATAAGAGAGAGTTGAACAATGTGACGCCGTCGCCGCCTGTGGTAGTGAGCTCGCGGTGGAATCCGACGCCTGAGCAGTTGAGAGTGCTGGAGGAATTGTATCGGCGGGGGACTCGAACCCCGTCCGCTGATCAAATTCAACATATCACTGCTCAGCTTCGTCGTTACGGTAAGATTGAAGGTAAGAATGTGTTCTATTGGTTTCAAAATCATAAAGCTAGAGAGCGACAGAAACGCCGTCGCCAGATGGAATCCGCCATCTCTGCCGCTGACCTCGATATCCTTGAAAGGAAAGATTCAGGTTAGAACCCCCAAACCCTACTAAAAATCTTTATAAAACGAATCTAAACTAAACTGTTAAAATAAGCATAATTCTATTGTAAAAAAAAAGATAATATTTTACCCTAAAGGCACAGTTATGCTTAACTTAACTTAATAGAGCACTTTCATTAAATGCATGAAATCGCAATCACATTATATGAAATCAAAGAAATAACAAATAAGGAGTTGCGCTTTTTCGTATGACGAGAAGGCTTTTTTTCTTTTTGGTTGGGTTTGGTCTGTTCTAAACATTCTATTTGTTTGTTGAGATGTAAAGTTGAATTCTTTTTGTTTTACTTTTTGTCAACAGGGTCGGGCAGGACAGTGTATGAAGAACAGACCAAAAACTGGATGCCCTCTACAAACTGCAGTACACTTCCTGAGGTCTCTATTTTTCTCTCTCACCTTTTTTTATACTAAAATAAACCAAATTTCAAATTATTAATTTTTTTTTTTTAATGATGAAATTTGGATGTTTCTTGTAATAAAAGTTGACCCACATTAAGTAAAGATGAAGAAGGAATTAGTGTAGAATAATATTTGGTAATGATTATTTAAAAACATCCCCATGCATATGATGATGTGTATTTGGGAAGGGGAGAAGCTTTAGAGCGAAAAAGTTATAGCGTGTCATAAAGAAAGGATATGTTGAAGGGAAGGAAGAAAAAAGAAAGAAAGAATGCAACAAAAAGCTTTGTTTGTTGGGAAATGAAAAGCCTCTAAAAGCTGCATTCCTTCCTTTCTGTCGGCTCTATAGCTCCCTCTTATCAAACTTTGAACATTATTTTTGGGCTTTGTGCCTTTCCATGCCAAATCTCCATCCAAATATTTCTACTAACATTTCTTTCCTAATTTTCAATTATTCACTTCTTACTCATATCTATTCTCTCTCCATCTTGTTATTCCCACATTTTTCCTTCCGAGTTTAGTAGGTGGATATGGTTTCTAAGATTTTTTAATTGAGATATTCTGGTGTACTACTGATCCTTCCTTTCATAAGTATCTTATTCTTTAGAAAAATGTATTCTTTTGTTTTTCGAATTTCTACTCAATACACCCACTCATCCCACTGGTCCTAGTACTTTGTTGGAAAAAAAAAACAATACGTTTAAAAGACCATGATTAATTATTTTTAATTCATTTAGATCTTAATCTTTGATATTTTGAACTAAAAATAGTAATTAAAGAGGAAGAGAGAAAGAGGGTAGGATGGTGGAGGGAGGAAGGAGAGAGGAAAAAAATAATCATATAAATTATTATTTAAGATTTAAAATATTATGTCAAAATTTAAAACAATAAAAAAAAATTACTCAAAGCCTTTCAAACTCATTCTTAAAAACTTATGTTTTCAGATCTTTAGAAAATTCATAAACTAAAAAATTAATTTTTTTTAAATGTAAAATCAAAGTAGGTATTAAAAATTCTTAAAAGGGTTGGTGTAATATTAAAAAAAATGTAAATGAGTTAGATTCGTGAAATGTGAATAGGAGTAGATACTACTTATTCCAATATTATCTTACATCCATAAACTAATTTCATGGGGACAATAATAACAAATATTGTAACTAAAAGTTGATTTTTTTTTTTTTTTTTTTTTTTTACATAGGAATCTGTTCCAATTCAAGGGGCAGCAAAAAGTAGTGTAATGGGAGAAGGAGATTGCAGGACAGAAAACGAATGGATTCAGTTTGAGGAATTGCACCAAATAAGAAATAACAACACCACCAACAACGACAACTTTGCTGAAAAGAATAGCAATAACATCAACAACAACAATAACAACAATCCAGCCTCCTTGCAATTGATGCATTGTCCGGCAGCCGCTCTCCGCAATGGCAGCGGTGGTGGTGGAGGCGGTGGCCAACTGATGATGAACATTGCCCCCATCACCACCACAGCCACAGTGACAACAATAATGCATCCAAAATCTCATAGAAGAAGTAATTTTAATACTGTTGGGGTTGAAGAATCGGAAGAAATAGGAGGAGAAGAAGAAGAAGGGTGTGGAGAATCTGAAACCCTACAACTTTTTCCATTATGCAGTGAGACAAGAAATGGAGAGATTATTGGAGTCAAAAATGGGTGTGAAACAGTGGAAAATTCAAGCATGAATAGTACTAATCTGACTCCACTTCAGTTCTTTGAATTCCTTCCTTTGAAGAATTGAACCTTTTTTTTATTTTAGCTGCTTCACATCTAGGGTTAATTACATTAGAGTGTTTAAAGTAAAGTTCTTGTAGTTACTATATAGATTCTTGGTTTCTTTAATTCCCTCCCAACTTTTCTATTTACGTACGTAAAAGTTGATGGGGTTTGTGTTTTAAGATGTTTTATGGATGGATATTGGACAACACTTTCATTCACTATATGGGTTTTCTAATCGAGATGTTCGGTTTAAATCAAGTTCAAAGTAAATTTAATTATACATCAATGATTCAATATTCTCCCTACATTTGAGTTTTTGAAAATTTGTAGAAATATAAGTAAAAATTAATATTAATTAGAGGGAAAAAAACGACGTTATAATAAGTAGACGTTCAAGAACGCCTACTCTCATTTGACAAAAATTGATGAATCCTATGTTGAAGGTTTTAATTTTGAAGTCAAAACTTTTACGATGTATAGTGAGGAAAGAGAGAGATTCCCTAATTTGTTAATTAGATGTGAGAGTTTTTTGTGGTGAAAAATTTGTGTTTGTGAGGGTTTTGGAAGTGAAAGATTTTGATGTTGAAATGACTATGAAAATGGGTAAGAGATGTTTTTTTGTTCTTTTCTTAAATATATAGGGAAGATGGTGAAAATAAGGTCATAATTTTGTTTAAAATAATCATACACCATGTGTATATGTATATATTAATATTCATATAATTTTTTAAAAAAAAAAATATATATATATATATATATTTTACAGCCATCATGTACATTCTCTATTGTTTATAGGGGGTCAATAATTTGGTGTCCTAAAATGTAACATCATCTCTCTCTTCTAAAGAGGAAAACAAAATTTCTACTTGTGGAATTTGTTTGTTATTTGTTCATTTTTGGACAAGGAACTAAGCCTTTTCTCTAGAGAATAGTAAGCCTATATATTATAGTTCTATTTTCTCTTTTAGTTTTCTTTTTTTTTTTTTTCATAAATTTCAAAACTTATCCATGTGTTTTAGATTTGTCAAACTATTGACATATTGGCATTGGGTCTACTATTATGTCTCTCTTATTTTAGAATATATTTTTCATTTAATTTAACTAGGAAATTAAATTATCATGATATTGACTTAGTAAAATTGAAATCCTATAAAGTTACATAATTCTATTTGCCATACAAGCAATAAAATATGATCAATATAATGATATGAATTCAAATACTAATTCTTACTTTCAACTTATAAAACCTCGAAATCTTCCTAGGGATATGAGAATTCTAATTTTTAACAAAGAGTATACATCTTGAAATAGGAGACCTTGATCACTTTTTTTCCCTATATTTTGCATGATACCTTTCAAAATAACAGACATTTAAGTCTCCTATAATAACAATTTCGTTTGTAGTTTTTCAATTTTTGAAATATATGCTTTGTTTCATCTAATTTTCTTGTTATACTTTTCACTTGTTTTTTTTTTTTTAAAAAAAAAAAGAAGAAGGAGAAGAAACATATAAATACCTGCTCAAAATTTCAAAAACACGTAAAGTCTCATATAACAACCCAAATTTAGGAAGGGTACACGAATGAACCGATATCACAATCGATTGAGAGAGATCCTAAAGACATGGAAATATGGTTAAGAAAAGCTTAAAAGAATTGGAAATTACTACTTATATCAACAAGTTACACCTTCCTTTTTGGTGATTCAATCATAAGAACTTCATAGTTAAGCGATGCATGTGAATAAAGATAAATTATACTGAAAGGACTAGTATTGTCGAAGTCTGGGGCATTACATCTCATATGATGACAATTTCGTTCGTAGTATATATTAAAAAGATAGATAAAATTTATCTTTAACTTGATCAATTTCTAATTTAATTGGAGTATTGATTATTTTCATATCTATATATAAATGTACTTTAAAAAAACCCCATAAACTTCAATGGTTCATAGTATAATAATTAAAAGATGATTAGAATAAATGTTGAGAGAACAATTGGAAAGCATAAAACAAAGGGAGGTATAGGGGCAGAGAAAAAGAAAAAAAGAAGATAAGGGAAGTAGTAAATTGAATGGCAGTAATTAAAAAGAAATGGTGTAGGTTGAGAAAAACCAAAGGGTAAAAAAGTAAGGGAAAGAATGAAAGAAGGGATTAAATTAATTAAAAGAGAAGAGAATTTATGAGGGATGGATGTGTGACAGTGGAGAAAAACAGTAGAAAGTGACAAGACTTAAAAGGGTGGGTTGCTTTGGTTTGGTTGGACATATCATAAGAACCCCACCAGAAGTTTCCCATTCATTCACTGAGTTTGAGCCACCAATGTAACATCCCTTTCCCTCCCTCTCCCTATTTTCTTATTCCTTTCTCATCATCAACTCATCATCATCATTCTCTTCCTTTCTATTTACTTCTTCGTCCCCATTTAACTATAGCTCAACTGATTTAGTGTATGTTTGAGAGTGATGGTCGTTGGAGTAGTAATGTAAAGAAAGAAAAATGGATTTAAGTATATTTGATATTGATGTTTGGTCTTAAGCTCTTAGAAGTAATTTTGAACTATTATGTTTGGTTTCAAATGTGACTTTAGAATTATCAAATTACTAAAATGACGTTTCCTATTTGAGAAATTATTTAAAAAAGAGAAAATTTGTTCTTAGATATAAGGGCAAATTCGGTATTCTAATAAAGGAATAAAATGAGGGTTACCTTTTGGGTGATTCATAGTCAATATTGTGTAGGAATGTATCAGCAATAGCGGAAGCAATAAGGATTATTTAAGCACTCTAATTCATTAAATTTGGCAAAATATAAAGCATGCTCTTGCAGAAAGCAAGTGAGTTTCGTTACATACCTTTTGTAAAACCTCTTCAAAGCACGATCTCCAGTTGCAATCTTCTACGAATCTTGTTGCAAACTACCTTAAGATCTTCCCCACTATTCTCTTGATGCTCTAGATTGAATTGTGCAACTCAAAACAATCTTGAATCAAGGGATGGTGGAGAATTGCTCACAACAGCAATCTAGTTGAAGAGCATTTTCTTCAGCACGAATTTTCTCTAAAATTCTCTCTTGATTTTATGCCCAAAATTCACTCCAAACTCTTCAATGCAGACCATCATGTAAGAAAGAGAGTTGCATGAGTTGCAGCTCATGCTTGGAGTAAATGAAGAAGAGCAAATGGAAAGTGTGTGAGCATGAAAAAGATAGATAATGGAAAAACATGTTTTTCCATTTGTGTATTGTTTTTCTAATTTTTCAATTTTATCACAAAATCAAAACTTGATTTTTTAAAATCCATTTTGATTTTAAAACTACAAATTTTAATTTTATAAAATTAATTTCATAAATTAATTTTTAAATTAAAACTTAATTAATTTAATATCAATTATTAAATTAATTTTTACACACATCTATCTTTATATATTTAAATCATATTTAAATATAAATTCTCCTATTCCATCTAATTCTCAAGTTAAACACATAATTATATCTCATATAATTACTAATTCCCTTAATTCTAATTTGAACATTTCAAATTAACTTATCATGCTATTCTAAAGCTAGTCCATTATGAGCTAGTACGGGGACCTCGCGGACCTACAGATCATGGGCTCCAACGATCCGAGATTAATTAGCTAAACTCATTAGACTAGATTAATCCTCATTCGTTAACTAATGGGTCACTCCACTAAAGCCCATAGTTGCACTCTCCTCACTGTAGAGATATTATGTCCACATGATTTAACCATAATCAGCAAGTCGACCCTTCACAGATTGTTCATAATAACGACTGGGTCAAATATCTATTTTACCCCTGAGATTACGTCTTATTCCTCAAGTTCCTATTGATTCTCTAATGAACAACTGGTTTGTGATCAATCACTAAACCAAATTCTCTCAGCACAGTGAGAGGGTGGGGCCCCTTGTTCAAGACCTGGATTCAATACTTGAGAGAACAACCTTTCTCCTATCCCTAAATCGGGTAGGCGTGAACTCCATCTTGCACCCTATGTCCCCAACTATCTATTAGGTCTTACCCATGAAATGGGAGTCTTATTGAGCCGACGTTGTTGAGCCAACCCTCACCTATGCAAATCTAAGGATAATCCCGAATAAAAAGGAGTTCATAGTTAACTCAGGATTAAGATCGAGTTACCTAGGTCATCTAGGTGAAATAGTCAGTCTTATACAGTAAACAGTATTATAAAGTAAGAGTGACTTATTTCTTGGTCCAATCTTATGCAAACTCATTGCATAGGATGCCCCCACTCCTCATGTCATAACATGTACGAGTTAGGATCACATCGTATGTAGCACTTTACAACTCTTTGTAACAACTACAGAGTAGGCCGCATCCAATAGTGTTACCAGAATAAGGTACCCAACCTTATTCATGTACTATAGTTCATTTTGACTATTTACTTGAATCTGATCCACTCTTATGTCTCCACATAAAGTTCAAGTACTCATGTAATAGTTACGGGTCTTAGTTTATTGGATTTAAACTTTCATACAATTTATAAAATCAATAATAAGTTTATTGATTATAGAAAATGTTTATCATTTTACAAACTGCGAATTTTAGTAAATAAAACCCAACAATACTCCCACTTGGACTAAACTCCAGTGGATTAATATATACAATGTTGAGTTTACATGGAGAGAATAAAAATGTACAAATACAATAAACTAGGACATTAAAATATCCATAAATTCTCCCACTCACCCTAGTGATACAAAACTCGTAGTCCTAGTCCTACTAGTTGACCTTCGAACACTTTAGCCAAAAGGGCATTTGTAAATGGATCAACTAAGTTCTCTTGGGAAGCAATCTAGGTGACGAGTACGTCTCCTCTGTGTACAATCTTCCTTATGAGATGGTACTTTCGCTCGATATGTTTTCCTCTTTCATGGCTTCATTGTTCCTTTGAATTTGCAACTGTTCCACTATTGTCACTATAGAGAGTGACAGACAAGTGCATATTAGGAACTACTTCCAGATCTGTCAAGAACTTTCTGAGCCATACTGCTTCTTTTGCTTCTTCACTTGCAGCTACATACTCAGCTTCCATTATGGAATCAGTAATACAACTCTGTTTGATGCTTCTCTACACAACTGCTCCTCCATTTAGAGTGAATATTGACCCCGAAGTTGATTTCCTCGAATCAATATCGGTCTGAAAGTTAGAATCAGTGTATTCAGTAAGGATCAGATCCTTAGCACCATACACAAGCATATAATCTCTCGTTCTCCGAAGATACTTAAGAATGTCTTTAACAGCAGTCCAATGATCATATCTAGGATTGGACTGAAATCTGCTAACTATTCCTACGGCATAGCATATTTCGGGATGAGTACACAACATTGCATACATTAAACTCCCTATTACTGATGCATATGGAATTTGATTCATCTTCTCAACCTCTTGAGGTGTCCTAGAACTTTGTTCCTTAGACAGGTGAATTTCATGTCTGAAAGGTAAAAATCTTTTCTTGGAATTTTGCATCTTATACCTAGACAACATCTTATCTATATAAGATGCTTGAGATAATGCTAATGTTCTATTCTTGTAATTCCGAACTAATTGGATTCTAAGAACATATTGTGCTTCTCCCAAATATTTCATTTGGAATTGCAAAGCCAGCCATCTCTTAACGTCAGCTAGATATTCTACCTCATTCCCAATAAGTAGAATATCATTAACATACAATACTAGAAAAGTGACAGATTTGTTAACGATTTTCTCATATACACAGGGTTCGTCAACACTTTGTTCAAAGCCATAAGATTTGATCGCTGTGTCAAATCTCATATTCTAGGATCTAGAAGTTTGTTTCAATCCATAAATGGATCGATTAAGTTTGCAAACCTTTTGCTCTTGATCCTGCTGTATAAACCCTTCTGGTTGAGATATATAAATACTCTCTTCAAGATAGCCATTCAAAAAACCTGTCTTGACATCCATTTGCCATAATTCATAATCATAAAATGTGGCTATGGACAAGAGTATTCTAATTGACTTTATCATGGCAACTGAAGAGAAGGTTTCTTCATAATCTACCCCCTCTCTTTGGGTAAACCCTTTTGCCACAAGTTTAGCTTTGTAGGTCTATACCTTACCAGCTTAGTCTCGTTTTCTCTTGTAGATCCATTTGCAATCGATGGGTTTTACCCCTCCAGGTTGATCTACAAGATCTCAGACAGAATTGAAATACATAGATTCCATTTCAAGATCTATGGCTTTAATCCATTGGCCTTTATCTACATCATTCATTGCTTGGTTAAAAGACAATGGATCCTCTAAACCATCATCTGGTATAATGACTTGAGTTTCAATTAAACCCATGTACCGGTCAAGCTGTTGCACAACCCTCCCACTACGACAAGGCATCCTCAACTCTTGAGAAGGATGTGAAGTCTCAGTTTCATCAATAACACTTGTTAATGGACCTGCTCTATCAACAACTCTTGTTGATACATTTGTCATTTCTCTGGATATTTTTTCTATTACTAGCTTACTGCGACGTTGATGATTCTTTACATAGTCTTCCTTCAGGAAGGTTGCATTTGTCGATACAAATACTTTATCTTCCTGAGGATCACAAAAGAAACTTGTTTCTTTTGGGTAGCCTAGAAATAGGCATACTTTTGAATGGCGTTCCAACTTTTTAGGATTTTGCACCAACACATGTGCTAGACAACCCCAAATCCTGAAGTGACGTAAATTTTCTTTACGTTCTATCCAGAGCTCGTAAGGCATTTCAGAAATAATTTTCGAGGGAACTATGTTCAAAATATACACCACGGTCTCAACTGCGTGTCCCCAAAAAGAATTTGGTAACTGAGCGTAACTCATCATGGAACGAACCATGTCCAACAAGGTTCTATTTCTCTTTTCTGCCATGTTTAGCTGAGGTGTGCCAGGGGCTGTGAGTTGAGAGTGAATTCTATGTTTTATGAAATAATTTTGGAATTTCATGTCCATATACTCACCATTTCAATCTGATCGAAGCATTTTAATCTTTTTACCTAATTGGTTTTCAATCTCAGCCTTATACTCTTTGAATTTTTCAAAAGTTTCAGACTTTTGGTGCATTAGGTAAACATGTTCATACCTGGAATAATCATCTATAAAACCGATGAAATATTCATACCCTCTTTTGCTCTAACATTTAGAGGCCCACAAAGGTCTCAGTGAATCAGCTCTAAGGGTTCTTTGGCTCTAAGACCTTTTCCAGGAAAAAGATCTTTTTGTCATTTTACCCTCGAGACAGGATTCACATAGTGGTAATGAACTGTCTTCCAACTTATTTAGAATGACCGCTTTTAACCAATCTCACAATCCTGTTGAGATTTATGTGACCCAGTCTCATGTGCCAAAAATAGGCATTTGGAGAAATCTTCATTTTCTTATGAGTCCCAGCAGTTTTAAACATCTCTATGTTCAATACGGCTTTGACCTCAGTTGGTTTTAACATATACAAGTTATTTTCTAATTTTGCAAAGAAAATCTGTTTACTTCCCATATTGGTGAACACTTCATCATTTTAGAAAGAAACTTTATAATTTTGTTCTAGCAAATAAGAGATAGATATTAAATCCCTTTTCATATAAGGAATATAATATACATTTTTCAAATAAATGTACTTATCTCCTATAAATAACTTCATATCTCCCACAACTTTAGCTGAAATAATCTCCTCGGTCCCTACGTTAAAAATTGCTTCATCTTCTATCAACTATCTCCAGGAACTTGTTTCCTGTGAGATAGTACAAACATGATTAGTGGCACCTGAATCAATTATCTAGATTTTATCGTTTTCCACTAAACATGCTTCGATAACAAGTAAATCATATTTATCTTATTGTTCGAATTATGCACTCTCATCTACATAATTCAAAATTTTAAATGAGTTGGGAGACAGAGGACAATCCTCTGTTAAAACTCTTTTAGTGTAATCAACCGCTAGTTATTTGTTTGTTGATTTGATTTTACTGTTATTTAAATCGGAAGTGAGTATTCTAGAAGAACTTAACATGCTGATAAAATTCAAACATTATTTATTTGCAAAGATACTTTAGTGAGTCAGAATATGTGCGACCGAGGGGCAGTCAGATACTCCTTCACTAAATCAAAAGATTTTGACCAAACATTATCTCTGGAATAACTCTTATTCCTATTGTCTCCGGAATAACTCATATTTCTATAGTCGTTTAGTTATCGTTTTCGGTCAAAATCTTTATTAACAATTTAGTAATTCTTGTAAGTGTGACCCGCCATTTTCAGATCTTATAGGACGATATGAATGTTGGGTTTTATGTCCTAAAACTCGTGGTTTAGTAAACATTAGAACTTATTCTCAGAATTCAATAAAATTGTGTTGATTATATTGTTTTTTAGAAATCTAATAAACCTAAGTCCCTTGACTATTATATGAGTACTTGAACTTTATGTAGAGACATACAAGTGGATCAGGTTTGAATAAATAGTCAAAATGATCTATAGTATATGAATAAGGTTCGGTACCTTATTCTGGTAACACCATTGGATGTGGCCTACTCTGTAGTTGTTACAAAGAGTTGTAAAGTGCTATATACGAAGTGATCTTAATTCGTGTATGTTGAGACATGAGAAGTAAGGGTGTCCTGTGCAAATGAGTTTTGTGCAAGATCGGACCACAAAACCTGTCATTCTTACTTTATAACGTTGTTTACTGTTTAAAACTGACTATTTCAAAGCGATGACCTAGGTAACTTAACCTTAATCCTGAGCTAACTATGAACTCCTGTTTGTTCGGGATTATCTTTTATCTACAAACGGTGAGAGTACATCAATTGCCTCTGCTCAATAAGCTTACCATTTTGGGGATAAGATCGGATGAATAGCTGGGAACATAGGGTGCAAGAGGGAATTCACTCCTACCCGATTAAGGTTAGTAGAGAGGTTGTTCCCTTCAAGTGCTGATTCTGGGTCTTGAACGAGAGGCCTCACCTTCTCATTAGCCTGAGAGGGATTAAATTTGTTGATTGGATCATAAATAAATTTTTCATTAGGGAATCAGTGGAACTTAAGGAACAAGAGGTAATTTCGGGGGTAAAACAGATATTCAACCCAGCCGTTATTACGAGCAACCTGTGAAGGATTAACTTACTAATCATGGTTATATCGAGTGGACATAATATATCTATAGTGAGGGGAGTTCAGCTATGGGTTTTAGTAGAATCACCCATTAGTTAACAAATGGGGATTAGATCGGTCTAATGAGTTTAGCCGATTAATCTCGGATCGTTGGAGCCCATGATCTGTAGGTTTGCGAGGTCCCCCTACTAGCTCGTAAATGGATAAGCTCAAGAATAGCGTGATAAGTTAATTTGAAGTGTTCAAATTAGAATTAAATGAATTTGGAGAAATAATATTTAAATATGATTTAAATATTTGAAGATGGAATTGTGTTAAAAATTAATTTAATATTTGATATTAAATTAATTAGAATCATTTAAATTGTTTAAATAATTATTTATTAATTTTATTAAAGAAAATTAATTTATGAATTAATTTGTAAAATTATAATATTTTCAGTTTTATTAAATAAAATTGATTTTTGAAATCAATTTTTGATAAAATAGAAAAAGAAAAAGAAAAACACAAGTTGGAAAAATTAATTTTTCATTTACTCATTAACTAGCTCACCAAACAACCCACTTTACCTCTTTATTAACTCCAAGCATGAGGTGCATCTCAGTGCAGCAAGCTTCTTGCATGAATGTCCAAATAAATTCTAAAAAAAAAAAAGTTGAAAGAGAGGGTTTCTTTTCATGGTTGTTGCTGTGAGCTCTCCAATACCTTAATTCCAGCTTATTTTGAGTCCCACTCTCATCTTGAGACCCAAGAGGATAGTAGGGAAGATCTTGGAGTGGTCTAGCAACAAAATCCATAGAGATTTGCAGCTGAAATTGAAGCTTAGAGGAAGTTCTTCAAGGGTATGTCATGAAACCCGCATTTTTATTATTGAAGAATGTTTCTTTTCTGCCAAAATTAATGAAGTTAGAGTGCTTATGGATCCTGGTTTTTTTTCTTCCGCTGTGCAATACTAGTACCTTCCAACAACTGAATAATGCCATCCGAAATAGAAGACAATATCCAAGACGGAAAACTATAACGACACTATTCATTTTACTAAAGTCTGGTTGTTCCATGATCCACTATTAAATCTCCGTGGGGTAGTCGTAAGCTAAACGACTAGCAATGGGCCGTTAAGTAGCAACCAGCATGCGCAACATAGGAATCTCACAGTTCAGACTAATGGAGGAGACCGTAGGATATATTGACACATATTCTTCACCCACTTACTATGAATTACTTCCTCCATTTACCTTATTATTGACTCATACAAAACACTTTTCCGCATGGAGGTCACTCCCAAGGTGACACGAAGCACCATATGAATCTCATAGCATAAACTATATAGAGACGTGGCAGTTGAAATCTATATATCGAATAATTGATTTATGTTTGAACAACTTCCTCTTATTCACCAAAATCTAGATTTTAGCTAAAAAATACTTTCCGTATGGAGGTCACTGTCAGGATGACACAAAGTACCGCTTAAATCTGGATTGTGAACTCTTAGAGACTTGGGAGCTAAAAATAACATATCGTATATGTTATTAATCTCCCACTGAAGTTTTCTAATAATTCTATCATATAGAAGTTATTAAACTGTCACTGAAGTGTTCTATTAGGTAGATTTGTACTTATGTTCTTTTCTGCTAATAAAATCACCCTAAGTTTAAGTGGTTTATCCAAGTATAACGCTTATAATTGGATTCTAACCTACAATATCTATGTGATAAACCATTTTATTACCTCACATCACTCACGTATGCTCATAAAACCGGTTACCAAAACTCAATAATTCAGTCATAATCCCCAGGTAGAAGGTGTTCCGTAAACCGTCAACTTAAGTACCCCCGACCTTAAACAGGATTATATACTAGTTGAGTTTGTAATCTGAGTTTTATAAGTTTTAACTATTAAAACAGGTGGTCAACCTACGTGAGCATGCAGCTGTTGTTTATGGATTTTAAATGTCTAACCCAATTTTATAACAACTTATAAAACTTTAGACATGCTAAATATCTATAACATACATAAAGGCATTCAATATTTAATATAACACTTATATTAAATACAAGAAACCCTAACATGCATATTATATATTATAACATATTATAACATACTTTCAATGCATGTAACATGCTTCCTATGGTGGGATTTTAAATCTAAATAGTATACTATATGCACATACAAGATTTATTTAATTATAACATACATCAAATGCATAAATAATTAAACACAGACTGATATGGTTTTAGTTTTGGCATAAACAAGCAAATAGAAGCCTAACTATTATAAACAACTTTAAAACAGTCTTTGAACCGCTCCAAACCGAATCCAAGCATCTTGAACCGGACTGGATGAGTTTGAACCGGACCAACAAAGTCTGAACTGGACCAGCCAAAAACCCTTTGAGGCTGAACCGGGTTGGATCTCAAGAAAACCAGTTGAACCGGCTGCTCTCAGTCCAACTCAAAGTCTTGCTAAGGCCGATTGTGTAACGCTGAAGGCAATCGTCTAACACCATCGCCTTGTGTTGAGAAGAGGTACACGATCGCTTAGTGTCGTCTATCTATCGCATAGAGTAATCGTTTAGCTCTCGAGTAGAACTAAACGATCACTTAACACCATCGCCTAGCGCTTTATCTCATTGTTTAGTATCTGTCGCAGCTAAATGATCGCTTAGCTCTATCATATAGAACATCATCGCATCGTTCAGCATCGTAGCTAAACAATCGTTTAGTTCCATCATTTAGAAACTTCAACGCATCGCTTAGCACCGCATCTACACGATCGCTCAGTACTATCGTATAGCACTTCAACGCATCGCTTAGCGAGCACCAAAGCTACACGTTCGTGTAGTGTCATCGTATAACAAATCCAACATATCGTTTAGTTCCCACACAAAAGCTAAACGATCGTGTAGTACTATTGTATAGCATTTGAACGCATCGTCTAGCTCCCGTAGATACACGATCACTTAGCGTTCAACATCACAACAATCAGCACCCATTGTTATGTGATTGTCTAACTTTTCTTCACATCGTGTAACGCCTGAAACTAGACGATCGCTTAGCAACTGAACCTCAACAATGATTTTGAGCAGAAGCTGAAAACTGGAACAGCAGCTCGGCCTCCTTCACTTGTTTCTTCCATTACATTTAATTTCACTTTAAGACTCCAAATAATTACAGACTCTGCTAACACTATAAAGTCATCAACAAGAGCCAATTATAAATTTAAGAGAAGAAATCAAAGAAATTTAAAATGCCAAACTCAGAAACACATATCAGTGCATCAATTTATATTTCTCATATAAAACACCACCAAACTAAAAAATAAAACTAAATTGAGAGCTTATATGAGCTCTGATATCAATTGTAGGGAATGTATCAGCAAGCGGAAGCAACAAGGATCTATTAAACTCTAATCATTATGTTTGGAAAATATGAAGCATGCTCTTGCAGAAAACAGTGAGTTTTGTAATATCCTTTTTGTAAACTCGTCAAAGAGACGATCTTTCAACTGCAATCTTCTCCGAATCTTTTTGTAGACACTCAAGATTTCCCATATTCTCTTTGTGCTTGATTGAGTTGTGGACACAAAACATCTTGAATCAGGGATGATGGAAATTTCCAAGCATCAATTTGGTTGAAGACACCTTTTCAGCACGAATTTCTCTAAAATTCTCTTTTGATGCCATGCCCGAATTCATTCCATAATCTTCAATATATTGCAGACCATATCAAGAAGAGGTTGCATGGTTGCAGCTCAGCTTGGAGTAAATGAAGAAGAACAATGGAAAGTGTGTGATGAGCATGAAGAGATGGATATGGAAAACATGTTTTTCCATTTTGTTGGTTTTTAATTTTTAATTTTATCACAAATTAAACTTAATTTTTTAAAAATCTATTTTGATTTTAAAACTGAAATTTTAATTTATAAAATTATTTTTTAAATTAAAGACTTAATTTAATTTAATATCAAAATTAAAATTAATTTTACACACATCATCTTTATATATTTAAATCATATTTAAATATAAATTCTCCTATTCCATTTAATTCTCAAATTAAACACGTAATTATATCTCATATAATTATTAATTCCCTTAATTCTAATTTGAATATTTCAAATTAATTTATCACGCTATTCTAAAGCTAGTCCATTACGAAGTAGCGGACCTACAGATTATGGGTTCCAATGATCCGAGATTAATTGGCTAAACTCATTAGACCAGATTAATCCTCATTCGTTAACTGATGGGTCACTCCTCTAAAGCCCATAGTTGCATTCTCCTCACTGTAGATATATTATGTCTACATGATTTAACTATAATCAGCAAGTCGACCCTTCACATGTTGTTCGTAATAACGGCTGGGTCAAATATTTGTTTTACCCTCGAGATTATGTCTTATTTCTCAAGTTCCTACTGATCCTCTAATGAACAACTGGTTTATGATTCAATCACTAAACCAAACTCTTTCAGCCCAGTGAGAGGGTGGGGCCCCTTGTTTAAGATCTGGATTCAATACTTGAGAGAACAACCTTTCTCCTATCCCTAAATTGGGTAGGCGTGAACTCCGTCTTGTACCCTATGTCCCCAACTATCTATTAGGTCTTACCCGTGAAATTGGAGTCTTATTGAGCCGGCGTTGTTGAGTCAACCCTCACCTATGCAAATCTAAGGATAATCCTGAATAAGCAGGAGTTCATAGTTAGCTCAGGATTAAGATCGAGTTACCTAGGTCATCTAGGTGAAATAATCAGTCATATATAGTAAACAGTGTTATAAAGTAAGAGTGACTTATTTCTTGGTCCGATCTTATGCAAACTCATTGCATAGAATGCCCCCACTCCTCATGTCATAATATGTACGAATTAGGATCACATCGTATATAGCACTTTACAACTCTTGTAACAACTACAGAGTAGGTCGCATCCAATAGTGTTACCAAAATAAGGTACCCAACCTTATTTATGTACTATAGATCATTTTGACTATTTACTTGAACTTGATCCACTCTTATGTCTCCACATAAAGTTCAAGTACTCATGTAATAGTCATGGGTCTTAGTTTATTGGATTTAAACTTACATACAATTTATAAAATCAATAATAAGTTTGTTAATTATAGAAAATGTTTATCATTTTACAAACTGCGAGTTTTAGGACATAAAACCCAACATATTGCCCCTACAAAAATCATATCTCAATTCGTTATAAAAAAATCAAATTTTAAATGAGTTTAGATTTTTCTAAAATTAAATTTCAACATTTGGCAAATGTCGATATTTGAAAGGAAAGTGATTTTTACGATGGCAAAAGTGATTTTGGTCATGTTAAAATCACTCCTAAATATACCTTAAAGAGTATATTTTCAACCAAGAAATTAGAAGTTTGAGTCTCCACTTTCTTCCATCTATCATGCATTTTCATTATTTGTCTCTTACCAGCTGACGGATAAGAATAAGGAAACGTCCACCTATTCCTACAGTTGTATAATATTGTTCATTTTGGGGATAAACTTGTTTTGCTATTGAAGCATTCAAAAATTTTTATACAAATAAAGATAATTGTCCTCATTTATATACTCATTATCATTACCTTTCCTAACCAATGTAGGACTTTGTTTGTAGCTTATAACAGCTACCATTTAGTTTTTTACAACTAAAAAAGAAGAAACCAAGAAGTGTATATATGTGTGTGTGACAATTACTCATCTTGAAAATGATTAAATATCATGTTCTTTTTTCTAGCTCAACTTAGATGGAGTATGAAGATTTAATTTAAAAGAGATAAGTAGCCAAATGAGTTTAGCTCAACCGATACAAGTATATATGGAAACTACCAAGAAGTTTATAGTTCAAATCTCCTACTCTATTGTAAAAAAATAAAAATAATAAAAAAAGATAATAATGTTTTGATGGATCACTTGAACTATATTCTCATATTGTCTGATACAATGTGATGTTGAAATATATATGATTTGGTTCAATACTCCTATGTTTTCCTTTTCTTCCTCCTATATTTGTGACAGAAACAAGAGAACTTTAAATTATATCAAAACAAGTTGTCTTTATAATTTATTCTTTATTATTGTTTTGCTTGAAAAATGAATTGATGGTGAATAATTAAAGTGGTGTCAACCGAATCATATATATATATCATATTTGAAGCTTCAAAGGCCGTATTCAAATTATAATTGATTATGATCTCCTGGGCCTGAGAAGAAAATTCTTGTTGGGCTTGTAAAGAGAGATCAAGGTCCAAATCTGAGCCCAAACCATAATTTATTGCTTAGCTTGAAGGATCTCTTTCTAGGCCCAAAAACAGAAAAACTGACTCACACGAATGGTCTACCCTTTTTTTTTTTTTTTTTTTAATTGGTCTTCATGCTCATTTTATAAATAAAAAACCTGAAATTATTATTATAATTCTTATATTTATATAATGATTATAATACCTTGTAAGTAATAGAGCTGAAAAGAGTCTAAATGGTCATTTCTTAACTTACATAAAGTATTAGTACTATTGTCTCGAGATTAGAGGTCGGATTCTCTCACCTTATTTGTTGTCTAAAAAAAAAGAAATGGTTGATAGTATAACAAAAATATAACATGAATTAAAGTTAGAAATATAAAAAACACAAATTTTAAAAATAAAGACACCTTCATTATCTTTTATTTTCTTCTACTTTTTATGGAAATTCAACAATATGTAAAAGTAGAGATCTAATCTCTGTCAAGATATATATCTTAATTAATTGCAAGATATCTATCTTAACTAATTAAGTTATGTTTAGCCAACAAGAACGTAACTGAACTGGTATAGTGTTCATACTATCGATCTCAAGGTTTGAGGTTCGATTTTCCCACCCACACTTTAATTACAATACCTTTCTAAAAAAAATTGAGTTATATTTAATTTGACAATGAAAAAATCACACTTTTATATATGGACATTATACTTTCAATATTATAAGCATAGAATCATGTGAATTATTTTGTCTTATTATGATTTTCAATATGTAAAATATAGAATTCTAATCTAACTTTCTAGTCAATAAACAATGGAAACGAATGGAGTTTTTTTTTTAGAAGGGAACCGCTTTGTATATGACACTAAGAAGATCTAACTAAAGAGGATGCTTGTGGGCTTCCATACTTAGAAATCAAAATCATTTAAATATTCCTCGGTTTCTTGTCACAGATCTAAGAATGTTTTTTTTTTTTCTTTATTTTCTTTTTCAAATTGATTATTTCTTTTGTTTTATTATTATTGTTTTTTTTTTTTAAAAAAAAGCATTAGATCTGTGGTCTGGGTGAAACAGTGCAATAAAAGACAATAATATAAATTGGATCTTAATTTTGTTGGGAAATGATAAATATGAAAGGAATATACTAGCAAATTGATTACATCTCAACTAAAAATAATATTTTTAATGTATAATATTCCAGTTTAAACATAAGCTAGATGATGTAACAAGATTTTAGATATGAAAGTAATCAAAGACTTGAAAAATAAATCTCAAAACCTTTGGAGATTCAAAACGTAGTCAAGACATGTTTTTAATAAGTGTTGTCTAGAAGACAATTATTCACTCTACACGGGCTGCAACCAAACAACAACAATCTCAGTATAATAAAATGACTAATTCCGATAGAGATGCAATCTCAAACTACTCGGATTTAATAGCACTCTTGGATACTGTTCTCAACTCAACTCAAGATCAAAAGAAAGAAAGAAGAGAACTCTTATATTTGGAATATAATGCTACAAATGAAGAAACAAGTTGCTATTTGTAGGATAGCAATTTAATAACTTTCCAAAATACAAAATAAAATAAAATAAATAGAAAAATTGAAATTTTGTCAAAATTAATTCAGTTGAGTTGTTACTTAACAAAAATCAAATATAACTCATTCAAATTGAATAAACTACTCATTTAACTTTCACACATGTTAAATTTGTACCATCAACTTAATTCAAAGTTTCAATCCAATTTAAAAGTTTCTAACAATGAATTTAATCTACACAATTAAATCTATTTTTACGTTTGAAATATTCACAAAAGTTTCACTACAAATATTGAACAATCTCCTACATGAAAGAAAGTAAGAAAAATCAAATAAAAATCATTGAGAGCAAACACATACAAGTTATGCATCAGGAGAGGTGTCTTCTCCACTTGAATTTTTCTTAGTGAATATTCATTGAATTTACCGAAGACATAGTGAGAGTGAGCTCTAGTATAACGGTAGATATTCTATTGTACATGTCGGCTCACGTTGAGAAGTACCTAAAGAAGAAAGATGAAGATAAAAAATTTCTCGTAGCTGAATTTAGAAGTACCTAAACCCTCAAAATAGGTAATGAAACTTTGGTAAGTGTCTATTGTAATTTGTACAAACTACAACCGATCTCAATGTTCTCCTCACTGATATGAATAGATCCTGCACAAAAACACTAGGGTACTGTTAGACCATTCAAGGGTGTAAAAAAAATGTACCACTTTATTAAAAACACAAAAATATATTTTTAAAAGTTTAAAGACTAAAATGAAACAAAATTTAAACACAAAAATTAAAGTAAATATTTTGAAAATAAGTAGTCAAAATAGATTAAAATTAAACATATAATCACGATAAAGATATTTTAAGAGTACATAGGTCAAAATGAACTAACAAAAGACAAAAACAACAAAAGTAGTATTTAAATCAAAATTATAGTTTCTCCTTTAATAATTGTTTGCTTTGGTGTTGTTTAGAAAAAAATAAAAACAAACAAATAAACAAATAAAAAATTAATAATCCGTTTGCTTTGGTGTCGGTTCCAGCGAGAGGGACAAATTTTCTTTAGGGTAAAAGTGAAAAAAAAAAAAAAAGGGGTATAAAGGGAAATGTGATCTTAACTTTGTTCATGTGTGGTAATCAGTAGCAGAGCCGTTGCACAGTCAGATCCAAAAAGTGGAATAAAGTAATCGGAGCCGTTGATGCCGAAAAGATCAAAGTTTGTGCTCAGTTGCGCCAAACGTGTGTACCCTACTTTCTTCACCAACTATTTACCCAACCCCACACGTGTCAATCTTATTGCTGTTATTGGTAATTTAATATTATTATTCAACATAATTCTAAATTAATTCTCTCACTAAATGCATCATTAATTAAATCATTGACTTCTTAATTTAAAAAAAATGAATGGGTTTCTTACCGGAAATCATTAGGTTATTAAGGATGAAAAAAAGTTTCATCTTGTTAATATTAATTATTTCACCTCAAGACACATCATTATGGGAGATATTGTTTTATTAAAAATCATTTTTTCTACTGATTTTCAATATAATAAAATGAATTAAAATATTTAGAAAATATACTGTTAATTTTTTTAGCAAATCATTTTAAAATTTATAAATTAAATTGAAACCAAACTCAAAATTTAAAAATTAAATGTGTAATCCTCTTAAAACTTTAGAAACTTACTCCAAAACCTAGAAATAAAAAAGTATTTTCTTTCGGTACTTTTCTACACCATCAGATGTAATGAAGGTTAATAATAAACCAACGGTAGAAAGTAGAACTTCTTATTATAAATTTTATTTACAAAATCAAATTTGTAGTCTGAAAAATGGAAAAAATAAAGAAAAAAAAAAAGGAATGTAAAGATAAATAAATGAGAAGCAGCTTTTGGTTCTCGAGGAAGAATCTTAAAATGGGAAGCAGTCATTAATTGGATTATTGAAGAAAGTGAAGAATGGAGGGAGAGAGGCCATTATCTCTTTCTATATGCTTTTTTCAATTCAAAAAGAAAAAAAGAAAGGAAAAAAAGAAAGGTTAAATTAAAGGAAACAGAGTGATTCCCTTGACATGTGAAGCAGTTTCCTTTTTGTAAAATGAGCACAACCAAACCCCTTCTCTGCTTCTGACAACTTTGGGAACTGGGCAACTTTGTCATCAATTACGCTCTTTTTTACCCTCTACATAACTCTCCATTTTTATTCACAAACGGATTCATATCATATCACTACATAAAAATTTGTCACTTAACTGCTTCATTATTTAAATCTTTTACTACTACCAGAATATCATAATCCTTATTTTTAACTCTCATCATAAATATTTGTAAACTCTACTTTAATTCATTACGCTTTACTCTATTTTTAAAAACATGCCGACAAACAAAAGAGATAGCATGAAAAAATTTATAGCGTAGAGAATTAATAAAACATGAAATGAATGTTATTTAGTCGAATTTTTTAGGTCAAACAACTCTACTTCTTGAACTTCAATTCTTTGGATCAAACACTTTTTTAAAGGGATGTTTGGGATGAGTGGAATTGTGAACTTACGAGGCTCGCAGGGTAAGGAATTAATAATGATGATCTTTAGTAGTGACATCCACGAACTTCTTGGATCAAACAAGAAATGAAGTTTACAACTTTACACTTTCCAACTCCCTAACTCCTTGGCCCGAACTTCCCATACATTTAAATATTACCTTTGTTTCTGTACTTCGTCTTTAGTTCATTTTAGTCCTATACTTTCAACTCTACTTTATTATTATTATTTTTTAAAGATACTTTATTTTAGTTGATGCACTTTAGAAATGAGACTATTTTGAATCATGTTAATAATATAAAATCCTAGAGGGGTGTTTGGAGTAAGAAGTGAAATAGTGAGTCTGAAGAATTGTAAATCCCTAGATCCACACTATAAAAATTTGATAAGATATAAAATTGATATTTTTATTAATAAGATCAACCAATTTCTTGAACTAAACAAGGAGTAGAGTTTAAAAGTCATAGTTCAAAACCGTGAGGATACACACCGAGTAAGGGTAAAATACATAATATTTCAACTATTATATAATTGTAAAAGGCTTCACCCCATTTCAACTTTTTGAGTGCGCCAGGCCTCTCTCCTCATTTTACTCAACCTCTCCACTCTACATTGTCTATTTCTCTATATAAACCCTCATATCTAACAACTCTAGTGGGGAGTTTTAGCAGAAGAAAGACAAACTCTCTGTAACACTCTTGAACTCTATCAGTCATGAAAGTATATCTGAGATCTCTTGTAGCTCTCACTCTCTACACCCTCTTGACTTCCCACATTTCAGGTAACTAACTCTCACTCTCTCTACTCATGAAATCTTGTTATTCTTTTTATGTTCTTAGATTCAAAACAATGTGACTCAAATCCATGGCTTTCTCTTCTTCGATTTGACACAGTTTTGGTCTCTGCCACCACAATTACACTCTACAACAAATGCCCTCATCCGGTTTGGCCTGGCATTCAGCCCAGCGCTGGTAAGCCCTTGTTGGCTCGTGGTGGCTTCAAGCTCCCACCCAACAAGGCTTACTCTCTACGCCTTCCAGCCCTTTGGTCTGGCCGCTTCTGGGGCCGCCATGGCTGTGCTTTTGACGCATCTGGAAGAGGAAAGTGCGCTACAGGGGATTGTGGTGGTGCTCTCTTCTGTAATGGCATTGGAGGTACTCCACCAGCCACTCTTGCTGAGATTACACTTGGAAATGACCAAGATTTCTATGATGTGAGCCTTGTTGATGGCTACAATCTTGCTATTTCGATTACTCCATCTAAAGGCTCAGGGAAATGTAGCTATGCTGGCTGTGTTAGTGACCTTAACATGATGTGTCCCGTGGGTTTACAAGTTAGATCTCATGATAATAGGAGAGTGGTGGCCTGCAAAAGTGCTTGCTTTGCATTCAATTCTCCAAGGTATTGCTGCACAGGCAGCTTTGGGAATCCACAATCCTGCAAGCCAACTGCTTATTCAAAGATCTTCAAGACTGCTTGTCCTAAGGCATACTCTTATGCTTATGATGATCCCACTAGCATTGCAACTTGCACAGGTGGCAACTATTTGGTTACTTTTTGCCCTCATCACGGTTAGCAAAAAATAGGGAAAAAAAGTCTCTCTAGAATATGATGCTTTTGAATAGGAGTTTTGTTTATGGGGTCTGTAGTGGCTTTTACTAATGGACTTATTATATTGATGCCATTTCTCTCTTTCTCTCTCTCTTTCTTTATGATGCTAGAGAATTAATTGGTTTTTGGCCGTTGGGGGGCCTTGTATTAACGGGTAGTTTTGGTTCTTTTGATAATGGTTGGACTATAACTTATGAATTTAAAAGGGAACTAAGAAGCTAATTAGCTTGCCCAGAATTGCAGTCTCCTGCCCCATTAATAATATGGAAATGACAGTATCATATGAGCTGTGCTGTGACAGTATGAGTGAATTTCTGTAGTTTTCCTTTGGCCACATCTTTGTAAGGTGAAAAGCATGTCATGCCAGCTGGGCTAGATATCCAATGGCTTCCGTAGTTTTCACACTAAGAAAATATATATATATTTAAAAAGGTAGTCCTACTACTCCTACTTGACACTTGCTTTTCCAATTTTTGTTTAGGTGGTTAGAACTTGGTTTGAAAAAGTTGCCTTAATACTTTGTCTTTAACAATATATAATTATGAAAAACAGTTGTAAATTTGTAAATTACAAAAAAAAAAAAAAAAAGTTATAAATTTGAATTGTAATATTCAGTAAAGATCTTTACCTTGGCCCACTGGAGTCTGTCTGATTCAAATTACAGCCATCAGCGCTGAGGGGAGGACGTTGAACAATAACCAGGGAAATTCTCAAGAGCCCAGCGACCGTCTACCTGATGGAGTGGCCCTATAAAAGAATCTTCAATTTAGACTACGTCATTGTTTATCAATATGATGTTACAAATAAACTCATTTTCAGTGGCTAACTTTCCAAGGGTCCAGCGCCATATGATCTCTTTGTTGAATGCTTCAAATATCAATCAACTTGAGCCAAAGACTTAGATCTTATTCCATCTTTTGCTGCTTTTTGCCATCATAGAACACACTGCGGCAATTCAGTCCCATTACTTTGCTCTATTTAAATTCAAATCAATATCCGTATATGAAGGAAAAGATTAAATCTGACAATAAAAAGGGAGATTCTATCATGTGCAAATCAAAGGCTAGCTTTGATGATGCGATTGAACAAGAGAAACAAATTGAAAATGTCACATTTAAGATCACTGTAAACAGTAGAAGACTCAGAGTAACACCGATGTAAACCCCATCATCTCCATTCTTATCTCCCTATTTATGGAGCTCCTGTACCTACGGCAAGCCTACATTTCAGTAAATTTATTGATGCACTTCTAAAAGAATTATTGCTTTTTTGACATACCCCGTAAGTAGCGAAGGCAGGGGATAATGGGTCACATGACCATCAACGAGTCAAGATGATGAGGATTGCAAGCATTTTGTGCATAAAGTGGGAAGTAAAAGTATCTTTGCAAGCACATGTATCTTTGCAATTAGAAAATTACAAGCTCTATGCATATAATGCTCTTTCAATAAAAAATAAATAAAAAAAATGTGATAGTATAGTTTTCACACATGGTTGTATAGGAAAAATAACTTCTGCAATTCTTTCCTTAATCTGAAAAATAATCATATTACTAAACTATTAATAGAGAGAAAATATGACCATTTGATTCAACTTGATTTACTTTGATCTATACAGTCCGAAATTTTCTTTTGGATTAAAGACATCAAATGCATCAACAATGTAATATATTATACACAATAGTGTGGGGGCAATATTTAACTAAATTTATATCAATAATCAAAACTAACAAATACTACAATAAATAAAAGATAAGTATCAATGTCGGTTTTGTAATCAATAGATACATCATAAGAGGAAGACTGGAATAGTGGCAAGAATGGTGATGAACGCGTCTAGCAGTGTTGTAAGCTCTATTCAAACTAATGAACAAGAATTGTAGAATTCTAACAAGTCCAAATGCTAACCCATCTTCAATCTATCACTGGTTTCTCCCTTGCTTGTTCTATACCTTGCACAAATTGTAAGAAACTTCAGGCAATAGATAGAATTAGCTTAACAACAGAAAGATCATCTTGATGCTTGTCACACGTGATAAAATCCCTGAACTGAAAATATGACTTAAAGAAAAGGAAAATGAAGAAGAACAAATATGCACTGCTATTCGTTTATAGATCCTACATAGTTTCAAATAATGTCTGGCTCAGTACTATCGGGCACGGTATCAGACTAGCAAAGTTCAAATATTATTAATTTTTCTTACATGCTTTAAGTGACCATCAGTCATAAATGAAGCGTACAGATGTTGGCTTTCTTTCAGATATATAGTAGAGCTGACGCATGTGTATGCAAGCAAATGTGTTACAATTAAATCAATGAAGCTGGCCGAGTAAATATGTAAAATAATACGTGTCAAGAAGATAAAATATTCATTCTCACCAGTTTAGGTCGCCCTCGGGAAGATTGCGGCTGTAAAAAGGTAATTCAAATAGAAAAATTTTCTTGAACCACGAGGGCAGGTTTCCATATATTGCGGTAGGCAGTGGGATCAGGGGGCTGGAGTAGAAAGTCAAAAAGATCATTACTTTTACCATATAGTTGTTAAATTAGTGGGTGTGTTTAATAAATGAATGAAAAAGAAAAAAAGAACTCCACCTAGTATTTCTTTTATAATGTATGTATTCAGTCACATTCCCAAATTTCTTATCTGCTGATTGCTGTTAATACAAAACATGTTAGTAATTAAGACGAAGAAAGATTTGCTGATAAATTGAAAGGGAGGGGAAAGCAAACCTCAAGTAGTGGGATCCCACTGATAAAAAGAAGCAGCAATGTGAGAAATATTGGCCCAAGTATCACAAGCCACTCGGCACCTTCCAGAACGGGCGTGGAAGCAACGAAAATTCCCCACCAAAGAAAGATCTGTTATCACCATGGTTAAAAGCGTTCATTTTTTAAAAGGATGAAAAGAAAAATACTTAGCTGAAACATTGAATCAACAAACTGATAGGAATGGTATTAGGGTGTTATTAGGATATCAAGGGTATCAATTAGTTAGGGAGGTTGTTATGATATTCGGTTGTATTAGGGTGTTATTAGGATATTAAAGGTATGTTAGTAATTAGTTAGGGAACTTGTTATGATATTCGGTTTTAAATAAAAAGGAAGAGGAAAGAAGATTGTAGGCAATATTGAGGTGAGTGAATTAGGGCTTGAGAGAGATTTCAAGAAGGGAGGGTTCGAGGTACAAGTACCTTGAATTGCTTGATTTATTTTGTAGTTTGGTAACGGTTTATATTTTAATATATTTAGATTCTATCACAAATAATTCCCAATACATGAAAAACAATTCACTCCCTCATAAAAAATTTCGCAATGCAAGAAGTCAGTGCAGCCACACTCTTCCAAACTAATAACTTGAATCCTTCCTCCGAAGGAAAACATAAGTTCTTTATCGCAAGTGTCAATATTAAGTTTATCAAAGTTTCATATCTTTTGAGCATTTTTTCCTTTGAGAAGTAAAGTAGCGTGGCCAAGCACTGGCATATGAGGGTATCCAACAAACTCATATTTATTTATCCTAGATATCCAAGAAAACTTAGAGAACAAGCAACTCCTCTTTCCGAAGAAGAATGCCATCCCTGCAGTTAGTAAGTCAAGTGAGGAATACTGATTGATGAGGCCAAAGGATCCCAGTATAATAAAGCAAGAAACTGAAATTTAAAACAAATAGATAGCTACTTGGAATATTGTACTAATATTTCAAAAGTGCACAAGAAATGCCAGTTATGAAACATATAAACTTTTAGCAGTGGCCTAACCTCACCAAAGTAATTAGGATGACGTGAGACCTTCCAAAGTCCAACATTGCACCACTTCCCCCTACTTTCTGGAGAGTTTTTAAAGGCTAATTTTTGTTGATCAGCTGTAGCTTCGATTACAACACCCACTAACCACATAATCCACCCAATTACATCTGCAGCTCGGAGTGGTGGATTGTGATTGCTTGCATTGACCACTGTGACAGGTAAACTGACGGTCCAGACCCAGACAGCCTGAATTAATGAAATGGTGAGATAGAAATGGCCTCAGAGTAGAGAAAATGGAAAATTGATATTACGACGTACGAATAATCCAATCCACCTGAAATATCCAGAAAACTGCCAATTTTCCCAAATTACTACGCATTTCATCAAAACGCCGATCCTCTCCCCATTGCAAAATCCTGAGGGGAACATAAAGAAAAACAAGAAACTACACTAAGCACTTGTTATAACAATGTTGTCCATCAAAATCAATATTCTCCTATCATGTCATTCATAGATTGAACAAAAATTTATGATTTCCAAGCAGTATAATTGAAATTTATATAACCAACATTATAGCTAAAGGTGTACATTTAGAGAACTATCTCAGCCCATTTTCTAATTTCAAAGATTTAAGTCTCCCCTTCCTTCTTCAAATTATGCCCCATCTTAAACCGATAAAAATAATGAGAAGCACAGGGAAACTAGTGTGATCTCCACATACACGCACAAAAATGACTAGTTGGGTTGTTTATTCATAACCAAATAACAAATGTTTCTCTTCAGATTAAAGGCCACAATACTTACTATAACATGTTAGAACCTAATATTGATGATGGAGAAAATATGCTATTGGGTGTAACAGAATGAAAGGCAAAAAAAATGCTCTCTTGTACTAATTCTTAGCAGGCTAGACAATATTACCATTTACCACCAAAACGAAATGTGAAATTGAAGGCTTATTTATGGCGAGCTGTTTTACATACCTCATTAACAAGAAAAAACCAAGGCGAAGACCCCATGTCACTACAAGCACAGACAGAATTACCTGGAAAATAGAACCATAAATTCATTTGTCAGAAAACTGTTTTTACGCCAAAAAAATTTCTATATTATTGGACACCAACTTCTTTTCATAGAATAGTCAGTTTGGATATAGTAAGAAAAGAAGAACAACATGAGGCAGCACAAAATGCCGACAATGAAGTGTGCGGAAAAGAAACTCCTACAAGGTATCTTCTTCAGTCACATAGTAAATCAAAACTGTAGAATTAAACCCAAGGCCCATTGTTTTCACAGATTCTGAAACCATGATTGGCACTTGTTACATCAGGGAAGTTACAAAATTTGAGACCATTGTTGTAATTGCAACGTGGAATGAACCGAAACATAGAAACTTCGTAAATGAAGTGATGTAAATACGTATTTACAGAATCAAACAGCATTACCTGTCTAAAATGCCAACTGCCTTTAAGAACTAGAGTCAAAACAGCAAGTATCACAAAATTTGTGCTACCTGTAAATTAGAAACTTCATAAATAGACATCAAAACTAAATAGTGATACCCAGTACATAAAAAGACATACGCCTTACCATTTCTCAGCACCTAAACAACCAACTTATTTCTTACAGTGAAATTCTGAATCGATTCCTTCAGTCTGTTCCCATACAAACTTCCAATTTCTTCTTTACAGTTTCATTTCACTTAGGATATTAAAATTTGAAAACCTAAGCCTTAGAAAAAAGCTATTCCAGCTATTTCTCTCTCTCTCCCTCCCCCCCCCCCACCCCGGACATACGCAAATTCAGATTCTTGAGAAAGAAAGCAAATAAGTACCAGCGAAATCAGTGACTTTGTCAAACTTGAGAAGAGCTGTGATTATAAAGAAGGATAGTTGATACCCAATCTGGGAATCACAAAATAAGTGTCAGAAAGTACAATGAAGTGAAGAATGACGGGGGAAATTGAAAAGAGAATTAGAAATTCAGAAAAGGTGGAAAGCTTACAGTGACAATGGCAGTGAGCGCCAAGAAATGGGAGTCGATTACAGTGCCCATGAAGCCGTCGACGACGAAACAAGTGAGGATTTCAGTTTGTGCGGTGGAGAGTAAGAAGAATCTTATGAGACTAAATAACAAATTAGGAATCGGAGAAGTCAAAAGAGTTTTTGGCCAGGATTCGAACAACACGACGGTTGTATTAACCAATCCTTTCTGTTGACATCTTCCCTCCGTTCCCACCCTTTCCGTTACTTTTACTTTTATACTTCAATTTCGGGAATTGGTCAGAAATCTTCAACTTTTCATGCTTTTTGAAAAGTCCTTCAATTAATTTTTAATTTTTCCTCTAGATACAAGGTGTTCAAATAATTCGACAATCTGAATAATCCAACCTAAAATATAAGAGTTTGATTAGATTAGTTTTGTTCTTGGATTGAATTGGATTGAATTTTTCTACTTTTATTTAATTGGGTTGGGCTGTGAGTTGCGTAAAAAAATTTGGGTTGATCCAACCCAACCCAAATTTTGTATATATATATATATTTGATTTCTTTGTATTGATTCATTTTTGAATTTTTAATATTTTTCTTTTAAAATTGTTATAATATTTGTCTTTGTTTAAAATTTACAATAAATATCATAGATATTTGGTATTTAGCATCTTAATTTTATGAGATTTTAGTTATTAATGTGTTGTATATAAATTTACATATTTTTCATTAAAAATAATAAAGAAAAAAAGTTATAACCCAACAACTCAATCCAACCCAACCCGAATTTTAGGGTTTGGTTGAGTTGGGTTGAAAATTTTATTTGGGTCATTCAATCAAACCAAACCCAAATTTTCGGGTTAGTCCAAAAAATACCCTCAACCCAACCCAACCCATATACACCCCTAGATGAATCTTGCCACTTCAGAGATTTAGTTAAAAATTTTACCTTTTTCCGATTGTTTTAGTCCTTTTAGGCCTCCCTCGATACATGAGATTAAACATCGAGATTTTAGTAATTTTTTTCAAATATTAGATAATCTATCCAAATCTTATATATTCTCAAATTTTCTCCAAATTCAGTTATCTTTATCAAATATTATATTCAATTCTTATTGGATTGAGTGTATGCTTACAAAATTAACTACTTATAAAATAACAATTATTTTATTAATAACAACTTGTTTATAGGGTAATGTTGTAATTTTATGTGATCATGACATCATCAAAGGATCATTTGACATTTCTTTTCAGAATTTGAATCATTTAACATTTTAAAATATTAACAATTTTTTTTTTTAATATTCCTTTCCCTCTGTCTTCAGCAACGATGACGCTTCCTTACTTTTATTTAGTTGTTTCTTCTTCCTACGATTTTGGGGTACGAACTCTCCAACCTCTTGAGAAGAAGTTCATGTTGATTCCTGTTAAGCTAAGTTCATTTAACGTTCAAACATTGACTTGATTAATATGAACATCAATATCTAGTCAACATTTTCATTGAATTTCTTAAAATAAAATTTAAAAAATTATATTATTTTATTTATTTGATAACTAGATTTTATTTATGACATCAAATATTCATATATTAAATTTCTTACTTTTTGAAGTGATTAGTTTTATGGGAATGAAACTCTATGTGAAACCTATCCAATCCCAATGTTTTTTTTTGCCTCTAAATGTGTAAATTTTGAATTTTAAATTAATTATAAAAATTCCTTTGAACTTGGAAAATTTGTACGGATGACCCAAAAATTGGGTCCAAAATGTCAAATGACTCTTTTTTAAAAAATAATGTCAATTGACCCTTTGCTGATGTCATCGTCCTACCAAATTACTTAATTTGCCCTTACTTTGTCTTCTTACCTTTTTGCTGAGAAAACCCACTAAAACTAAACTATTATTCATTCAAATTTTCTAAGGCTAATGGCTATATTGCTCATAAACGAAAAAAAACTATTTCCGGCTTGCAAACGATTCTACTTCCAGCTTTCAATTGAATCTTAACGGTAAATATTTCTTTCAATATTGTTTTTTTGTTTGTTTTTTTGGTTTTGGATGTGTTCTGTGGTTGAAGACGAGTAGAAAGAGTTTTTGAGCGAGATAAGTGAGAGTGAAATCAGTAGAGCGATGCCGGAGAGAGCGACACCGGAGAGATAAGTGAACCTATGGTTTTTTTCTTTTTTTCTTTTTTTCTGGTTTTCGATGTGTTATGTGGTTGAAAACGAGTAAAAAGAGAGAATGTGAGGAAGATAAGGGAGAGCGATATCGGAGAGAGCGAGATTGTGAGAGAGAGCGACACCAGCGAGAGCCATTCTAGCGAGAGCGATGCCAGCGAGATCCATTCTAGTGAGCTTTAAACATAATGTTTTTTTACATTTTTTTTCCTGAAGGAGTTTACTAATTGAATTTTTTAATAAATGCATGAGTGATTTAAGATGGCTACACGTCTCAGAATAGCTGATGGTGACAGATTTCCCGGTCAAGTAACCAGCTTGGCTCACATTGCCAATGCAAACAAGATTGTCAAAGAGAAGCTCACGCCAATAAGACTTACACCTGGTGACCGGTGCTGATCCATCCGTAATCACTCAGGAGAAGATAGATGAATATAGGATGCAATTAGCATGTCAGCTATGGGCAAACACTCCATATTTTTTATATGTAACATTGTATTTTTTATTCTTTGTAAAAACATTCATTTATTTTTTGTGTATGTAAAAACATTCATTGTATAATTGAATATATATTTTTTATGAAAGTTCAAAGTTCAAAGTTCAAAGTTCAGTATCAGAATTTTATCAGAACACCTGGCCACTGCTGTTTTTATTGTATAATTGAATTTTATCAGTATCAGAACAGAACACATCCAAAACTAATTATACAACACATCCAATTGAAAGAACATTCATTGTATAATCTTTGTTTGTTATCCATTTTGTTTCAAGTATGTGTTCTGTAAAAACATTCATTGTATAATTGGTTTTGGATGTGTTCTGCTACTGCTCTTATCAGTATCAGAATTTTATCAGAACATGTAAGTTCAAAGTTCAAAGTTCGACATCAGAATTTTATCAAAACATGCATAATTGAGCTTAGAACATTATATGGTTCAAGGTTCAAAGTTCAAAGATTGAGAGAGCGAGATTGAGAGCGAGATTTTAAGAGAGAGCGAGATTGAGAGGGAGATTGTAAGAGAGATCGAGATTGAGAGAGCAAGATGTTCAGAGAGAGTGAGATTTAGAGCGTGAGATGTTCAAAGAGAGCGAGATTGTGAGAGAGAACGAGATTGAGAGAGAGCGAGATGTTCAGATTTAGAGGTATTTAGTCACTTGGGATTTTGTGTTCAGTTTGAGTTTTGATTATAATTTTTTCTTTTGGTTTTTTTTCTTCTTCTTTTTATATTTGAGTGAGATGTAAAATTAGATTGCGGCAGTATAGCAAAATACGTATCATCATGCATCTTCAGTGAGATGGGGATCCACAAAGTTATAGACTATGCCTTGTTTTTTTTAAAGTCACCCTTTTAATTTTTTAAGTTCATCATAATTGTAGCAGTAATGCCTGAGGCAAAGTTGTGAGCTTTATTTAGGAATGTTGTTTGTCCCATCATTTTGGTTTTTTTTTTTAACAGATTTGTATCAGAGTTCCTCTTTTTGTTGAATTGTTAGTGTGAAAAACATTCAAGGGATATCCATCTAGGGTCCCTATGAATAAATAACCACAAATTCTTCGTCTTTTCTCTTTTCGAGTTAGCTTTCATAACAATGTGAAAATTCTTGTTTGATGCTTTTAGTTTCTGCTTTGAATGTATAGAAGAACAGAAAATATGCCTAAAAACTTTATATGTTGCACTGTCAGTCCATGTAATTTTTTTATGGTGGAACAGGAACAATATTGAAGGAGCAATGTCAATCTCTTCTTTTCCTACTTCAAAATTATCCACCCTCCCTTCACCTTGAATATTGATTCTAATAGAAAATAGAAAGTCTAAGGGTATGCACTTGAATCTCGCTCTCTCTGAACATCTTGCTCTCTCTTACTCTTTCTTACAATCTTGCTCTCTCTCACAATCTCGCTCTCTCTGAACATCTTGCTCTCACAATCTCACTCTCTCTGAACATCTCGTTCTCTAAATCTCGCTCTCTCTTACAATCTCTCTCTCTCTTAAAATTCTGATACTGATAAGAGCAGTAGCAGAACACATCCAACACCAATTATACAATGAATGTTTTTACAGAACACATACTTGAAACAAAATGGATAACAAACAAAGATTATACAATGAATGTTCTTTCAATTAGATGTGTTGTATAATTGGTTTTGGATGTGCTCTGTTCTGATACTGATAAAATTCAATTATACAATGAAAACAGCAGTGGCCAGGTGTTCTGATAAAATTCTGATACTGAACTTTGAACTTTGAACTTTGACTTTCATAAAAAATATATGTTCAATTATACAATGAATGTTTTTACATACATAAAAAATAAATTAATGTTTTTACATACATAAAAAATAAATGAATATTTTTACAAAGAATAAAAAATACAATTGTCCTCTTCACTTCTCTGAGTAACATATGATGGAACACCATATCAACGTCAACAAATCGCCCAAAAACTATTCTCTTGAACATGGCCAACTGTGTTGGCGTGAGCTTCTCTTTCACAATCTTGTTTGCATTGGCAATGTAGGCCAAGCTGGTTACTTGACCGGGAAATTTGTCACCTTCAGCTATTTTGAGACGTGTAACCATCTTAAATCACTCCTGCATTTATTAAAAAATTGAATCAGTAAACTCCTTCAAAAAAAGATATGTAAAAAAACATTATGTTTAAATCTCGCTAGAATGGATTTCGCTGGCATCGCTCTTGCTAGAATGGCTCTCGCTGGTATCGCTCTCTCTCACAATCTCGCTCTCTCCGGTGTTGCTCTCTCCGATGTCGCTCTCTCCAGTGTCGTTCTCCCTTATCTCTCTCACATTCTCTCTTTTTACTCGTCTTCAACCACATAACACATCGAAAACCAGAACAACAAACAAAAAAACCATAGGTTCACTTATCTCTCCGGTGTCGCTCTCTCCGGCGTCGCTCTACCGATTTCACTCTCACTTATCTCGCTCACAAATTATTTCTACTTGTCTTCAACCACAGAACACATCCAAAACAAAAAAAAAAAAAACAAAAAAAACCATATTGAAAGAAAGATTTACCGATAAGATTCGATTGAAAGCTGGAAGTAGAATCGTTTGCAAGCCGGAAATAGTTTTTTTTGCGTTTATGAGCAATACAGCCGTTAGCCTTAGAAAATTTGAATGAATAATAGTTTATTTTTGGTGGGTTTTCTCAGTAAAAAGGTAAGAAGACGAAGTAAGGACAAATTAAGTAATTTGGTAGGGCGATGACGTCAGCAGAGGGTCAATTGACATTATTTTTTAAAAAATGGTCATTTGACATTTTAGGCCCAATTTTTGGGTCATCCGTACAAATTTTCCTTTGAACTTTACACTGTGTCAAAAATGCCTCTAAAATTTCAAAAGTTTCAAAATCACTCTTAAACTTCAAAAAATAGTTCAAAAAATACCCTTGTTGTTAGTTTTGGAGGGAAACTGTTAAAGTTTTGTTTCAAAAATACCCCTGAACTGTAAAGCTCGAACCCTATATTCCCTACTTAAGTATAATAATTAGCATGTTAATTAAGTTTAAGAATAAGATATAAATATGTTTGTAGGAAAAAAGCTTGAAGAAGAAAATAAGTAAAAATGTTCTAAGTGTTGAACAAATGGCTCTCGGGTGCAAGACAAATGAAGCCTTTTGTATGGAAAATTTTGGCTAAGTTTGGAAGTCCAAAGTAGTCATGCGTTGAAGGTGTTGAAGTGTGCGGCAACCATGCTCCTAAGAAGTTAGTTGAGTGCTTGATGGGTATATTGCATGAAGGAAAATAACTAAGTGGTGGCTACATGAGGTGTCTTGCGTTGAGCAAAGGCATACGTTGGGTAAGACATGAGAGGTTAGATGGGCAAGGTTACGTGCACGAGAGCTTGAAGGCTTAAGGCATTGGGGCTTACGCGTATGCGCTGATGAGCGTGGGTGTAGGATGTGCAAGTAAAGTGCTGCCAAGTTGAGTTATGCGCCAAGGAAGGGCGTGCGGGCGTTGGCCTGATGTGCGGCATGGGCAAGTGAGCCTATGGTATGGCACTTAGGCTATGCGATGGCAAAGGCTGGTGGCTATGCGATGACATTGGCAAGGGAGCTATATGATGAGGTTTGAGCCATGCGTTGGTGAGTTATGCGCTATTCAAGTAAAGGCCACGGCAAAGGAAAAGCAGATGATGGCACTAAACCAAGCGATGGGTTGAGCTGCGTTGAGGCCATATGTGGGCAAAGGATCATGCGTTGATTGTGCCAAGCAAAAGTGAAGCCATAAGTTGATTAAATGGTGGTTAGTAGCTCAGTCACTAGTTATGATGGACCAGCTATCGAAATTTAAGGAATTAATCTCACTTAGTAGTTGATTTGGCATCCTAAGAATGCTTGAAGACATGTAGTGCTTAGTATAAAAGGGAAGCTTCAGTTCAAAAGCTCAGTTTTAGCATTTTACTCGTGAAAATGAGGTGATTTCAGAGCCATTCAAAATCCTGAGGAGTGTAGTTTAAGCTCAAGGACTGCTAGAAGGAAACTCTAAAGAATTCAGGTTGAAATCTAAAGAAGATTGCAAGAAGGTCAAGTTCTTGGATGAATTGGGCCAGTGATGAAGATTTGAAGTTTACAGACAAACCATAAGAAATTATGAGCTCAAATTTTAAGATAAGTAAGTTAAGATATTTTTAAACAAGTTTATAGAAGGAAATTTTCTAAGATAAAGTCTAAAAAATAAGTTATTCGAGCTCAAAGTGAAAACTGGGTTATGGTTGAACAAGCAAGTAGCTGCAACCGTTGAGCAAGCAGATTACTCAACCTAGGTAGGTTGCAGGCGCGCACGAGGGTCTGGCTGAGTGCAAGGCATGTGTTGAAGCTGTGTGCGAGGGACGCGTTGTGTTGCGCTGGCGCTAAATGGTTGCTAGGTTGTGCAAGTAGACACGCAGGCGTTGGGTTGTGCGGGTAGAAAGGTTGGGCGCAAGGGGCTGGCCGAGCGTTGGCGCACTGGATGAGTGCATAGGATATGTGATGGGCGCATGAAGTGCTATGCTGACTGCATGACTAAGGCTTAACTACTCAAGATTCTTCTAAGTGTTGGATGCATAAGAGGTTTGTGTTGGAAAGGAATTTGATGTTTAAAGCTAAATGTTAAGATAGTTTATGTGAGTTAGTCTCACAAAGAAGCCATAAGCGTTAGCTAAACATGTTTTTCATTTCCATAAGGTTAATGCCAATAGGAAGGGCTTATCAATTCTGGAGGAACGACTAAGGCTGTGAGTGACAAAGTTGATGTTTTTCAAATGTTTTAGCAACACATGTTTTACTTAAATGATTAGACTCATGCTTGCTTATGTTAAAAGAATGTTAAAATGATTTTCAAGCAAACTATATTTCATGAAGCCATTAACGCGTGCTAGTTTTAAAGAAATTTGTGAGCATGATTTAAGTATTTCAATGAGCATGGGTTAGAAGTGATGCTTATTAGCAAAAATGTTTAAGCATATGATTTATAATATGTGCTTTCAAAATATGATTTACTTCAAAAGTATGGGTTTATGATGAATGTTAGAACCCAATACTAAAGGACAATGTGAAGATATTTGGGCAGTAGTACCTAAGGTAAGACAATGCTTAGTTATAACCATGTCCACATAGGTAGAATTGACATTGAGGGATTGAGCAAAAGAGTTCTCTCTCAACTAACACTTCAACTAAGGACTGATGTAGAGGGATTGAGCAAAAAGGTTCTCTCTCAACTAAGGATTATGTTAGGCTACGTTTTAAGTTGTGCTATGTTTGAAAGTATTAATTACGAGTTTGCTTGGTGGTTTCAATTTTAGATCATGTTGTTTATGATTTATTAGTCACTCATTAGGCTAGTAGCTCACTCATTTTTAAATGTTTCCTTCCTCAAATAGTGGTCATCTCCCCAAAGTTTAACTGTGTTGTTGCTCTACCATTTAAGGACTCAATTGGAAGAGAAAGTTTAGGTGTTTGTTCTATAAATAGTTGTACACATGTGTCTTCATACTAGGGATTAGCTTTGAGTGTGGCCCACTGAACCATGTTCTGTACATACGTTATAAGTATGCTATGTGTGGAGCCTTGAAGTTGTTTAAACTTTTTAAGTTCCGCTAGCTCTTGAATATTATATATGTTACAAATCAGGGTTTCCTAAGTAGGTTATATACGTTAGTTAGGCGATGAGTGCCAGAAAAGGGTTGGTAACTGCTGCTTGTTATATTCTATTCTAGATGAAGAGGGCATTTATTTTTGTTGTTTAGAAAATTGGTGTAAGCTAGGAATTGGAAAATCAAGAGAAATATGAAAGTACACATATGAGTAAAATAAGGATATCTATATAATTTACTTTAAAATTTATTTTTTTCGAACTTAAGAAAACTTCAAAGAAAATTATCACTCGGAGCGTTTTTTAATTTTTAATGTCATTTTTGTCACAAGAAATTAATGGTTTCTGTTCAAATACCAATGGTGGATGTATTTTTGAACTTTTATTAAGTTAAGGTTATTTTTGAAATATTTTGAAAGTTCAGGGGTATTTTTTAAACAAAATTTTAACGATTTCCATCCAAAGCTAACAGTAAGGGTATTTTTGAACTCTTTCTGAAAGTTTAAGAGTATTTTTTAAACTTTGAAACTTCATGGACATTTTTGACACGAAGTGTAAAGTTCAAAAGCATTTTTTATAATTTAACCTACATATATTTGAGGGAGAGAGAGTTAGAACTTCTATATCAAGGGAGAGAGAGTTATAGCTAAGCTTTCTAACCGTTTAGAACATAAGAGAAATTGAAGTTTTCTCGATGTTTATATATGTTTCTAAAAGAACACTTGATAGCATAACATAGAAATTTAAAGGTGAAAGTAAAATTTTTCAAAAATAAAATGGTCATCAAACAAGTTTAAACTTTCAATTTTTATGTATACTAAATCGGTAAATTTTAGCTCAAGATTGAAAATTTAGGAATACAAAATATCTAACAAAACTAGCTCACTCACAGATTGCTTTTACTAATCTTTGTAAAGATTAGTTCTAATATTCTTACACAATAAGATAACCTCTTTGAAGAACAGAAGTCTCCATGCCCTTACAATCTTTTACAATCATTTGTGAAAATGAATTTATTTTTCTAAAAAGGAACTCAATAATATGGCCTATTTAAGTAAAACTTTGAAGGGTTGACTCACAATACAAAAACAAATTTAACCTCAACTATCACTTAGAATTTATATTCAGATTGCAAAATCTATAACAGAAATGAATAGAATGTATTAACATTATTGCTAACCATATTGCAGAGTTCATGGGGACAGCTAGAAAGCTAATGAAAGGACCCTTATGTTCCTTTCTCTATATTTCCATGAATACAAAGCAGAAAAATTCATCTGAGATACAAACACCTGAAAGGGAAAAAAAAATCAAATGCAAGGAAGAACAGTTCAAGCAGAATATAAGTATATTATGTCCTATTGTTAGCTATGTACATCCAAGAACAGTTCAAGCAGGTGCAATGGAAACCTTATCAATCTCGACTAAATACTCTAAAGTTGCAAATGGAGGAATTTGAACCCCAGTTCCTAAATCAGCACCCTTCTCTCCAAATCCCAAACTGGAAGGAATTACAACTCTCCTCTTACCACCTGATTTCATGGATCTCAACACATATTCCAAACCTTCACACATTCCTTTGCTGTAAGGTCTTGACCCCATCACCAGAGCCAGTGGCTTACTTTCCTTTTCATATGTATCTACAAATACTTCATCACTCCCCTGTACTTTTCCCTTGAGATCAATCACAACCAAGTCCCCGGACCTCGGTACTGCACCGCCGCCAACTCGCAGCTCGTAATACCTGTTTTGCATCAACAAAAGATCTTGTAGAACTTGAACATCAACATAGTGAGAAAAAGGCTAAGTTAATATGCTAGATATGCACCTTATGCCATTGGGTAGCACCACTTCCTCTTCCTTTTCAACGTATCTGCAGAATGCAATGCTTGGTTATGGAAGCATCTTGTTCATGGTAAAACAAGTCATATTTTTAAAAAATGGGTTCATGTTCTATTGTTCTTAATTCAATTTTTTTAATAAAAGCCACTCTGATGTTCAAAATTTCTGTTGGGAAATATAACAAACACCTAGGCAGCATGCTTTTATTCACAACAGTTCACAAAAGGAGGCCACTGGCTTCTGATGCTAATAAATTATTACGTGCTCAGAATGAGAATAGCATGAAAATCATTGAAAAGGGAATTGGATCGAGGACCTTGTATTTGCTTCTTCTTGAGAGACTTCGAGGCGGGTTTTGATCTGTTCGGAGACTACACCAACGGCGAGAAAAGCAACCCACGCAAGGCCAGCGCCGAGCCCGAATCGTCTTGTCAAAGTTGAAGCAATCCAATCCGTAGACTCGACATTGGTGGTAGGCCTCTGTTGCTCCACCTTTGATGGGGCTGGTTTTAGTTGCTCCGATGAAGAAGTGCTCAGAGATGGAGATGGGGACGGCGGAGTTTGCGGCGGTTGGGAAGGTGGAGTTGAAGGTGAAGGGGTTTGTGAGGAAGCTAAGTGATAAGTTCTGGTAAGTGGGTGAGAGAGAAATGCAGTTGATCCGAAAAGAGAAGCCATGATCACAAGCTACTAGCAGATAGAAAGAAGCTGCAGAAGCCAACAGCAAGTTACAATAACAATCATAATCGACAAACTAAGAATAATTGGATGATCGTCCTTGTCCCTACCTTATCCCTTTATTCTGATATCCATTTTTACTACTTCTCTCCCTTTCTTGTGGACTTACAGAAATCAGAGATGAAACAAAACAAATTTGTAAATTGTGAAGTTTTAGTCTGTAGATTTGTGGTTTATAAATATTACAACATGATGTAAAACGAATTTCTTAAGCAAAATGTATATAAAATGAATTCACACCGTTATCAAGTTTAACAAATTGGTACAACAAATGTGTGGATGGTAAAGATTTGAACCCCGACTTTAAGAAAAGTTGTATATGCCAAAGTGGAAATTTTAAATATATAAGCTGTTAACAAAATGCTTTGTTTCTCCATTCCCATTTATCATCTTCTGTTCAAACAATCCGCCTTCAACTGTAATAATGTACCCAACCCAGAAGTAAAGATATCAATTACAACATTTTCAACTTATCTTTTGATTCATTCTTTTTTTTACAACAAATACACACCCAAACAATGGGCATCTCTAATGACATTGAGAAACCAGAAAATTGGAAAAGAATTACAGTCTCAAATTGAGCAAAGCTTTTGCTCTTCATTCTCAAGAAATCTCTCTTTCTCAGGCTTGTTCAGTACAATCAATAACCTTGCTACCCTCCTTTAATGGCAACTAGACAAGGTTCTCAACTCGGTTGTGTCCGTATACTTGTTTCCCTAGCCTGATGGGTCTTCAGCAACTTGCGATATTCGAGCCCGGTCACGACCACTACCTGTAGGAACATTCGGTCTTGGTACTTGAGAACTCGACATTGGCTTCTGCAGCGGCTTTAGTGCAGCCATAATCTCGGCAAATGAAGGTCTTAATCTTGGATCTCTACAAATGAATCAGATATCAGGTACTCATGTGTTACTGCACTGTGAATGCATCTAGCTTATATTTTCACACAGAGTGCAAATTTAACCAAAAGAACACATAAAAAGGTAGGTTAACTTTGAGATTTCTGGTTCCTTTTTCTTTTTGTTTGATAAGATACCAAAAGTATAAGCAATCACATATGAACTTTATGTTCTGGGAGCTGTTAAGCTGTAACAATGGTTGATCCAAAATAATGTCTAATACCTCAGCAAACCCTTCCAAATGTGCCTCATCAGATCCTGATAGCACTAGAATGCAATAAACTAACAAGAACAAATGTGATCTCATGAGTAAAAGATTTCATTGAAGAGTCACAGATAGAGTTAACAGGATCTAGTCAGCTATACCATTAAGAAGCATGAAACTTAAGCTGATAAGATAACCAAGTATACATTCTCTCCAAACTAATTCCGATCCCTACAAAATACTGCTCCAACCGAAAACCTTCCTGCCACTCCAACTAACTACAATGGGTTGCACACTCCAAACACTTCTGTTAAAGGCTAAGCATTCCCCTTTTCACTCTCTCACAACAGACTTCAACTATTGGAGGCTTATCACTATCATGTTGGGGAAAAAATTGAAAGATGAGTTCTATGTTAATAGAAACCCTTTTGACATTCCAAATGAGCCAACCAAAGATAAACACTGAAGTACAACTCTCATAAAGTTGCAAAAAGAAATTGAATCAATCAAGCTATGTATGCAAAATTTATTGTTGCTGCAAAGTGGCGTCGGTTTCATAATGGTCGTATGCACCAGAGATTGAAATGACTAAAACAAACTTAATCTTACACCCATATGTGAAAGCTTAAAATTGGAATGAGATATAACAAGAGCCACTTTGTAGCAACATTTTAATACTTACGTTTGCCAGCATTTCCTAATAATGTCAGCAATGGCAGGATCCAAATTGTCTGGGATGTCAAGACGGCGATGCTGAAAGCCAACAGCTCCAACAACTTGCATTGGGTTCATTCCTCCCCATGGTTGTTGCATTGTAGACAGCTCCCATAGTATGACTCCATAACTATAAACGTCACACCTGTACATTATGTATAGCCAAAATGATTAAGAATAACCATCGAAGTAGATTTCTTTTCATGTGGAACAAATGTCATAATCTTTAATAGAAGCTCAAAAACGACATGAAAAAAATCTTACTTTTCATCTGAAGGTTCATTTCTCAGCACTTCTGGAGCCATCCACTCAGCCTGAAGAATGATAACATGAAAATTAGATCTTATTAAGACATCTCTTTCACATGGTTTTAAACTTGTAATCAGAATTCCCTAGAGTTCTTTTCCTTTATAAGAAACTTCAATGAGTATATCACGAAAGAAATTTGCAACTTGCAGGAGGAAAGATTCGTCCCATAGACCAACCAATGAAAGTAGGGAAAGGAAAAAAAGGGATTTCTAATTGATGTAAATAATAATGGAGAGTTTCAATTAAATTAAAGGTTAAACTACTTTAAATATATATATATATATATATAAAGATAGATAGATAGATAGATTTAGTATAACAATGGTCATTATTTCTGCATCAAATTAATATTTAGGTCGAAATATACTTATTCTTTTTAAAAGAAATGAATTCTATTAGAACTTTCAGGAAAATCGCCTCTTGAGCTTGAAAAATCCTTGCATATGAAAATGAGTCGTAAAACTTCTTCTAATTCACTAGTATCCAACAGCCGCTTGAAAAATACTTGCATATGAAAACCAGTCAATAAAACGTCTCCAAATTTATCAGTATCCAACAGCCAATAATGTACAATTCTCAACCAAAAAAGGATAATCCATGTGATTTTTCTTTAGATGGCGATCATTAAAGGAAGATCGAAAGTTTGCATTAAGAGGAATAACAAAGTAAACAAATTACTAAATTACTTACAGTTCCAGCTGTTGACCTTGAAGAAAGAAATGTGCTATGCTTCATTTTTGATAAACCAAAATCACATACCTGAACGACAAATAATATTGTTAACAGTGGACTGATTATACCAGAAGTTTTTATCTTCATAAAAATACGAGCAATGAAACAAGAGTGCCACCTTCACAACCCAATTTTTATCAACAAGTAGATTTGGGGACTTCAAATCACGATGTACAACAACAGGCGTGCAATTGTGCAAATAATTCATTCCCCGAGCCTGAAAATTATGTCAATCATTTGAATGAAAGATGACAATTAAACAAAGTCCCTGATTTATTTGGTCTCAGAATGAAACAGGAAATGACTATATAAACAAAGCCATACTGCATCAAGTGCCATCCTCAATCGCTTTCGTTCATCTAATTGATTGTTGGGACGGTGAATTAACCTGTACAAGCTACCTCTGCAGCCAAAATACCATTGGATACGTCAGATTCAGCAGGCCTCTAACCTTCACTCAACTAAGATGATATTTGGTTTTATATTTTAAAACCTGATAGTATAGTCATCTAAGCTTTAGAAAATAGTTCCAAATGGTCCTAGTCTCTTTACAGCATTATTAGTTAGTTAAATAGAAATATAATGTGGTAGTTTCATATGATGGGGAGATGACATACCTGGGAAGAAATTCTGTAACAATTGAAAGGTGGGGAGCACGTGTCACAGCTCCCATGAAGAGAACAACATTTGGATGCCGAAGCCTTTTCATAATTCGAACCTTTCAGTAAAAATCACAGCATAAGATACTGAAAATTATAACGATTCCGAACTATTTAATAATAATAATTACAAAGAAGGCAGGCCTGAAAACTTGATGAAAACAAAGTGGAACAAAACAGACCACTTGCGGATCTTGATCATTGAAAACTGAAAAGGAAACTTAGGAGATGTAATGATTACGGATGACCAAATACCATGAGGATGCCCTTTGATAAGAAACCAGTAACCATCAGAATCTTAAAGCAATGAGGCCACCATGTCTAATTGAAATCGATCAACGCTTTTGGAATTTAAAATGATAAAGGAATCTTCCTCCACCAGTAAAGACAATACCCCCTAATTCATTCTCTATTCTCTCCCCTCCTTTCCTCTTAATCCTTGACGGAAATCACATTGGGATGATCAACCTGGCCTATCAGCACTCAAAGTCAGTCCTTTCCTGATTACTAGTCACCATCAACCAACATTATGCAAGCGATCATCCAATCTTTCCTCCAGAAGACCATCTTTTAACTGAAAGAAGCTGAGTCATCCATCTACTCATATCACAGCAAACCATTCAACCCAACCAGCAGCAAGGAAAAGTTACTGGAGTTGTAGGGATTGATGTAGCAGTGAATACTCTAAATGGGTGGAAACACAAACATATTGTTTAAATTTGCAAATTGTTCAATTAAAGCCACGTGCAACTCAATGCAGGGAACTAAAATGTTGAAATTCAACAAGGCTAAATAAGCTTGGTTCTAAAAGTCCCAACTCAACCAGCACATTTGCAAGTTTGCTATTGTTTATTCTTGTTGCCAAAGACTCTCCTAGATGATGGACTCTCTCTTCAATGGACTCTGACCCAGCCCTAACTTTTCGACCTAGCCCTAACCATCCTCATCGCCAGTCACACTCTTCATCGTTTTGTGAGCTAGCTCTATTCGCCGACTTCAATCGTGTTAAATTTGTGTATTATTGAATAAAATCAGAGTAATTCAGAGTACATAACCAATCTTCTACGAGGTAAATAAATAGACATCAATAAACCAATAAAGGAAAATACATAAATGGAAAATACCAAAAGGGAAATAATAATGAAAAATAAAATAATTAAGAATAAACCCTAATTTCTTTTTAACACCCTCCCTCAAACTCAAGGTGGTAGATTGGCGAACAACTTGAGTTTGCAAAGATAACTTTCGAAACAAATCAGGAAATCTGGGAAGGAAATAGAAACCCACGAAGAACGAAAACACAAAGTAGGCTGGAAACATAGACCCACAAAAAACGGAAACAAAGATCTTCATAGAGAGATTGATAACAAAACCTAAAAAGAACTTCTGGGTTGAAAACAAAGATCCCCATAGAGCAATCTACAACAAAACCCTCGAACAACTTATTTGAAAACAGAACATAAATCCACAAATGCAGATCTGAAAAGATGAACCAAAGCAATCAAACAAACTAACTGAACTAAACCAAACTAGGCTGAACCAATTTCATTTGAACCAAGCGTCTAAAAGTAATCAGACTGAGTAACTGAATCGGACCAGACCGAGTTGGATGAACCAAACAAAACCATGAGTGAACCAAACTGGAAATAGTGAACCAAACTAATTAAATTGAACCAAACCGGTCGACTGAAATTAAACCAGCCTTACTGGCTGAACCAAAGAGGATTTTTTGTTGAAACCCTCAAACCACGATGGAATCAATTAGTTCACGATGGACAGACAACGTGAAACTGAAAGATTTTAAAGATTGGATGAAACCCACGGCGAGCAATGCGAACCTGAGGTGGAAGAGCGGATCTGCTGTCAGATCTGTAGCAGGGGTGATCAGCGGGCGGTGGTTGGCGCACGGATCTGAGTGGAGCAGAGCTGTGACAAGATGGATTTGCGGCACGGAAGATACCCACGAACAAATACAATCTGATACACAAACAAGGTTGGATGGTCTTTCGGGAAATGGTAAATGATTTCCTCCCAACTATTGAGAACGAGTTGCTTTTGGAGTTTGAATCTCTTCATTAATCAAAAGTGTCAGAAATTCTCAAGATAAGGTTTCTTCTTTCTGGGTGAAGAAAGACAATGATGTTGTTGATCTGAATTTTCAGTCACTTTTTGCAGATTCTAGATTCTTAGCTCATGATTCTTGGAAGGATATTCAAATCTCCTTAGAAGCCTATTTTCAATCCAAGATTTTACACAATCCATTCAAGCCTCAAAGAAGATTGTCGAAAAACAGCTTGTAACCCTAGGGGTATTTTAGTAATTATATGTACCCTAGGGCTTCCCACTAGTCTATTTATTTGGCATATTCTCTTGTACTTTGTGCATCCGAATTAATAATAAAAATCAGTCTCTATCGTGGTTTTTCTCCCTGTACTAGGGTTTCCACGTAACTGTATTGTTATTCTCTTCCCTACTCTTTTATTTTTAACATGGTATCAGAGCGAGGCGATGAAACCCTAGCCGCAATTGGTGAGTCCCTGTCGACGACCAATTCCGAGATGGCTGTCACAATTAAGGAAGCTGTCCAACAGTACCTAGAGGCTGCCTTACCGCGTCTTCTTCAACAAATGAGCACTGGACCGACAGCCCAATCCATCGACGGACAGATCGGGTCGCGCCTAGCCATGGAGGATCGCACCCAGCCCAGAACCATCGACAGCACTCCGATTGCGCATGGAAAGAAACCTATCGACGGTGGCATCCAGACCCACTTCAGATCTGTCGAAATCCCGAGTGCCGATGACCATCGGAGTCCGATCGAAGCCCCTACCATTCTTTCCGATCAAGGGCAGCGGACTGATCCGTCGGGTGCAAACAAAAATCGACGTCCATTCAAAGCCCAGCCAGCCACACAGCAGACCCATTTCGCGGTGAACTCTCGGGTGCTCAGCTACTCGATGGATCCATCGGGTGCTCGGGCGCAGCAGACCAATCGTGGCTTCGGGTTTGACCAGCAGTCGCCGGTGGATCAACCTGCCAAGTCCAACTGCAGTGGCGTGGGTCCCGTTCTTTTTCCGGCAAGTTCTCCGACAGCCGCAAGTAAGGTTTTTCCTGGAGAGATTCAGAAAAGATTTGTTTTTCTTCAGCAAAACTCGCGAATTTTGGTACGATTCTTGGCACGAACTCACCAAGTGCTCAACCAAAGCCATCCAATCTTCAGTTGTACTCTGAAAACCGGTAAATTCTTTCCCTATTTTACCCACTACAAATATCCTGCCTGGGTTTCCCTCAGCAGACAATACGACCAGCCTGAGTACGATTGGAATCAGTACCATCGCCCAGTCAAGCAATATACAGTCTTTTTGTCTTATTAGTGTTAATGGTAAAAAACCTTGGATTGTTGACTCAAGGGCGACAGATCATCTTACTGGTACCTCTGATCAATTTCTTTCATATTATCCAAGTGCTGATAACGAACGAATTAGGATTGCAGATGGGTCATTCGCACCTGTTGCAGGAAAAGGGCATTTATCTCCGTTTAAGGGTTTGGTTTTGCGGGATGTTTTATATGTTCCTAAAATTTCATATAATTTGTTACCCATCAATAAGATTACAAGAGATATGAATTGTCAGGCAGTATTTTCACCCAACTCTGTTTTATTTCAGGATCTAAGCTCGGGGATGACGATTGGCACTGCCCGGCACGATAGGGGACTCTACTTCCTGACTGATGATACTTCCTCTAGGAATGATTATAGGACTAGCCTTGTCTCCTTAAATTTTTCTAACTCTGAGAATGATTTTCTATTATGGCATTACTGCTTAGGACATCCAAACTTTCAATACATGAAATACTTATTTCCGCATTTATTTCACAATATTAATATGTCTTCTTTAAAATGTGAAGTGTGTATTCGTGCCAAACAGAGTCGTGTCTCCTTCCACTCCCAGCCCTAAAAACCATCCAAACCCTTCACCTTAGTCCACAGTGATGTTTGGGATCCCTCACCAACCACGACCTCCACAAGGAAACATTGGTTTGTCACTTTATAGATGACCACACTCGACTTACTTGGGTTTTTTTTCTTCTCACTGATAAGTCCGAGGTGTTATCTGTATTCCAGTAATTTTATGCCACTATGGAAACCCAATTTAATGTCAGGATTGGTATTTTGAGAAGTGACGATGGGCGGGAATTCTTTAACACTTCCTTCCAGGAGTTCCTTGCATCCAAAGGGATTATCCACCAGAGTTCGTGTGCCTACACTCCCCAGCAAAATGGGGTAGCAGAAAAGAAAAAATCGTCATTTGGTGGAAGTTGCCAGGTCCTTAATGCTATCCATATCACTCCCGTCTTACCTATAGGGTGATGTCAATCCTTACTGCTACTCACTTAATCAACCGAATGCCTTCCCGAGTCCTTAATTTTCAAAACCCATTAGACCTGTTTGAAAGAGTCCTATCCTACTACTCGTTTAGTCTCCGATGTACCACTTCAAGTTTTTGGCTATGTTGCCTTTGTTCACTCCCATGGTCCAAACCGCCACGAAATTTACCCCCGTACTCAAAAATGCGTCTTTGTTTGGTATCCACTCCATCAGCATGGGTATAAATGTTACAACCATCCTCGTCGGCAAATATTTTGTTTCCATGGATATCACCTTCCTTGAGGATCGGCCCTTCTTCCCTGTTAGCCATCTTCAAGGGAGACCTCTAGTGAAGAGATTAACTGGCCCACATATACAGTTCCCTTGGAGTCATCTCCTATTCCCGAACATGTCGGTCCTATCCTCCCTACCAATCAAGTCTTATGGATAACATACTATAGGAAGAATCTCAGGAAGGAAGCAGCGTCACCTGTTGCATCTCCGGCTCCGGTCCATGAGTCAAACCCAACATCAGGTATGTGTATTCCTGAAAGTAATGAGATTGATACTTGTACTGAGACTAACAAGTGCAGAGAGGAAAAAAGAGGAAAAGGTGTTGACAGCACCACTATAGCAGATGGGAAGATGATAGTGAATGACGATTCAGACACGGCTCTAGAAAATGTGAGTGATACTAGAGATAATGGTGAAAAAGTAGTGATTTCTGAAGATGAAACCCAGGCAGAGGAGACTAGTGATCACAGTGGAAATTTTGACAGTCTGAAGGAGTATGATGCTTCTCTTGATCTTCCAATAGCCCTGAGGAAAGGTATTCGGTCATGTACAAGGTACCCTATGCATAGTTACATAACATACAGTAACCTGTCATCTGAATTTAGAGCCTTTACCACTAGTTTAGATACAGGGGTGATATTGAGTAACATACAGGAAGCAATGGGAACTGAAGTTTGGAAGGCTACTGTTATGGAGGAGATGAGGGCTCTGGAGAAAAATGGAACGTGGGACCAGGTGATCCTACCTAAAGGGAACAAGACAGTTGGATGCAAATGGATTTTCACTATAAAGTACAAATCAAATGGAACTGTTGATCGGTACAAGGCCAGGTTAGTTGCCAAAGGGTTTACTCAAACCTTTAGGGTAGATTACTCCGAGACATTCTCTCCCGTAGCTAAACTCAATACTATCCGAGTATTGCTATCAGTTGCAGTTAACAGAGATTGGCCTCTGCATCAATTGGATGTAAAGAATGTCTTTCTCCATGGAGAACTTGAGGAGGAAGTCTACATGAATCCTCCTCCCGGATTTGAAGATCAATTCAAACAGCGAATCTACCAGCTGAGAAAGTCGCTATATGGGTTGAAATAGTCTCTGAGAGCCTGGTTTGACAGATTTGACACCTTTGTCAAAGGACAAGGGTATACCCAAGGGCACTCAGATCACACAATTTTTACAAAGAAGTCAACTTCAAGATAGGTAGCAGTTCTCATTGTGTACGTTGACGATATTGTGCTCTCCGGTGATGATGATGATGAAATTGTGAAACTCAAACCAAAGATGGCCAAAGAATTTGAAATTAAAGACCTTGGGAAGTTAAGATACTTTCTCGGAATAGAAGTAGCCCAGTCAAGGGATGGAATTTCAGTGTCCCAACGAAAATACACGGTTGATCTCCTAACGGAAACAGGAATGATTGGGTGCAAACCTACTGACACACTGGTTGAATATAATTCAAAGCTTAGCAATACTAGTAACAGTGTCCCCGTCAATAAAGAAAGGTATCAGCGGTTAGTTGGGAAATTGATATACTTATCTCATACGAGACCCGATATTTCATATGCAGNGATATTTCATATGCAGTGAGTACCGTCAGTCAATTTATGCAGGCCCCTTGTGAGGAACACATGACAGCTGTTGAACGCATCCTACGGTATCTGAAAAGTACACTAGGTAAGGGGTTAATGTTCAAGAGGTCTGATAAACGTTGCATTCAAGCCTACACTGATTCTGATTGGGCAGGGCCTGTTGTTGATAGAAAATCAACATCTGGGTATTGCACATTTGTTTGGGGTAATCTGGTGACCTGGAGGAGCAAGAAACAAGGAGTTGTAGCCAGAAGTAGTGCGGAAGCTGAGTATCAGACCATGAGTTTAAGGATATGTGAAGAAATCTGGTTGATGAAAGTGTTGTCAGATCTTCATCAAGACAATGGGCTCCCAATGAAACTGTTCTGTGATAATAAGGCAGCAATAAGTATTGCAAATAATCATGTTCAGCATGACAGAACAAAACACGTTGAGATCGACCGACACTTCATCAAAGAGAGACTTGACAACGGAAGTATATGCATTCCTTATGTTCCCTTAAATCAGCAAATTGCAGATGTGCTCACAAAAGGGTTACTGAGACAAAGCTTTGATTACTGTATCAGCAAGTTGGGCCTTATTGATATTTACGCTCCAACTTGAGGGGAGTGTTGAAAAACAGCTTGTAACCCTAGGGGTATTTTAGTAATTATATGTATCCTAGGGCTTCCCACTAGTCTATTTATTTGGCCTATTGTCTTGTACTTTGTGTATCAAAATTAATAATAAAAATCAGTCTCTATCGTGGTTTTTCTCCCTGTACTAGGGTTTCCACGTAACTGTGTTGTTATTCTCTTCCCTACTCTTTTATTTTTAACAATGATAAAGCATTATTGAAACTGAATGATGAATTTTTCAATTTGGGTTTCGATATTAAGTGGAGGCAAGTTGGGAATTTTCATCGGAAAATTGAAAATTGGTCTTAAGAAGAGCATTCTCATCCGAAGCAAATTAAACATGGTGGATGGATTTCTTTGAAGAAGCTTCCTTTGTCATACTGGAAAAGATCATGCTTTGAAGCAATTGACCAACATTTTGGAGGCTTGGTTCGCATTCCTGCCAATACACTCAATTTTTTTCCAGCTGAAGTTGAGATTTTTTATGCAAAATTTGGAAAGTTTTCACTTCGCTTGATATACCTTCATTAGATCCCCCAAATATCAAGGTGATTTATCTACTTTTCATTTTTCAAATCCTGTGGATTTAAAAAGGATAAATCAAATCATGATAGATGAAGGATTCGATTTGCTATATGATAATCATTTTAAAGATGATGCCTGTTTATCTCCTAATTCTGCAATTCAGCACAATGATCCATTGATAAATCTTGAAGATGTGAATTTTTTACAACCTATTTAATTGAATTTCAATGATTCAATTGCTACTATTAATGAGTATGTTGCATTCAACGAGGTTGTTGATAATTTGTCAGCCAAGTAGCTGTTGTCAGATGAGCAGTCTCAATCTATAATTCTAGATATCCCTCGAGCTCCCATGGATTTTCGTAAGGTGGAACCATATCCTCTTATTTGTTCACATAAGACAATTCCATCTTCAGTTCACAAAACCTCAAATTTTAATGCTGATGTTTTGGAAGAATCTTGTGTAAGATTGATGATGTCTTCAAATCAGAAAATATTGCCATAAAACAATGAGTCACAGCACTAGGCACTTTGTTCCTCTCAGTCCTTTAGTTAGTCAGTTATTTCTCCTTCCAGATCTAACATTAACTTAATTAAAGATGTTATTAACTCATCTCCTATGGAATCTATTCCTTCTACATGTATTCATGCTTTTGATTCCGAAAGAGATTTTAAAACTAGTATGAATAGTGTGGAGCCTGAAGCGTTTTTGGAAGAAAGAGTGTTTGAAGATTATTATCTCGTGGACTCATTTGTTGATCTTCTGATGATTTATTAAGGATGATATCCAAGATAATGTGTAAGTGGCTTCTCAACCATTATCGTCAGTTATTAAACCTTCCTTAGGTTCTTCAAAGTTTTTATCTTTAATTAAGGCTTATGGAATACAACTCAAAGAAATTCACCCTTTATCACCTATCGTAAAGATCTAAGGAGTAGGGGCAGTTTGATCATCAATCACATTAGAGATTGTAGGAGCACTCATAATCAGCTACAAAGCATTTGCCAGCATAAACATGCAAGGTGCCCATGAAACTGAATTAACTCTACTGGATCATTAGAGGACATCAGTTGCAAATGTCCTAAGTAAGAGTTTCACGAGGTAGTACCTCACTTTTGAATTCTTCAAGAGATTCGCCAGAAATGTCCTGGTCTAGAAACCTCTTCACAGCTACCTCCTACACAAACAGATGGTGGTTATAAGGTCTACACCCTTAGGACATGATAATAATTAACAAAAAACGGAATACATTAGCAGACTCCTCCAAACAGATGAGATCAATAATGTTTAATTTAGACTAAACAAATAGGGGAAAGATGGTGAATGCAGACATTATCATCAACCAGGTTGAATTTCACAGTATGTATAAAAGAACTCACAGTTCCATGCCAATCTCCACGATAGACCTCCCCATATGATCCTGCAGCACAAAGAACACACATATGAATCTAAATTTTACTTGTAGCTGTAAAAAACCTGGATTAAGTTTGTACGTGATCAAATTTTAGTAAAGTCTTTTCTTTTTTATGAGAAACGTTAAATTTTAAAAAAGTTCAATAGAGCATCACAATGCATGGATTAGCAGTAAGTACCAAGTCCAATACGCTCTCCCAAGGAAATTTCTTCCCATGGGATCTCGCATTCTGCAACGTCATCAAGGGTAATGTCGGATTTTGTGCTTTCGTTACCAGCCGATCTATCTGATATTCGTTCACCCTCTGAATTTTCTCCACAAGCATCATGCTCCCTATCTCCACTTCCACGCAGCTCATAAAGAGAAGCATCAGCCTCCACCTGCTCATATTGCTTGTTGACTGCTGCAGTTGTTGCAACCACTGCAGCAGCGGTGGCAGTGGCAGCAGCTGCTACAGGAATTTCAAGATTTGCATCGTTACTCTTTGCTGCAGCTACCACCATTGATGATGCAACAACAGCTGCGGCAGCTGCTGCTGCTGCGGCAACGGGTACATTTCTCCCATACTTCACTGGAGTTACCTCGAATGGTAAGGCTATAGGTTGTCCGGCTGCTTCTCTTGAATCAAGGTTGAATTCCAGAGGTTTAAGGTGCAGTTGTTGGCCATGGGTAGGGCTGGCTCTAGAATGCGGTCTAGGCTGAGGCAAGGGAGGCAAAAAGTTAGCTGGACGAGGATCATTCTTATTCACACTTTCACAAAGACCAGGCACCTTTCTACTTTGATCCTTGTCTTCAGTTGGTGACTTAGACTCAACAATAACATCTATTTGGTCAGGGTATGCCTCAGTAAACAAGTTTGGAGGAGCAACTACACCACTTTCAAGCAACACGTCATGAAGCTTCTGAGCCAACCGTGGATTCTCTTTGGCAGCATCAATCATGTATTGTGAAACATCCTTTACTTTCATTCTACGCACTGCAGGTGAACTAACACCCTCAGTCCAAGAAGGTGATCTAATGTGCATGCCAGGATAGTTTGGTTTGCTAGAAAAATCACGTGATGGCCCCTTGTCGATATTGGGAGAATCGAATTCCTTTGTGGCACTGAGATTCCGGGACTTCGGTTTCCTATCTGATATCCCAAAATCTGAATTTCCTTCTAATGAACTGCCAACCCCACTGCTTGAGGATGCTGCCTGAGAGGAATCAACATCTCTAGAAAGTGGACTGGCCGAAAAAGGGGATTCATCATACTCTACATGCGATCCAGCAACATCAGCTGGAATAAGTGCACCAGGATCTGCCATTAAATCCACAATGTACTCCCTGGAACTCAAAGGATCAAAATTTCAATACACGATCTTTGACTTTGCATTCCCAAATAAATAAGACAATTATTTGAATTCTTCAATCTCTGTTTTCAATATGATTCCCACCTCAATAACTAGAGAAATCAAGCAATTAATTAACAATGATTTAAATGCACAGGCATATACCTCTGCTAGATGTGTGCATTTGGTTATTAATTCCACTAGTCAAATGATATGGCTCGTGCAATAGTACAACCTCATGAGAATGAGAGACAAAAAGGAAAACATGTTTTTGAATGATGACACACAATAATTTAAAATAAAGTTTTTCGAGAAGACCAATGCTCACAGACACTTTTGCAAAAGGCAACGTATAATAGCAGCTACCTTCCATCATCAATTTTTACGAAGTTCATCGCCACCTCATCGGAACCTGTGTACTGTGGTCCTTTCACCAACCTACAAGGAATACCCGCGCCATCTGCCAAAAACTAGATAAACATATAAATACAAGTCAGCAAAAGCAATCCCCAAGGGTAAGACAGATCTTCAATAGCAAAAGTTCAAAACAATCCGATTGGCACATGAAAGGGAAAAGTACAAGAAAAGGAGGCAGATCAATACTATTAACCAGACATTTGATGCACAAATGATAATAATAAATAAAAAATAAGGGGTATGTACCTTGAATAACAATGCACGATGACGGGCCAACCCTACAGTAAGGGAGCCAAGAGGCAAAACCATACTGCCAAGGGTTGCTTTCAAGCTGTAACTAAGATTTCTCCATTTTCTCAACATCTTTTCAGGATCACCCACTGGTCCCCCCATATGATCTGAAACTAAAACAGCAAGCTTCCGCACCAAATAACTATTTACAGAAATTGGAGATTCCGACCCCATCTTGATAGCCATCTCCAATGCCGTCTGTTCAAGTTTCAATAAGTTAGCATCAGCAGCTTTATTTATCAGAACTGCTTCCCAAGTGACACTGTCAGACATTGGTGCTCCTTGCAGATCAACTAGGGAAGGCATTCTTTCTGAAGTGGACTCGGTGAAGATTCCATATAGGTCATAGAAGCCATCCAAGATCTTGTCATCATAGCTAAGAGAATTGTAATTCTGTGAAGCACGCATAAATCTACGATATGAGATGGGTTAGAAAGGAATAAATGTAAAACAAAGAAGAGACGCACAATAAATGTATGTTATTAAGTACAACATCAAACACCAACAATTATAGTTTTTGCTACAACCAAAAGGAGGTAGGAAAAAATAACGAAATGTGCCAAAATAAATTTACATTTGAAAGAGACAAATAAGGTGAAAATGACTGACCATATTATATTTAAAAGATAAACAATAATAATAAAAAAGTCATCAAAGGTTAAAACAATTAGATGATACAATTTTGAAGAGAACAAGGGGGAGAATTTGACCCCTACAAGCACTAACTCACTAAGGTTTGAGAGAATCAGAATAAACAACCTCAAACGAAATTGTGATTTTATTTTTTATTCCATCTAGTTAATGTTGTTCATTAGACACTTGATTAGCCTATCTTTGGCTGTCTACCTTTTGTTTGTCACTTCTAAATTATGTATAGGGGAAAAATACCTTTTTGGTCCCTACGTTTTGGGTTTAATTTCCATTTAGCCCCTAAGTTTCAAAATGTTACATATTTAGTCCTTAAGTTTTGAGTTTTGTTTTAATTTAGTCCTAGGTTTCATAATACTACAATTTTACCTTTGACATTTGAATTTTGCTTCAATTTGGTCCCTATGTCTCGAGGTTTACACTTTTAACCTCAATTTTTTATTAAATACTCACTTTCCGTCTTTTGGAGTTAATTGATGTTAATAAATTCAAATTGTTAAAAGAATTATAATTAATTAAGTTGTACTATTTTTATCACTTTTAAAATTAAATTTAAAACTTCACTTCCAATTATTTTTAGGGAGATTTCCAAAAATAGAAAAATAAGGAAAACTATTTACACAAAATAGTAATATTTTAATATTTTTTTATAGAGGTTGACAAAGGCTAATACAAGTCTATCAGTATCTAGCAGTGATAAAAATTAATAGAAGTCCATCACTGATAGATGCTGATAGAAGTCTATCAATGTCTATCGGAGTTTCTTTTTACTATTTCTATAAATAGTTTGACATTTTTTCTATCTATGAAAATTTATCTTATTTTTAATTGATCAATAGAAATTGACGTCAATGATTGAAAGTAAGTATTTAATGAAAAATTGAGATTAAAAATGTAAAATCTTGAAATTCATTGACCAAATTGAAATAAAATTTAAATCTCAAGGGTAAAATTGTAACATTTTGAAACTTAGGAGCTAAATTGAAACAAAACTCAAAGATTAAGGACTAAATGTGTAACATTTTAAAACCTAGGGACCAAATAGAAACTAGAGCCAAAACCTATGGACCAAAAAGGTATTATTCCCTATGTATAGTTCAAAGTTGTTACTAACTGACTTGGCTCAAATATTTCATCTAAAACAATCTATCTTCCAACTCAATCCCCTTCTTTATAGGTAATGTTGAAATCTCCCAGCTTATAAGGTGATTGATTTTCCCTTGTTTTTTAACATCCCAAAGGAAATCCCTCATTTTTCTTCTACAGTGAGAGCCCTTTTCTTCAGATGAAACATAGGCATGTAGTAGATCAAGCTCCCTAATAGAAAATGATTTCTCCACATATCTAATCCTCTCGAGATTCTTGTTTCAGTTGATCTCCAGATGGCAACATTTCTAGAATACACCCGATGACATCTTCATTGAGAGATAATTATAATACGCGGATATGCCCCAATAAAGCTGCAAAAGACCTGATAGTCCATTTCAAAGTTAATTTCACATACGAATAACTTCTACTAATTAATGTTAACCCTCAGGCCAACTCAAACACGTCTAGCACATTTAACATGTTCTTCATTGCTTAGGTCATTGTCAAAAGATAGGATCAACTGGATCTTTTCCCTTCAAATCTAGAAATTGTTCAACAATCGTCTATGCCCCTTGATTAATCATGTTACAAACTGCATTTCCTGCTAAAACAAGTAGGAAAGAAGATGATGAATCTCCTTGAGGCCACCACTTAATAAGTATCCATTTAAACCCTTCACATTCAAACCCTTTTCCTTTCTGTAAAAACTCCCAATCCACCATATCATAAGCCTTTTCAAGAGTTATCTTGAATAGCCAGCCACATTTTTTAAGTATTCTTTTTCCCACAATTTCATGAGCAACAACACTGAATCCACCAACTATTATCCTCCAATCAATGTGTTTCATGCAGAAGAGGCCATGGAAGTAATGACCGTCTTCAACCTTTCCACCAAAACAAACCTGATACAATGGAAGTTGTTGAGTCGAATTGCTTTTTCCTTCTTTTATATATAACATACGAAGGATTTTTTTTATTTTCTCTCTTTCAAGATGACCTTAATATCCTATTGGGAAATAATCCAGAATTTATGAGGAGCCCTCCAGTAAAACCATCCAACCTAGGTGCTTTTGAACTTCCTTTTTCATTTACTGTTGCAGCCACCTTCATTCTCATCAAAGGGTCAAACACGGATCAACAAAGATCAACTCCCACTCTGTCCCTTCCAGATACATATCTCCATCCAGTTTTTTTACTGTACAGTTTGACAAAAAGAATTCAATACCTCCAGAATTTGTACCATAAAGCCACAAATTCTGCCTCAATGATGTAGTTTATCTTCTTTTTAGCTTCCAAAAAAAAAAAAAAAAAATACAAATACTGAATTTCCACCCCTTCCTTGAGCCAAGTTAATTGTTATCTGCACTTCCTCACCTTTTTCAAAGTGATCTCCAATTACTCTTTTTAAGCATATCCTCTATTTTCTATCTTCTACTGACAATGGCCAATGTCCTTTGATGCATCAAAAGTCTAGCATAACATTCAACCCTATCCCTGATTTCTTGGACACTGCCAAAGATCGTTGCACTCTACAGTTTGAATCCACAGTTTGAATTCAAATTCAGAACTCTTCTGGTTGTTCTTCAATAGTTATACTTACACAACTTTATCTCTCAACACTTCCTCCCAAACCAATAAAGGAAACATGACCATCCTATGTAAAGATATATTAGTACAAGTGGTACTCAATAAAAAACGTTATTAAAAAAAATATCAGGGTGTAAATAGAATAAAACATGTGAAGTGTGAGCTGTCAAGTACTTGCTAACATAGTACGATGTTTTGCCTTGGCAATCAGTGTCCACTAAATTCTATGTGGCAAGTAAGTTTTTTCTTTCAGGTGAAAAACAGAATTCATGGAGCAAATGAAATTACATGAAGAGAAGAAAGAACTCTCACAAAATTTAATCAAATTACAGGGGAAAAAAGCTCTCCCAATTAATGATCATAGGATGGGGTCAAAAGCAAAGATAAATAAATTTTTAAAAAATAATAATAAGGAAATTACTTCAACATGATGACATTGTACGTGAATATAGTACAATATCAAGGTTATTCTAAAGAAATATAGATCGAAACAGCAAAGGAAAAAGAAGGAATAAAACTTCATGTATAGCAACAGATACGGGTCAAAGGAAAGACGGTATTTACACATACAACCACAGGATAACTTTAATGATCATTTGCTTTTAATGTCAACCACAATGTTCCTCTGATATACAGAGCATTCGTGCATCTTGGACGAATCAAACAAACAAACAATTTGTTAAATCACCGATTAATCCAAACGTTTAAGTTGATAGGTGAAGGTATATTTAGTATTATATCAACACTTTAACACTCCCTTTCACTTGTGGGCTTGAAAATTTGTAGAAGACCCAGCAAGTGGAAATCAATATTAATTGGGGAGGAAATAGCATTGCAGGAGTTTGAATATAAGACCTCATGCTCTGATACCATATTAAATCACCAATTGAACAAAAAACTTAAGCTGATGGGTGAAGGTAAATTTAATATTGTATCGACACTTTAACATAATTATTATGAATGAACGGATAATATAACTTTAACCATATAAAATACAGGAAGTTTTAACTGAACAGCTTGAGGACAATTGCAGACAACAGCCACATGGATGAAGATGAAACATCCATCACATTCCATCCAATGGTTCTAAGCAGCCAGATTTCCAATCTTCTAAGCCATTAATTTTGAGCATCCCAATTAGCAACCATAAAACTTATATTTAATATGGTTTTATGGCAGAGCGAGAATTATAAAATTCACGTCAATCATAGAAATTGGACCAATGCATTAGTAATATGATATTTATGTAATAAGTATTATCACACAAGAACAGAATGTAAGAGTCAACCACATTAAATTAGCTCGTGAGCAGAGCAGACTTACCCAATATCTGAAGGCAATAACTTCAGCTGGAGTGTTATCAGGATCACATGACCCCAAACTAATCTGCTTCACAGCCTCAATCTGAGCTGCCTCAGGATCTTCTCTGGCACTCATTTCCAAAGCAAGCTGTATCTGATACTCTTCCTCTATATCAGGATCCCTCGAGTTACTCGACCCTGAATCATGCCTAGATGTATCCATTGCAGCATCTCTGCTAGATACTGAATCTGATGGCTCCATTAACTCGCCTGCAGTAGGATTCGAAGATGATGGAGGACTGGGGCTACGCCTATTTGTAACAGAGTTCAACCAACCGGATATCCCTGAGAAGGGTTTGTGCTCCGAATTGAAATGGGTCGTCCGGGAGCGAGATGGCAGCTTATCAGACGATGAAACCTCCATTAATTTACTGCTCCTCGATGAAGTAGACCCTTCAGCTGTATCGTCCGACTGACCACTGGACATGATGTGGAACTTCTTAAGGAGGTTCTTCATATTAGCTTCACCAAGTCAAAGAGTCGAACGCTAAAGTAAAAATCCGGCCATAAGCCTCTCCATTGTCTTAAAATTAGCATCAAACTTCAATCCCTGGGTCACCACTAAAAGTCGTTGAAAGTTCAAATCATTAACGAAAACCCCCCTTTTGCGTAAAACCCAGAGTTAAACCATCACGTCAAACCCAGAAGCCATAAACAATTTCAAACGCTTCTATGTCAAGAACCAAGAATTATCGACTAACCCAGATGCTTATATTGAACGACAACTCCTTGCTTTTGATTATTAACAAACAAGAACACTCCAAACTTGAATTGAAAACAGAAAACAGATGCTAAATCTCAAAGAACATACACATAAACACCAGCAGCGATAACGAAATCGAAGTCTTCAATTGTATTACCACTTGATAACGCAATCGGAATGTGAGTAACGAATGAAAACCCAGAAAGATAGATCTTAATTCAGACTCAAAAGGGTGTGTAGTTCATTGAAAAGTGGGAAGAAAGGTTGAATAAAGGGGCAGGTGAACGCAGGCTAAGACACCGGAAGCAAGCAAGTGGGTTAGAGTAGGACCTTTTAAGAGTGACCCACTTGAGTTTGAGCGAAGGGGAAGGATTTCGCGGTCCCAGAGGGAGGAAAAAAAAGGCTCTCAACTGTTGGGAAACACAACCCAATTGAAGGGAAAAAAGAAAAAGTTCGTGGCACCCAGCAAAATCCCTTCGACTATATCTTTCTATCTCTTCTTGGAATCCAAAATTCCAAGTGTGACGGTCTGAGTTGGAAAATTATGGTGGACTGCACATAAATGGAATATAAAAATGAACAAGTTGGAGAACAAGTCTGCTGAATTCTACTTTTTACTATTTCAAGCAAAAGGGATATCATCCCTTCAAATTTTTCTTTCAACCTTCTATGATCAAAACTGTTTTAACAGGCAACTCTAAAATCAGTTTCACACCATGGAATGATCAAAAAGAAAGCCACTGGCTGTACCTACCAGGCTTAGCCAACACCAAAAACTTTTATCCATTTTCCTTATTTAAACTGTGATTTGACCTTTATTCTCTTTTGCCAAATTCATTCTACTCATTGACCCTTTGTGCCAGGATTTACAAACAGATATTTACAAGTCGGATATCTAATTGTTGGGTCTCAAAAAAGGTTAGATTTTTTTGGTAAATGGTAAGGAAATTTCCTATCTTTTATCATCAAAAGGCTCCTTAATTAATTTTATGCACGTGGATGAAATTGGGTAGTGTAACTAATGAGCTCAAAATAGAATATTTTGGTGCCAAAAACAATTTACTGACTCCTCTTTGTGCCATGATTAAGAAACAAATCTTACTAGTTGAGTTTCATGTTTTAAAAGCCATAAAAAGTTGGGTTTCAATTCCATGTGAATATTTAATTGTGGGTCTCAATAAAGTTTTTTATGTATATAATTTATGCTAAAAAAAAGTGAAATCAGGTCTTCATCTCCCAATAGGGAAGAAAACTCTCCAAACTAGTCATTTATTTGAAAAATACTTCTACTATTTTAAAAGTTATATTATTTCTCTTCATCTTCTGTAAACGTCTCAAAAGTACATTTAAAATAAAAATCCATTAAAATGTTGAATAGAAATTATGACTAAAATGCTAAAATAAACATAGTTCAACCTATATAGTATTCGTACTATCGACCTCGAAGTTAGAAATTTGATTCCCCTACCCCACATATTATGAAGAAAATAAATGATAATTAAAACGATGTGACGATGACTCAAAATGAAAATTAGAATTTGCATCCAACATTCTAAAGGATTTCAATTTCAAGCCTAAGTTCGAAATATTTATAAAAGGTCAAGAATAATATTAAAACTTAAAAAAAAAAATATCAAAGTTTTTAGATTTTTTTTTTTTCAAAAATTTACTTAAAAAAATGTCTTTGTTTGTTTTGCACATGTATGAATTTGGATACCAAGATTTAAAATGTCGTCGATGTCCATAAAAGTAACAAGGTCTTGATTTTATGAAAAGGTCGATAGAAGTATCAGTAAAATGTAAATATTTTTAAAAATTTAAAAATAAAAATTGTAAATAAATATTTTGTTAGATGATATGATATTAAATTTGATTTCACTCATCAACTTAAATTTTTTTGTCAATCGGTGATTTAAGATAGTATCAGTAGTTCAAGGAGGTCATATGTGTGAGGATAATATTAAATTTGATTTCACCCATTAACTTAAATTTTTTAATCAATCAGTGATTTAAACTTAAAATAAAAAAAAAAAAACGTCTTTCTTTTCGATAAGCTCTAACCACGCTATGGAATAAGCCATCCCATCTCCCGATTGTCGCTATGAAACAATCCAAGGAGGTCATATGTGTGAGGATAATATTAAATTTGTCCTCACCCATGGGCTTAAGTTTTTTGATCAATTGGTGATTTAAGAAACATGTCTATTATTTATATAATATTTACATAATGATGTTTTGTTGCTTGTTTTTTTTTTTAAATCTTCTACGATATAATGAAAATATCGATTCACCTTTTGTATCGATGTTGAATTTATAAAAACATGAAATATCGACATACAACGATAAACTTAATCCGAATTATAGAGCTATGACACAATCAAATCCGAACAAATAAAATGTTGAATTGATCGTAACCAGAGATCTTAAAACATTATATTTTGGAGCAAGAAAAATGAGGTGGGGGGAGTTTTTGAGGAGTGAATGGCTAAGAACTGGGGTGCACCAAAAAGCTTTGGTAGGATATGAGGGCAGCTGTAAGCCTCAATGCAAATAATTAAAATTTGAACATTATGGTTGACATTTGATTCTATTGGATGTCACATTTTCATGCTTGTGGAACTTGCAAAACTTCTAAGTGATAGATGATGATGACCCCACTTTTTTTTCTTTTCATATTTATATGTAAACAATGAAGTCTCTTTCTTTTATTTATTCATCTTTTTTATTATTATGGGTAGATGGTATCTAAGAATTTTAGTGGCACAAAAAATTAGTTGAAAAACAAAAATAATTTCATCTTTCAATAATTAAATTTAAAAAGTCAACAAATTTACCATTAATTTATATATAAAAAAAGTATATATTGAATGTATGATCGTTACAACCATCCTTTTTCTTAAAATAATTATGGCGTATTAAGTATTTATAGTTTAATAACACGTGGTTGGCAAGAAAACAACCAATTATTTCTTGTATTAGTAAAATTCCAAATGAGTAATGTTGGGAATTATGTCAAAATACAAATAAATAATTGTTATAAAAGCATAACTCCAAAAAAAAAAAAAAAAANTTTTTTTTTTTTTTTTTTTCTTTCGGAGATAACTAATACAAGAATGAAAGAAAATTGAGAGAAAAAGCAAAATTAAGATACTAAAAATTAGAAAAAGAATATATATTTTTAAGGTGATCACGATCTATTTAGTTAAAGAAGAAATTGTGAGTCAAGCGTTTGAAAGAAGTTAATGTAGCATTGGAGGAGAAGAAAAAAAAACTTGGTAGCTAGAATTGTATTGTGGCTATAAAAACTTAAAAAAATATTTTTTATTTTATAATTATAAATATAACTGCAATAAATATATATAATAATGTGTTAGGTATTTTGTGTATAAAGAAGTTATTGTATTTAAGTTGCATAAAAAAGTACAACTTTTTTTATTAAAATAAGTAAATAACACAAATGTAAAATTATGTAATAATTAAATTTATGCTTGAATTACTATACACTTTGAATTCTCAGTAGAAATATATTTCTTTAACATTAACTTTTGTTTAGTTGAATAAAATATTGTGTCAAGAAAAAGTTGGATAAAATATTGAAACAAATGACAATATGGCATAGGAAAAATCATACCCAATTTCTTGAGATGAAAGGAAAAATAAAATATGTTCCCATCATTGATACCATTGGAAGGGCACTCATCAATAACAAACAGAACAAAAAAAAAACATCAAACTTATGATTAAACAAAATCTTTGTACTCTGATAAACAAAATATTGATAACAATTATTAGCACAACCCCTACTTTTTCCTTTCAACATTTAATATCTTGTGATGTTTAATCATTTTTTATATTATAGTTCACCAACTTTGAATTTGACCTATTATTGTGTCAAAATGAGTTTAGTTTAACAATAATTGATATTGTCTTTCTCCATAAAAATTGAAAGTTGGTTATTGTACTAAAAAAAACTCTATTAATATCATTAAAATAGCATAACTCAACTGACAATAACATTATGCTTGTACTAACTTCGAAGTCAAAGGTTCGATTATCTACCTCACAAAAGGTGTATTTAAGCATTAAAAAATCTCTAAATTATTGTTTTAGTAAATTTGTATGAACAATATAAATTAGATTTTAAGATTTCAAATCTCAATCTCGATTTAATATCATTGGCTTCAAAAATACTTCTGAGTTGAATTAAACATCTATTAAAAAAAGCCAAGAATAAAATATACATCACATTATGTTACAAGGTAGAATGAAAGAGAACAACTTGTCTGAGTTATGTGATTTAATTTCCATAGTAAACTCTCAATTTCATCAAATTATATCTTAAATTTATAAACTTGAAAAGGTGTTGGAATTTTGTTCTTGAGTGAATCATGATATACTTTTAATGAATTATGAAATATGTATAGTATAAAATGATAAAATATTATTAAAGTGAGTATAGCTCAACATTAATTGACGTTTACTCCTCGTAAAGTTTAAAATTCAAACCATCATATCATCTCCAGTTTTGGTATTTAAAAGAATGATAAAATCTCACCGAAAAGCAATATAAAAGTAATTTTTTGTTAAAATTTGTAAGTTTTGGTCAAATTAGTATTTATCATACTTAAATTTAACCAAGCTTTAGAGTCTAATGTAAGGAAATAGTAAGTTAGAAAAGATTAAGGGTAAAATATAATTTTTTTTCCCAAAAATAAAATAACCAAATAAGACTTTTATAGTAAAATAACTGGAATACAAAAAATAAACCTTCAACCTTAAGAAAAAAGTATGTGTCCAATAGCATCATATTATACATATTCTGACCCTCAATAATCATTAAAATCTTGCAAAAATTGTGATTGATATATTTTTTTTTAGATGTATCTATTCTTTTTGCATTTCACTCATCACAATGAAGAAAAATATATTGAATAATTTAAAAACAACGTAAATATATATAGTCTAGGATATAATCTAAGTATTTTTCTAACTAAATATGTTACATTTTTTGTATGGGGATGGTCTTGCAATGTATCCATGTTGGATGGGAAAAATAAATGAAGAGAGAAAATGTCGAAAAAGGAGGGGAAAAGTAAGAATAGGATATGCTTTTTATATATTAAAAAAAAAATCTAATAGAAAATAAAAATAGACATGCCTTTGTTTTTCACAAAATAATAAATAAAAAAATATAAAAAACACAAGAAATCTATTTGAAGTTGGAAAGTGATGGTTCAAGAAACCTATGCCTATGATTTATGAAGTTTGATTTTGCTTCTTTATAGGGGTGTTCTTAGGTTAAGAATTTATTTATTTATTTATTTTTTATTTTTTAACAAGAGTGTGTAGATATTTGAATTTCTAATATTTTTATTGAGAATATATGTGTAGGTCGGTTGAAATATATTCAAATTGACAAGTTGAACAAAATTTTTTGATAAAGACCTTTGTAATATATTTCCTATAATCTTAATTTAAAAAGTTTCATTTGATCTTCATATTAAAAAAAAAAGTATTGTTATTTTTTTTATTTCAACCGTATAATTATAGATCGTCAAATAAAAAATTAAACATGTGAATTTGTTTATAAACCTCTCAAATGTAAGTTTTGTTTTGGTACATTTTATTATTATTATTTTGATTGAATTTTATTTCATTTTAGTTGTCGTGCTCATAAATCATAAATGCATTCCTAAAAAATTTAATTGTACTGAAATTGATTAAATAAAATAATAATTTTCGTATAGAAAATGACATTACGTGATATACTAACAAATTTTATTAAGGAAATGCTCATAGAGACTTCTTTATTTTTTGAAAAAACAAACCAACAATGAATTAAAGTATATATTTTATTTTTGTTACGAAATCAACAATTAAATAATACAAAAAAAAAAACGTAAAAGAAGATCGATACACGTAATTTAGCAAAAGTATGTTAGCTACTTCCACAGGGTAGAGGGAGAATAATATTATCAGAAGGAATATTGTTTAAAATACAAAACAAATGTCATTAAGGTTAGAGAGTTTATATAGTGTACTTTTCTAAACCCTAGAGTCATAGTCGTAAATAACCATAAATAATGAAATACGTTGAATACGAATTTTAAATAGGTTTCAGGGGCAACACCACCAGGGCACGCTGCCCCTAGACTTCAATACTTGGTTGTTTGAAATGTCTTCTATCAAATTCAATGCATTCTAACAATTATTGTTATTATTTATTGAAGTAGATTGACTAAATTTGAACATTTGAAGGCATGAAACCCAAAACACAATAACCAAAATAATATTTTAAACATTTTTATTATAAGTCAACAATTACAAGTTTGGTTGAGAATCGAATCATCTACTTTTAAGATATATTTTATACATTTTTAATAAATGGTTTTTGTGTTGAGTTTGTTTGTTTATTTTGATTTGTATTGTTTTATATTTTAAGGAAATTTTATATTGAGTTAGGTTTCAAACCGTTGTTTTAATAGTTAAATTGATAATAGATTGGTGTTATTAGATGATTGTAATTAAATTCGTCATTATCCATTAATTTAAATTTTTGGGTAAATTGAAGATTTAAGATGGTATTAGGGCACTTTCCTCCTAATTATTATTATTTAGTGCAATGTTTACCATTTTCATGTATATTTTTTAATAACTTTTTACTTAGTTCAATTTCTTTCTCTGGATGAAATTTTTTATTTTCAAAATCGACATAAAAGAAAGAGATTCAAACATTCTGTTTTAAAAAAGTAAATAATACGTAATATTTTGATTAGTCAAATGTCCATATTTGGGAACATATGATAAAATAAAATGACCTTAGATTTGTTAAATTATGTTTACATCAACATATTTTTAACCCCTTAATCCATAACACGAGTTAAGTGTTAATTTCCGTCGTATTCAATTCCTAATCTACAAATTAAAATGCAAAACTCATAAAGTTATTTCCGAATTCCTTACATTTATATTATTTATTATAAAAATATATATAAAAGAGTCCTTACCTATTTTATCTAAAGTTGGCTTGTTTTAAATCTTCGTGAGGATTTCATTAATGCTTCAATTAAAGTGACCTAAAAACGTAATTTATCCGATGCATTATATTAGTAGTTCTCATCAAAACTTCATCATTAAAGTCAAACCTATGTACTAAATTCCAATTCTCTCCAATAAAACCAGCAATAGCAGTTTTTTTTTAATTATTATTTTTAAATAGAGGCAATGCCAATATTTTTTTTCTTTCAATGGTTACCATTCACGTCAAAATTTGAACTGAAAAAAAAATATATATGTAATTGATCTTCATGTCACAATAACGGTAAATTTATAATTTGAGAAAGATAGTGACCTGTAAGATAAAAAAATATGTGTTAATATATGATGCTTGCCACATAGGCTCCAAGGCTTAAGTCAAAATGTGTGTAAGTATAGAAGTAGAGAGTTTGATTATTATAATGGACTTACTTCCTCTAAAGTCGTGATGATGTATTTATAGAGAAATTCTGTCCTAAGACATCCATGTTAGGGTTTTTGAGTTTTCGAGCCAAATGGGTCAAGACATACATTTAACATGTCCCATCCATCAAATTTGGAGGCTTGGCCTCAATCTCATCCTTGGTCGATGTGGAGGAATTTGGTTTTTGCTTTTGATCCAAATTATCTTATTCTCGAAGCTCAAATAGGTTGTAGTACTCCATTCATCAAACGAGGAAGGTAGGTCTTGACCTCATCCTTGGTTGAGATCGAGACCGAGTAGGTTAGTTTGCATCGAGGTTCAATTTTTTTTTTGGGGGTCTTAGAGTGTGGTTTTCTAGCTCAAGTTTCACATTTTCTTGATCTAATAGTTTGTGAAATCCATAAAGTTAATTATGTCCTTTAGTCCAAAATCACACGTATTACCGAATTAAAATAAAACTTCAATCTTGAAGATAAAACTAGAGGTAATAGTCAGTTTGGTTTTTTTGGTTTTTAGTCTAATAAAAAATCAAGTTGAACCAATTGGTTTTATAAAAAAATGATCAAAACCAATGCCCAATAAAAAACAAATCTAATGAATTAAATTTTATTTAGTTCAGTCTATTGTCGATTTGGTTTTTGGTTTTGGCAATTCTTTGTTTTCTTCCGATTTTTTATTTTTATTTCCACTTTTGTTTTGAATTGGTCAATTTTACTAATTTTAAATTAAAGTTAAATCTATTGTTTTCTATATATTGAAATTGTACGGGTTTTTTTCTTTTTTTTTTTTCTCTTTTTGGCACTTTTCTCTCCACAATAACTAGTCTTTTTTCTAAACAACAAATATATAGACACCATGATAATTAAAATACTAAAGATATTTAAGATTAGAATTTATTTTTAAAGATATATATATAATCTTGATTTGGTTCGATTTTGATTGATTTTTGGAATAAAAAATCGATTCGAACAAATACTTATTGATTTTCTTCAAATTCATACCAAAAACCAAATCAAACTAATGAATCGATTTGAATTGATTTGATTTTTAAGATTTTTCAATTTTTTGTTGTCCTCATAGATAAAACCGTGATATTTTGAACTCAAAACCTAACCACCAACCATATATTTTTACAAATATGTATATAGAATAGTTTGCAATACGTGCAAGTAGTCTTGCTTCTTTAATGCCAAAAGCCAAGTTCAGTTGCTTTTTAATTGGACAGAAATCTTCGACAAAAATATCCACCCACGCGCCTTTATCTAACGATTTATGCTTGGCTGCGAGTGGGGAAAACTTCACGGCTTTTTGCCTACGTGGTCTCTTATTATCCAATCAAAAAGGATCTCAGAATACAATTTTTTTTACATAATTAATGAGAACGCAGAGATGCGCGTGTTGGTCACCGCTGAAAACAACGTGCAGCCGCACGAGCAAGTGGGTAACGGCAATCGTCAGTGCTTTTAAATAAATACAATAAATAAATTGAGACAAAAGGCGCATCTTATCTTCTTTACACATTGAATCCACTTTATTAATTTCATTTTAATAATTTTGTGGACAATTAAAAAAAAACAAAACTCCTTTTTCGTACAACTTAAAGTTATTGTTTTTTAATGCAAAAGTTAGTTTTTTAATGTAGAATTAGAGAGAGGTTGAGATTTTTCGTTGTCGTTTTTTAATATCACTTTTTTCTTTTTGGTAAACATAGTTGGTTTATTTAATGCCTAAACGTGGATAAACTTTTATGGAATTAATAGTTTAGCCTATAAATTTTAGTTTCCACTTTTAATTTATTATTTCAACTTTAGTAAGTAGCAATTTATTTCTTATACTTTATAAATTATAATGATAATTCCGATAATTTTAAATTATTAAATTAATTAAGACTAAAATTCGATACATAATTAAAATTGGCTATTAAGTTTGACAAATTTTTTCACAATAAAAACTAAATTGTTACATGATAAAGTTTCATGACTAGATTATTACATCTTTGAGAATATTAATACTAAATCATATTATAAATAAAAGTCTAATGACTATATCATTACTTCAATAAAAATTCACGAACCACATATATATCATAAAATTTATTGAACTTTTAAATAAAAATTTAATAACACCGAATCAAAATATAGTACCTACTTTGCCACACGTGTCACTCTACGTTTAAGTAAAGGAGCATTTGGAGCTTTGAGTTGCTTTATTATTATGGTTTGTGAGTTGTAATAGTTAATGTTTGGGATGCAGACTATTTTAATGTGGGTTATAATTGTTTATGTTTGGGACATAAATTACTTTTGTTTGGGTAGAAATAATAAATACTATAACAAAGAAAAGATAGAAGATGGGCAAAAAATAGTAAATATGTAGTAGAAAGACTTTTGAAATAGTATTTACTATACTTAATTATAGGTAATAAATAATTATACACACCATTATTATATTTGGTGCGCTACACATAGAATGGGCTATAATAACTCACTTCACCAACTTCTAGTTGGTGCCCAAACGACCCCCTAATGTTCATCACTCATACAATGGGCAAAAATAAGTCTAAATTATAAATTTAAGGGACAGTTGCAAATATATCAATCAAATACAAAATATTAGCAAACACAACATAATGTAAACAAATTACAAAAAATGGTAAAATTTAGATAATTTATCAGTGATAGATCATACCGTTGGTAGAAGTAGGCCATATCGCTGATAAGAGTCTATCAACGATAGGCTTTGATATATTTCTATTTTTTTTAAACGTTGTTAAACACTTGGTTATTATCCCTAAAATGCTATTGATTATAATTACCCTATCTTTAAAAATTAGAACTATATACATGTATTCAACAAAATAATAATAATAATAAATAAATAAATAAAGAAGATATAATGGAAAATTCAGAGACTAACCCAGATGTTTACAAGTGTACGAGTTCTATTTGTAGGTAGAATTATAAGCTCAAAATTTTAACAACCTTTTGCTGAAAGTTTACTTTTAATCTATGAACTCTTAGAGGGTTTTTTTTTTTTGGTACTAATTTACTTTGTTTTCAGTTATAGGTTTGTGTAAAGTATAATTTATATTTACTTGTTATAATTCAAAGAATTGAAAAAACAAATACAATTATTGTAACGACCCAACCTTTTGAGTACTAGGCCGTTACGACTAAATACACATTTAAAACCCATATATTTTGTTCAATAAAATTTATTGAAACAATAAAGATAGATTTTTCAAAATAAACTTAAAAATAAATAAATAAAACTTTTATTCGGGGTCTCCTAAAAATAATATTCATAAAGAAAACATTCAAAACGTTAAAATTTTTCGCCTCACATTAAATTCTAGTTTCAAAACATTCAAATGACAAAAACATAGACTGAACGGAAGCAATTTATCTTGTCCCCATATGGCTCTATCACGAATCCTGTCTGTCACTTGCCAACCATTCCTTGAAAAACATAAAGGAATAAAGGATAAGTATAACAATATCCAATAAGTGATCCCATTACCGGGATCAGGTTGTGCATTCACATGCAGTGAATGCTTGTGGTTAGTGGAACTTTCATGTTGAAGCCTGTTCCTGAATGGTTAACTAAGAAGATAACCTGACCCGCCTTAACTTGCAAGTCTAGTGGCCTAGTGGCACACCGTCAATCATGGGAAAAGAAACATAATCGTGTACCTATCAGTTCACGCCTGTCTAGTGGCATGAAAGCACACCGTCAATCATGGGAAAGGAAACATAATTGTGTACCTGTCGGTTCACGCATGTCTAGTGGCCTGAAGGCACACCGTCAATCATGGGAAAAGAAACATAAACGTGTATCTGTCGGTTCATGCATGTCTAGTGGCTTGAAGGCACACCGTCAAACATGGAAAAAATAACATGAACATGAACCTATCGATTCATGCATGTCTAGCGGCCCGAAGGCTCACCGTCAAACATGAAATTGGACTCATCGGTCCCCTGTAAATATAGATTTTCCAATGGATTTACATCTTTCATTAATGGAAATTTTTTGATGTAGTGAGTAATAACTCTGGTTGTTCGCTGTTCATGCATCGAGATGAGATGGTATATTGCTCCTACTAGTCTAATCATGCATCATATACAAATATTTCATGGGAAGTTCCACAACTCATATCATGACATAACACGCCGTCTCAAATATGCTCAAACTCCAAAAAAA
>NC_052356.1:39127798-39288760 GCF_009727055.1 Benincasa hispida | reverse complement strand
AAAAAAAAAAAAAAAAAAAACATAAATACACAAGGCACTACAACTTCCAAGTCTAGCTTCTAGATCCCAATAAATAACTTGATAAACCTAAATTAGGGTGCCTGACACAGAAATTCCGGTAATAGATTCACTTACCTCAAATTAAGTCAAAGACAGTTATCTCGACAACCAACTCCAACAATTTACTTGAACTAAAACCAACGAAATGACCGAACGATCGTAAATCCTGCTAGAAAACACGCCATTGATCTCCAAACTTCGAATAGTAAATGTTCAAAAACTCATTTCCCTTGTTGGACAGTGATTAGAAACGTTCCTAAGCTTCAATCTAAGAGCGAAACATAAAGGATATCAACCAATTTGGGCCAAAAGCTAATGGGTGATCAAGAACCTCCAAGAATTCTAAAACTTACCCAAAATATCAATTTCGGTGATAATGGCATCAGCGGTGGTGGCAACCATAGATAGGCAGCGGGTGTTGTTGTCAGACGACATAAATTGTTTAGGTTAGCGGCTGGTAGTGAGGGTCTTGCATGAGGAGGGTTTGCGAGAGTGAGAGAGGGAAATTTCTAGTTTTACAAATTTCATTCGATAGTGATTACGAACAAACCAGAGTTTCAAACAACGATCCAACCACTCAAAATGGAACTCTATATGTCTCGAACCAAATTTGAGCACAATCCAATGGTTCAAACTTCCGCAATCGACAATTTTATGGAAGCTATCAATGAAAAACCGAATTGCTTTCTCCCCGATTTTTTGGCCTATTTTCACTCTCATTTAATTTCGAAAAATCTCAATTCTTTATTTTTTTTTCAAAATTTGAAAAGATAAAGAAAATATTTTATGACAGTATCTCCAAAGATTCTATTAAATTAATAAATCAATTAACATTTCAAATTATCTTAATTTAAGTTTCAAAAACCAAAATTAAATCTCTCCAAATATTTAAATCAATTCAAAACTACATGAAATTAATTATCTCCTTAATTTTTTTTTAATTAGTTCAAATATCTAATCAATTAAATTCAATTTAATCAATAAAAGTTTTTTTTAATTATTTTACCTCAATAATTTTAGATTTAAATTTTTCTGATATTCGGGATGTTACAATTATGTTGTTTAAAATATAATAATAAACCATAGAGGTAAGAATTCAAACTTTCAACTCAACGAAAGACACATGGTAATTATATTTGAAATTAAAACCTTAAAACTTATAAAATGTTGTCAATACCTAAGCAAAAAGTTGATATTGTAATGAAAAGTTTTATACAAACAAACATGATATCTATCAAGTTAGAAACAAACCCAATACGTATGATAGTCAGGTAAAATGTAGAGAAAACTGCATAAACTGTCATTAGAGTACAAAACTTATCATTATAATCACATCCTAAAACTTTCAATTCACTTAATCATCCATTAAATTAAACTATGTGAAAAGCATAACAATGGCGGATTGAAGGCTGGAGCCTGTTCCAATGTTGGGATCGAGAGAGAGAGAGAGAGACGAAAAATGTATACAAGAGATTTAGTTTAGTCCAAACTTTGTGGCGCTGATGATTGGCCACAGAGAAAATTGCGAAAGATGGGAGAACGGAAAATGCTGCAATTCAATGGCGGAGAGCTGAATCACAACCGAGGAAGGCGACCACTGGTTTTATACGGTGAGCGGAAAATTCTTGTGGTCGATTTTGTCTTTGGTTTTACTGCCCCATTTCTATCTATACATTTTCTCTTAATTTCTCATTTAAACAACTGATTCGGGACTCCGACCATACTACACCTAATATTTAGTAGCCATTATCGGATTGGGGCCTTGAATCTAAGGTTTGATACATACTGAACTCGAATTTTCGTTAATCTGCGCTACCATGGATCGCCTCAATCAGGTTCTCTGTAGCTTCTTCCCCATCTTTCCTGCATCCAATATATGGTCAACTGAGTTTGATGTTCGTCTCTTTCATTATATGTATTTTTATTTCTACTTGAATTGGATTTCTGGTTCTATTAATTAAGTAATTTATTCGGCCTGGTTTCTCTGCTTTCATGCATCCAATGTTTGATCACTCGAGTTTTCAAGAACCACCATTTGGTCCTGTGATACTCTGCATTCATATTTTTGAAATATTATACTATTCATTGTATCCGTTTCCTATTTTCCTTTTTTTTTTTTTTTTTTTTCCCCTCTAAATTGTTTTCTTTCCTCTAAAAATCTAACTTCTGAAGGCGAAGGGAGCCAATTCTTTAATTATGTTCAATTCTGGGATTCAGGGTATTGTTTATTTTTAGTTTATTAATTGAAGGTCTCTCTGTCCGCTTAGCTTATTTGGTTAGCTACCATTCTAGACTACGTAAAGTTACAAGCCCAAGATTCATTTATTTTCTGGATGGGTTTACTTTTATTAGGTTGTCCCAGGAGATTAATCGAGATACTTGAATACTCTCGAATATTAAAAAAAGCACACTCACATGTCAGATGCTTTTTCTATGGAATAATTCTCTAGTTGAGAGCATATTTTCAGTGAACAATTCTTGGAAAAAGGGGGCAGTAAAATACTTGAACATGTAATTAATTCGTACGTCCATTTATGCCTTTTGCTATATAAGACTTTACTGAAATGAAAAAGAGGAGATCACTATAGTATGATTAATAAGGCAACCCAAAGATGCATATGTGGCCCTTCCGGTCTCTTTTTCAGTTCTTTGTTTTTCACTGTTGCTGATTGTTCTGCAGGGTGATAAGCAATCAGAATTTTTCACAGAGTATGGAGAAGCAAGCCGATACCAAATTCAAGAAGTTATTGGGAAAGGAAGCTACGGAGTTGTTGGTTCTGCAATTGACACTCAGACTGGTGAAAGAGTTGCCATCAAGAAAATTAATGATGTGTTTGAGCATGTATCTGATGCCATACGTATCCTCAGAGAAATTAAGCTTCTTCGGATGCTTCATCATCCGAATATTGTAGAGATAAAACATATTATGCTTCCTCCTTCACAACGAGAATTCAAAGATATATATCTTGTTTTTGAGTTGATGAAGTCTGATCTTCACCATGTAATTAAGGCAAACAATGATCTTTCTCCCAGGCAGCATAAGTTTTTTCTGTATCAGCTTCTTAGTGGCCTAAAATATATTCATGCAGGTTGGTTCTTTTACTGATTCAATCATTGCCTTTTTCACCTCAAATTATTCTTAACCATGCCGTTGATTTCATTGGATATGTGATGCAGCAAATGTCCTTCATCGAGATTTGAAGCCGAAAAACATACTTGCTAATGCTGACTGCAGGCTAAAGATATGTGATTTTGGACTTGCTCGTGTATCTTTTAGTGATGCGCCATCTACTATTTTTTGGACAGTAAGGTTTTCTTTTCTTTTCTTTTTTTCTTTTTGGTTCCTTTCTTGGGTTATGTACATCATGACACTCAACTCATTGTCAAGTCTAATTTTTTTTCCTTCTTGGGTTTATTATCGACTTTTTCGAAGGATTATGTTGCAACTCGATGGTATCGTGCTCCTGAACTCTGTGGATCATTTTTCTCGAGAGTAAGCCACTTTACATCTTCAAGAAATCACGTTTGATTACAAGTCATATTGAAGGGTTGGAGGGAACTTGGGCAAACCTTTCTAGGGTAAATTAAAATGATTGTTACTCAAATTTTGACATACTAATTTTATTTTATTTTTTCAGTATACCCCTGCTATAGATATATGGAGTATCGGATGCATATTTGCAGAAATGCTTACGGGGAAACCATTGTTTCCTGGAAAAAATGTGGTTCACCAATTAGATCTAATTACCGATCTGTTTGGCACTCCTGAACCTGAGGCCATAGCAAAGGTTGGTTGACTCATTTATTTATTATTGCACTAGTTTCTGAATTTCACAGGATTTGTTCTACAGGTTGTACAATTGTGTCCTTGAATTCTAAAGTAGTTTCAGATCATTGAAACATCTGCAAAATTCACAGTTTTTATTGACATTAAAGTTATTTTAGATTCTTTGCTTAAATTTACTCGCAATTGAAACTGTCTTCTGCACCCTCTTGTATTTTAAATCTATTCCAAGATCCGGAATGAGAAGGCAAGAAGGTACCTTGGAAACATGCGTAAAAAACCACCAGTTCCATTCTCACGAAAGTTTCCTAATGTTGACCCATTGGCACTTTGTTTACTGGAACGTCTCCTGGCATTTGATCCCAAATGTCGTCTAACAGCTGCGGAGGTGAGTGGAATTTACCGACCCATTTTATTACGCTAATAATACCCTTCTATAAATATTTGTAAATATGTAGATCTCGTGTACTGCATTCAATTTCAGGCACTTGCCGATCCTTACTTCAATGGTATGGCAAAACCAGAACTTGAACCTTCTATTCAACCAATTTCAAAACTTGAGTTTGAGTTTGAGCGGAGGAGGTTATCAAAAGATGATGTTAGAGAGTTGATTTATGCAGAGGTATATAACCTAGCAACTCGAAACTTGCTGTCCAAGTTTTGGAGATGAAGGTTCCCTTCCAAAATTATGGATGGTTAAACTTAACGAAGAATATAATATATTTAATGTATGGAGTCTACAGGTTTTAGAATATCATCCCCAGATGCGTCAGGAGTGTCAACTTGATGGAGATCATCAAACTACCTTTATGTATCCAAGGTATTGACTTTGCTGCATAACTAAATATTAACATCATTTACTGCTCAATTAGTTTTGGAATGGGTCAATGTCATAGAGTGAATAATCATTATTTTGCATATTACATGGCATGAGGATACAAACAAATGGTTGATCCAAGATGAAAGTCATATTTACACTTGGTTCATCAGTCAATAATCCATTTCTTTCTCTTGCTTATGCTCAGTGGTGTTGATCGATTTAAGCTTCAGTTTGCCCATCTGGAAGAGCACCATGGTAAAGGTGAAAGAAGAAGTCCACTTCAAAGGCAGAATATTTCTTTACCTCGGTAATAATTTGAATAGAAGTTTGGTTGTTCTCTTCAGTCAATGACATAAGTTTAAGACACCTCGCGACCAAATAATTGATAAGGATTCTCTATATCTTTTTCCTCTGTTTCTCCTGGATAAAAGATTGTGGAGAGAAATATATCTTGGAATAAAAAGTTGTTTCCTGTATGAGAGCAAGTTATGAAATCCTTCACCTTTATTCAGAAGGTTGATGAATATTTTTCTTTCCAATGTGCGCATAGATTTGTAGGAAATGCTTCGTTTCCATCTAAATTTATGATGTCATATTTTCAGGGAGCGGGTTAGTCCTACTGAGCAGAACAACACTGAGAATAACATTGATTTTGAAAGGTAGTTTTTCACTTCTTTTGCTGTGGCTTCTAAAAAATTTTCTGGAAATATTAACTCAATCCACAAAATGGTTGCAGGGAGAAAGATAAGAGTTCTTATCTCTTGAAAAGTGCTAGTATTAGTGCATCGAGGTGTGTTGGGGTAATACCAAAGGAGAAGTCTGAGGTAATTAAGAGTATGCTTATTTCCTCGTTATTCCTTTGAATGAATTCACTCTTCTTACTAGAAATTTGATGCATTAAATTGTGATCGGCTTCTCAAATTATAAAACTGATACAAGGAATACATGTCACATTAGGACATCTCAGACATGTATTCAAGTTATTTCTAAGCCTTTTTAGCATCTCAAGCTTCTCTTTTGATGCGACTTTATCTTTACAGGTGGAAGAAACGAATCCTGAAGTTAAAAATGAAGCAGTGGATGGCTTGTCTCGAAAGATCGCAGTCCTTCAGACTTAAGTTCATGTTGATATATTTAGCTACTGAAGACAGGAGGCAGAAGGTTTTGATCTAGCCACATTTCCCTGAGAAACAGGGGCTTGATGGGATGAATTTCACTTGTCCCTCATCTCTAAATATAGAGCAGACATACCCTCCTCTTGTATATAATCTTTTATATTTGTAAAGCTATCCTTGTAGTTTGTGCATACGACACATTCAAACAAATAAGGAGATAATTACAGTATAGTAGTGTGTGGTAAAAATTAGTTTGACTCCTTATTTGTTTGAAACATTTGTGGTAAAAATTTCACATTCAAACAAATAAGGAGATAATTACACATTCAAACATTTGATTAGTGTGTGGTAAAAATATCTCCTTGTATAATCTTATACGACACAATCAAACAAATAAGAAAAAAAGATCTTTTTGAATTAGTTTGACAAGATCTTTTTTCTTTCTAAAATAATCAAATATGCAAGTATTTGGACCACTTTACTTGCCATTTTAACTAAATCTGAATGTTAGCTATTTAACTTTGCAACATTTGATTGTTATAAGGATTTTAAAAAATAGATAGATAGGTGGCAATTATTACATATTTGAAAGTGATTTTGAAATTGTTAAATTCACCTTTTATCAGTTTCAAAATTACTCTGAAACACACCTTTAATCACTCAAACTTAATTTAATATTTAACTTTACACTTTTATTTATAATTTTTATATAATCAAAATTAGTTTTGAATGTTTAAAAATATGTTTTAGAATGATTTTGAAAATTACCAAAGTAATTTTATTCATTTTAGAATAATTCCAAACATCGTCCTATGAAATGTCTTTAAAGTTCGTTTACATTGCCAACAGACTAACCCATCCATAGTGGTTTTATTTTCGACAAGGTATCTCTAAATGTTGTAAAAAATAGACATCTACTTGAGAGTTTCTTACCTTTTAGAAAAGTATCTCTAAATTGTTGTGCCACATAATATTTTCGATAAGATGTCCTTAGGGGATGTTTAGCCCAGGACTAGGAGTGAGTTAGGGAAATGGAGTTGTTAACTCCTGAGAAGCATGAACACTTTAGTTTGGCTAGCGTGTCCATGTCCAACACATGTCGGACACTTAGACACTCCAACACTTATTGAACACGGACATTTGTTAGTGCAACAAATGTGTTATACATGTATAGAACACTTGTTGGCAGACTAAAAAGATACATATATGATAATATTATAAACTGAGTATGAAATACTTCAAATTAAGTTTTTTAAGCATATAAATGCATCAACCCATTTACTTTGAATTTTCTTTTGGTATAAAAATGTTTATTTTTAATAAATGTGTCTTTGCCGTGTTGTGTCCAAGATTTTTAAAATATAGTGTGTTGCCGTGTCCGTGTCATGTCGTATTTGTGTCTCATATCCATATCTATGCTTCTTAAGTTAACTCTATTCCTTATTTAGCTCAAAGAATTCTTAAACCTACTCTTTGAACTTAACAACTCTACAGACTAAACAACTTTGCTCCTTGTTCCAAATAACCTTTAGATGTACTTTGATCACGACCAAAACTTGAAGCACTCCCAAACATAGTTAAAAGGAAGAGTGAAAATCAAAACCAAAATCAATTGCATAACATGTTTGGTTTATGGTGGACTAGTTTAAAATTCTTGGAAGGAGAAATTGCCAAGAACTTTCTACTAACCTCCCAATTACTTGCTTTCCAAAATATTGAAATTATCACTATAGAAAAAAATACTCTCACATATGTAGTTATAGTCAAAGAGGTTAACAAAGAAAACAATTAAATCAACCAAAAACATGCAGATTATTCAAACTGTAGCCTTCTAGCTAGCTGTTTAAGGATTATTTTAGGTACATTCTTTGTTCTGTGCCCTTGGAAGAAAATTCAGAAATTAAAGCCATTACTTTTTGACCACTATTCATAAAAGTCAAGGCTCAATAAAAAATTTAATCTTTCTTATTATAATAGGATAAAACCACTTGAAAAATATGATATCAAAATTTCTCATCTCAATCTTCTTTTGCAGCCAATGGCTATAAGGTCTCCCAGAAAAATCATTAGAGTTAGGTGATTTCACTTACCCACCTCTAATCTTGGAAGATTCAATTGTTTTGGTGATCCAAATTAATAATCACTTTTTGACTATGTTGATTATGGTATATGATTTAACCTGTATGAGTTAGGTTGACTTGGATTGAAATACTTTTTAAACTAAATCTAATTGTTCGGATTCGTAAATTTTTTCAACCAAAATAACCCTTATTTTAAATGATGAAACCAACTCAACACAACCATGAAACATATGGGTTGGGTTGGTTCAGGTTATTCGAGTCATTTATTTAAATTTTTTGTTTTTAAAAATAAGTAACATATGTAACAAAATTAATTTAATTATTTTTTGATATTGAATTAAGATTAACAACTCAATTTATACTATGAGAATAATGAAATCAAATAAAATCAAAATAAATATATGTATGTATAAGTAAAAAAGCATACTTTTTAGAATTAATAATAGTTTCGGATTAATTCGAGTTGGGTTGAGTTATTTTAGGTGAACCTATGAACCAATCCAACACATAACATTTTCATTTATAAAATCCAATCTAAATGAGATAACCCAAATCAAACGTATTAGGTTGGATTGATTGGGTTTTTTTGGTCATCAATTCGATGGTGAATTAATATAATAATTTTGGACAATTTGAATTTAACCTCCCACGCAATGTTTATTAGTTTATTAAGAAGGAATTGCACATTGATGTACAAATAATATGAACAAATTGGCAACCTTATAGGCTGTATGTAGGGCCAATGACACTCAAAAGTTCAACTGTAGTAGAAACAATAAGATGGTCTGGTGCTACAGAAAGTTTTGTTTACTTACATAATTGTACCTTTTACAGTTTTCTAATATTCACGAAGAGGAAAAAAGACATCAACCAATGATTTCTTTTTTTTCTTTTTTGGAAAAGTAATATACATTTGTTTTTACTTATTAAGAAAGTACTGTTATTCTCGTACATACTTGAAAAACACTCCTATAATCAAAGCCAACGATTTGTACTCAATTATATGCAGTGTTCGCTTTGATCACCCGCTATTCTTTTGAACTAATGTTTTTACTTTGCAAATGTTTGTCCACCTTGCATGCATATCGACTATTCTCAAAAGGCAAGTGAATTCTTATGTATTTGGTTGTCAAAGAACATCAAATCTTTTACCCCGGGTCCTTTTTAGTATTTACTTTGATCTTAATTGTCAACTCATGATAGTTGTTCTTTTCATTATGTATAAGGATATCTGAAATTATTTACAATAAGTTTTAAAATCTAAGTTATTTTATTCCTCCCCCCTCTCTCTCTCAAAAAAAAAAAAAAAAAAAAACTTACAACATAGGTCACATTTACAAATAGGATTCCATTGATGGATCAATCGTAATAGGTCTGAATCGCAAATGTAATTGGATTGATTTTATTCGTATTTACTTAAGATTACGAATCTGTCACATTTACTGTTACCGTTACTGTTTGACCCTAATAGTGATAGTAACAGTAATGGTAAAGGTAACGGTAAAATTTTCATACTACAACAACACTATCTATAACAGTAAAGGTAATGGATCCTATGTAATTTTCAAACACAATCAGATTAGACAACCTTCATTCCTCAATCATATTGAGTATCTTGACTACAGATTTGGAGGCGAGCCTCAAAATATATTAGGATTGCAATACATAGGTAAACAATAATTGGTTCAAAATCTCTTGGAAGATTTAATTGGTTCAAAATCTCTTGGAACTGACTTTGACATGACGTATTTGATGGAATCTTATTTGCCATTTAAAAATAGGTAGATTTAGTTTGGTTCAAACTTGATAGGGGTTTTTCTAGTAATTTATTTATTAAATAAAAAAAAATAAAAAATACAATTAGAAGGGCTAATAAAATCGCCATATTCTATGACAAATATTATTAATACTCAATTTTATGCTCATAAAACATTTCATGTATAAATAAAAGAGATAGGATATTTCTTTTCAAAAAAAAAAAAGGGGATATTGTTTTGGCTTTAAATTTTGGTCGTTTATCTTTTAGAAGCTTTAGCTGCGTCCTTAAATTTTTTTTTTTTTTTTTTTTTTTTTAAAAAAAAAAAAAAAAATTAAACCTTGTTGTACAAAACATTAGAATTAACTAATAAAATGATGATATATTATTTTCAAAATACACTATATTAATTGAATTAAAAGCATTTTGTACATATATTTATGTCTTTAAAAATATATTTTATATTTTCATTTCCTAAAATGGACATAATACTAACCCATAAAATTAAAAAAAAAAAAATCCATTTCGTATAATCTGGAATTTTTTATTTAAAAATAAATAAAAATGACCGATAACAAAAATGACCTATGTATTCTGTTAATATTTATGTAATGTTTTTAAAAAGTGAACACACTATGAAATTGCAACTTTTAAAAGATTAAAGCTATGAAACACAAATACTTCATATGAAGTAAAGAATCAGTATCACACATGTATCAGATATTCCTACATACTTTTTCAGATACGTACTTTTTTTAAAGAAAAAAGACAAGCAACTCATCTAATCTTTCCCAATCTAAAACTGGTAACATATTTAAAAAGCTCATTATTCAGTTCAAAACTAAAAGGAAAAATGAAGAAGTTCTTCATTTATTTTCATCCTTCTCCCTCTAATCTTCTTCTTCTTCATTATAATATGAATCACTTTTCTATTGCATTTTATTAACTATTGTACTTCAACATCTTAAATGTTTTTTTTGTATTGTATTCAATGTTTGTATTCTATTTTGTGCTATTGTTATTAACTTGTATGCTAAATTTATCTATATCCTAGATTTTTTTAAGAAAAAAAATGTATCTTCAATGTATCAGTATCCTCGTTTTTTAGAAATATATATATTAAAAAAATGGCGTATCCTTAGACATATTTGTATCTTAGTTTTTTTAGAAATTGACGAATTGTCGTATTTGATCGTATCTATATCGTGTAACCATATTTGTGTTTGTGTTTTATAAGATTAAAGACACCAAATAATCGAGTATATATATATGTGTATATTAAAAGATTAATAGATGAATTTATGTGCATGTATATATACTTAACATTTTATACCAGATAAATTATAAATTTGGTGTCCATGAATTAAAAAAAGTTAAAATTTCATATTTATAATTTCATAAAACCTTCATTATCAATTATAGGGCGGTGAATTCTAACTGTAAATTAATTTTTTTTTTTTTTTATATAAATTTGCGTATCATATAGAAGGATGAAAATGAAGTGCGAGGAAAAGGAAAAAAAAAAAAAAGAAAGCAAGAAAGAATCTTGCAGATGAGACCCAATATTTTGTCACAATGTGTTGCAATAAAGGGTCCATTTCACAGCTAAGCTTGCATGAAAGCCAGAATTGGCGGCACCAGCACGAGAGTTACAATGAAGCAAACAAGCATTTGTCTTTCCTTTAACAATCTGTGGACCTTCTATAACCAAAATTAAAAACCCTTTTAATACATCACAATTTTTATTATAAAATTCATGATATACTCCTTTTATTGTCAATTAAATTTGAGATGAAAACTTCATGTTTATTGTATAGTATCAATTATCAAAGTTCATACAAGTATCTGATCCAACAAAAATTGGAGTCTGATTCAAGAATGACGAATCCAAAAAGAGATATTAGTTCCTTGCTAATTATTATTATTATTATTTGTAGTTAATTCGCTCTAACCATGTGCAGAGAAAAAATTAAAAAAAAAATAAAAGTATGTCAGTTAAAAATTAGTGCAATCTAAAACACATGCCAAGTCGTATTTAACGATTATTGAAAATAGAAATACTTAAGTGTATCATGAATTACACCTATCTTTGTGTATCATATCAAATTGTCGAATCATAATTTATCATATGATAAATTTACTATACAAAGTGGGATGCATGGAAACCAATGCATCTTAAAATGCACTTAAATATTGTTTGGTCCAAAAAATGTAGTCTCATTGAAATTTATTTTGTAACTGACGTTGTAGATGGTTGGCACGTGGCAAAAGAAAACAAAAAGATGGTGGTTCTACCTCTAGGCCAGCCTCACACGTGTAGAATTCTGCTGGAGTATACTTTACGTGAGCCTGTGCATGTCTCATGCCCTTCACAAATCCCACCACCTTTTCCATTGTCATAGCTCATTTCTATTATCTATATAAACCCCACTCCCAACTTCACTTCAACCCACACCCATCTAAACACAAAACAATTACTCAGCTTCAACCTTTTTTTTTTCTCTGTCAAATCCTCTCTTGTGAATCCATGGCTGCCTCTGTAGATCCTTTGGTGGTGGGGCGGGTGATCGGCGACGTTGTCGACATGTTTGTACCAACGGCTACGATGTCGGTCTACTTCAACTCCAAGCATGTCACTAATGGTTGTGATATTAAGCCTTCTATGGCTGTTAACCCTCCAAGGCTTCTCATTTCTGGTCATCCTTGCGATCTTTACACTCTGGTATTTCTCCCTCACCCTTTTCTCTTTATATTTTCATGTTTTATCATGCATGCATAAAAAATTATTCGAAGAGACTGTCAGACGGTTTTGACCGTAAGATTTCTGTGACAGTTTTGACAGTTTCGTTGAATAATTTTTTTCTTTCTGCATGTGTGAGTTTAGTGTAATGTTTTGTAAATTTTAGTTCTTTTGTGGCTTGCTAGGTGATGACGGACCCGGATGCGCCGAGTCCTAGTGAACCCCATATGAGAGAATGGGTGCACTGGTCAGCTTTCCTCCATTAATCTTTTGTTTATATTTTGCATGGCGTAATACTTGGATGCAATCTAATATGCGTAAAAGATAGTTGCAGCTTAATGCATTCAAATATTTTTTTTTGTTAGATGCATTTTGGGTCTTTTTTCCTCTATGAGACTATCTTTTACTTTCTTCCACTTTTAATTGTTAACATAGTTTCTTGTCTTGCATGATATTGATCACAGGATAGTTGTAGACATTCCTGGTGGTGCAAATCTGAGCCAAGGTAATTATATCTAAGAAATAGATTATAAAGTCAAAAGAGAAGTTTATGTGAATTCTATTCTTTAGAAAGGAAAAAATTACTTTTTATTGCAATGAATATACACCAAAGCATTTTTCTTTTTTTTTTTTTTTTCTCCTTCATAAGGAATAAAGAATACTTGCAATAGTACTTTCTCTCAACATTCCTACAATTGCATGCATGTGATTTCTACATTTTTATTATATACACAAACTTTCAATCATTATCATATGTATAATATATATATACATATACAAATTTCTAAAAAAATACCTCATGTATATTCCTTCAAGAAAAATATAAAAAGATAAAATTGTTGTCAATTACATTTTGTTCTCATGAGAATAAAAAGATAAAACCACATCATATATTACATTATATTATCTCATTGTTTCATCCAGAAAACAGTACTTTCAATTCATGTTCCATCTAGAAAACACTAGTTTCCGAGTTTTACGAGTTTTATTAAGAGTTGTACAATGGAACAGGAAAGGAGATTGTGCCGTACTCGGGCCCCCGACCACCGATCGGAATTCACCGCTACATCCTCCTGTTGTTCAAGCAAAAGAGCCCTATTGGAATGATCGATCAGCCCGCGAGCCGTGCCAATTTCAACACTCGCCTGTTTGCAAGGCATTTCAATCTGGACCTGCCAGTGGCTGCAACCTATTTCAATTCTCAGAAGGAGCCAGCTACCAAGAAGTATGCCCTTGCAGCCTGAAATAATCATAATAATAAAACAAGACCCACCAACCATATATGATCTCTCACTATATATATATATTAAAAAAAAAAAAAGTTTTTTAAGTTTTATAATAATTAAGAAAAATAATAAAAAGCTGGGAGAGGAAAATTGGTATACTGCCATGGAAGGCTGTACTGTTGTCCAACAGCTTCTTCTTGAGTGCATCCCCCTCTCCTGTTTGTGTTTTAAGTTTGCTGTATGTTGAGAGTGGTTGGTGGTAATAATGTGTGTGTATTCTGCATGTAATAGTAAATATATATGTTTTCATACATATATATTATATATATAAATGGAAATAAAGTGTCCCTAGCTATATTTCCATTTCTGTTTTATAAGTTTCTGTTTTTTAAATTTAACATAGGTTAGAGATGCAAACTTTGAGTAATGCTCATTTCATTATAAGGTCACATTTACCAAATCATAATGAAAATTGATATAATCGTAATGGAATTATATTAACGGACAATTGTAATGAGTCTAACTCTAATAAATGTAATTGGATTGCTTTTGATTATATTTACTTAGAATTACGAATTTTGTCACGTTCAATGTTACTATTACCATTGAGGGTCATACGGTAAGGTAACAATAAAAGTGTCAAAATTCATATTTTTTTTTATGAAATAATAACAATAACGGTAACCGTAATCATAATCGTAATGATAACGATCGACGTAATTTTTAGATACAATTGGATTGATATGCTCCAATTAGTTTGTATTTTTTTTATTACAAATTTGAAAATAAGTCCATGTGTCAGTAGAAAACGAGTAAAACAACACAAAAAGTAATCAAACGTGATCCACTTTTTATATTGCCATTGATTTATTACCTTTTTAATAGGGTAAATGTGGCCTAAATCGTACATGTTTCACCCATGAAAATGGCAATAATTTCACTTTAAACACAGTAAGAACCCACACAGATACACACATATAATTAAAATGTGGGCAAAAGAAATGATGGGAGATGTGGATGATGAAGTCCCTAACTGGGAGACTAAACAAAGTCTTTTGAAGGAAAAAAAATTATGTAATCTATCGGTGAAAGTATGAAATTTTGAACATCTAATTGTAAGAAGTACATGTTAATTAATCTGAAAAAATTCTATTAATATAGAAGTATTATACTTCCTTTATTCATATTAAGAATTTGACATGATAAGCAATATATGAAAGTATTGAGTAGTATATAAAAAAAAATCATACATAATATTGAAAATTAATTTTTCAAATTTCAACATTCGACCTTGATTTGTGTAGGGAACACGTGTCTTACACGTCTATATTGGAAATTTTTTTAGCCACTTTTTTCGACTCGTTTGATAATCATTTGATTTTTTATTTTGATTTTTTAAAATTAAGTCTATTTCATCCATATTTCTTGCGTCTTTTGAAGTACAATAGTTGAATTCTTAGCCAAATTTTAAAATCCAAAACAATTTTTTGAAAGCTATTTTTTTCTTAGTTTTTAAACCGTAAAAAGTAGATAACAATGAAAATTTGGGGTGGAAGTAGTGTCCATAAGTTTAATTTTCAAAAATAATAAAAAAATAATAATTACCAAAAGAGCCTTCATTTTTAAAATTTTGAAACCGTGGTTGAAAGATTTTTTTTCTATGTATTCATAATTTCTTTTAACTAATTAATTGTTTTTCAAAGTATAAATGTGTGAAATATATTATTCTAAAACGTTCATCTCATAATCATTTGATCTTTCGAGATAATATCTTCAAAAATAAAGTCGAGATGAAGATAAGTAAATTGATTGTTTGGTTTTTTTTCTTTAGTTTTACCTTCTATGAGTATGTTCAATCTTCTTAGAGGATTTCTATAGAAATAATAATTTTAAAATATTTAATGTTTTTTTTTTTTTTGAAATAATGGTTTCAAATCCAAAATAAATTTCTACCGTCCCTTCTTTATAATGGGTTTCGAAATAAAAACGTTCTCAGATATAAGAATACTCTGAATTTAAAATCAAATGTATCGTTTTTAAATAATTCAATTATCTAGAAAAAATTTCGAATTATTTAAATTTAATTTTCATAGAAATGAAGATAAGAATTTATTTCACAATTAAATGGTATGATTTCGAATACTCTTAAATGGGATATTCAATTTAATTTGGATAAAAACCCTAATTTTGACCTTACTAAAATTGTTCGTAAACAAAACAAATAAAACAAAAACAAAAAAACTTACATTGGGTTGTTCCATAAAAAAAAAAACAGTTCGGTTTGGTAACTATTTTATTTTTATTTTTGTTTTTTTTTTAAAATAGAGCCTATGACACTACTTCCACCTCCAAACTTACTTCTTTTGTTATTTGCTTTTCACCTATGGTTTAAAAAATTGAGCCAAAATTTGAGAACTAAAAAAAGTAGTTTTCAAAAATTTGTTTTTGTTTTTAAAATTTGTCTAAGAATTCAACCATAGTACTTGAAATATATAAATCATGGTAAGAAATGTTGTTGAAATAAATCGATCAACTAAATATATTCCATCCAAAAAGCAGTATTTCTAGTTTGTCTAGAAGTAAGAATTTTCAAATAGACTACTACATTTTTTTTAAAGTGTTTTCTTTTAAAAGGAAAATGAAAAACTTCATTCCCTCTTTTATTTTCCCTTAATTTGCTAAGTAGCAGCTAAGAATCTCTATCAAAGATATAGTAATGATTAGAAGAATCAATCATTAAGAAATCCAAATAGAATAATTCTATCCTGTGCCATCCAATTAAAAGAAATATGTTTTGTTCTAGAAGTCAAAATAAATCATTGTTTAGTCATCCAGAAATAATTGATGCACTATTTCAAATCACTTAAAAATAACTAATATATTTGCGAGTATAAAAATGTAATTTAAATTATAATTTTGAATTCCAAACATAGATTTATCGGACTATTTTTTAATGTCGTTTAAGTCATAGTATTAATAAAAATGATCTAAGATATAACACTTTTAAAAAACAATTCAATTATTGTAAATTAAAATTTTGAATTATTTAAATTTAATTTTCATAAAAATATATCAATTTTTCTATAATGGTCAAATTATCTAAATTAGGATTCCAATTCTTCTCAAATAAGATATTCAATTTTATTTTGGATTTAAATCCTATTTTTTTTCCTTTTCCTTTTCCTTTTTCTTTTTTTTTTTTTAAATGAAGAACCCTATTTTCTTTTCCTTAAAGCTAACACATTGTATCCTTTATAATATGATTTTACTAGAAATGTTGAAATTAAATAATGTTAAAGAAAACAAATTATATATAAATATTGTTAATAATATATTTTCTTTATTAATACTTTAAAGCAAATAATTATTTTATATGATTGCTAGTAGTATAATACTATACATAGCAAGAAGCAATATTGTGATTCAGTCATTTAAAAATAATTGATAGCTTTAGCCACCTAAAAAGAATCAATATATTAGTGAGGAGAAAAATATAGTTTAAACTATAATTTTGAATTCTGAAAATAAAATGATCGGATTACTGTTTTTAATTGTTTAAATTATGAACCGATAAAAATGTCTAACATATAACACTTTTTAAAGTTATTTCTTTAAAAAAAAAAACCACTTTTTAAAATTAAATCAATTATCTTAAATAAAAACTTGATTTATTCAAATTTATATTCATCGAAATATTATAAGATAAGAATTTATTTCGCTTTGAATTCAAAATAATTAAACTTTTCTTAAAATTATATCAAATTATCTAAAATAAAATTTCAATTTTTCTAAATTAAGATTTCAAAGGCTCTCAAATAAGACATTCAATTTTATTTTGCATTAGAATTTTTTTCTTTCTTTCTTTCTGTGAAAAACCCTATTTTTTTCTTAAAACTATCGTCTATATTATGATTTTATTAGAAACGTTAAAAGAAAAAAGGGCTATAGGTAAAACAAAATTATTTATAAAAAACACACAAATATTTTATATTATATTGGTTCAATATCCAATCAAATAAAATTGGATTATTTTTATATTACTTTGGGTCGTTCCATCAAGAGACGGTAAGTTTGGGTTGTTTCAATAAAGAAACAGTACTTTTGGGTTATTCCATCTAAAAGGTATTTTCAAATTGTTTCATCTAAAAACCAGTACTTTTTTTTTAATTAATTAATTTATTTGTTTAGAAGAGCAAGAATTTTCAAATTAGCTACTAAATTCTTTAGAGATGTTTTCTTTTAAAAAGAAAATGAAGTTTCTCATCTTTATTAGGTGGCAGTTAAGAATCTCTATCAAAGATTTACTGATAATAAAAAGAATGAATCAATTTTTGTAAAAAAAATTAGTGATAATTCAGAAAGAACGAATAAATCATCAACAAATCTTGTTGTTCACACGAGGCGAAACGTGTTTCGCGGAGTTGAACTTGAGTTGGTGTTGATGTTGATGTTGATTTGATGCGATGTGGTTCGTATTGAATGTCTTGACAGACTTCTGCTTGTTGATGAATTCTGGGCTCTCTGGATATAGAATTGCTGACCTTTGAAATGAGAAGAGTTCCTGGACTCTTTGATGGGCTTGGACTGGCTGGCCCATGAGTTTGGTTGACCCATAGGTTTGGGTCTTGTTCACCCATGGATTTAGTAGGCCTGGGGATTTAGACCTAGCCCTTGGGCCCAATTATTTGGATCTAGGCCTACTTTGGTTTAGGTCTCATTGAGCATAGCCTCATTAAGCCCAATTTTGAGTTTAATATTTTTACCCAAATAATTATATCAGATTGGGCTAAATTAATCTTACCCGATTCAACGGTCATGATGACATCATGTGACATCACCGAAATTTGTCTTCAACTTCAATTCGGGACATGTGTCAGCTTCTCATTGGTCTAAATTAACTGATTTGGAATTTCATCATTTAATTTAGTAAACGACATGGCAGCTTGTGATTGGTCCAAAATTTCTCATTCAACAAATGCCCTTTTTGAGATTTATGCACATATATGGGTAGATGAATCTCGAAAAAAATATAAAGTTGGGATCAAAATCCAAATATATATGTTTTTGAATTTGACCTCAATTGACATGTTAGTCAAACTATGAGTTTAGTACATATGTTCGATTTTGGGATAAAATTCGGAATATGGCTAAATTTGTGAGAAATTTTGAGCTTTGTCCCAACTTAACTTCGTTTTAAGGATAAAACTCAGAAATTTTGAGTTTAAAATAAAAATTCAAGTTTCACCCCTGTTTAATTTAATTTGGAGATGAAAACTTAAGATTTTGGTTTCAAGAAAGAAATTTGGAATATGGCAAAATTTACGAGAAAACTTTGAGCTTTGTCCCAATTTAATTTGATTTTAGGGATGAAATTTTGAGTTTAAATAAAAATTCAAGTTTTACCCCAATTTAATTTAATTTGGAGATGAAAATTTAAGATTTTAGTTTTAAGAAAGAAATTTTGAATATGACCAAATTTCCAAAAAAAATTGAGCTTTGTCCCCATTTAATTTGATTTTAGGGATAAACTCAGAAATCTTGAATTTTAAAAATAAAGGAATAAGTTTCATCCCCAATTTAATTTAATATTGGGCTAAAACACGATTAATAAAAAGGTTTGGTGCATGACCAAAAGTTTTAGAAAATGAGGGATGAAAAAAAAACCAAAGATAAGATTTGGGGCTTTGAATTTTTTTTTTTTAAACTAATAAAATCTAAGATTTCTTGATTGAATTCTGGATTCAGGGGAGTCCTATAAATAGGCTCAAAGCCTTTTGCATTTTCATTCCGGGCAATCAAAGGTAGAGGAAAAAAAACTTTCCCCCTTATTTTTTTTTTACTCCTAGCCGCCGTCCAAGAGTCAACCAATCTGGCCTGCTGAGTCGAGCCACGCACGACAGCCCGAGCCAAGTCGAGCAGTGCGCGACAACCTGAGCCTAGCCGTTTTCGGCCATCCTCAGTCCTTCACACAGCTGCTGCGTCGAGCCGAGCCATATTCGGCCTTCTTCTTCACGTCTTCGCCCGACCGACCCAGCCACCGTGTGCCGTTCATACAGCTTACTGTCTGCTCACCGAAGGCCATCACCCGTTTGTCCGTTCGGCTGCTGCAAACGTCGACCGTCATCGAAGCATCCGTTCGTTTGGTTGCCACAGACGTTGGTCACCGCACTCGTTCGACGTTCTAGGCTCGTCGGGGCTTGCCACCTCCATTGCTTGCACCATCGCCGCTCATCGGGCTCGCACACTTCGGCGGCCGAAGATGGGGGGCGCTGTTGATTTCAGCACCCCTCCCTTTCCCTCTTTTCCTTTTTTTTTTTCTTTTTTTCTTCTTCTTCTTCTTTTTTTTTTTTTAAAAATGCCATTTCTTTTTTTCCTTTTTTTAAAAATAAAATTCCCATTTTTTTTTCTATATGTTTTTTTTTTCTTCTTTTTTCAAAAGATTTTTTTTTTGTTTTCTTTTTTTCCTATCTTATTATTATTATTTCACTAACTTGTTCCCTTAATTTTTTTTAGGAGTTACAGCGCAACTAAGGGAGCACAACAAAAAAAATTTTTAATCTCACCGACCCCTCAGTAGTCTTAAAGGGGAGAAGGGGCGCAAAAACTTACAACCCCCTCATTCGATCACCCTAGGGGCGATACCAGAAAGGTCTATCTTGTAATGCCATTCGTACATCCTGATTGTCATGGGAGGGGTCCCGCAAAGGCTTTTAACTCTCCCATTCGATCACCCTAAGGAGGATCCTGGAAAGGTCTACTTGTAGCGCCGTTTGTGCATCCTGATCGTCAGGGGGGAAAGGGGAGGGGGGAGGCGTAAAGGCTTACAACTCTCCCATTCAATCACCCTAAGAAGGATCCCAAAAAGGTCTGCCTTATAGCACCATTCATGCATCCTAATCGTCATGGGAGGGGCTCCACAAAGGCTTATAACTTTCCCATTCGATCACCCTGGGGAGGATCCTGGAAAGGTCTACCGTGTAGCGCCGTTCATGCATCCTGATCGTCATGGGAAGGGCTCCGCAAAGGCTTACAACTCTCCCATTCGATCATCCTAGAGAGGATCCAGAAAGGTCTACCTTGTAGTGCTGTTTGTGCATCTTGATTGTCATGGGAAGGGCCCCACAAAGGCTTACAACTCTCCCATTCGATCACCCTAGGGAAGATCCCAGAAGGGCTACCTTGTAGTGCCATTCGTGCATCCTGATCGTCATGAGAGGGGCCCCACAAAGGCTTATAACTCTCCCATTCGATCACCCTAGGGACGATCCTGGAAAGGCCTACCTTGTCTCGTCTGCTCGTGCATCCCGATAGTCATGGGAGGGGCCCCGTAAAGGCTTACAACTCTTCCATTCGATCCTAGAAGGGTCTATTACGGTTCCTCCATTTCCTTTTTTTTTTAGCAAATTGTCATGGAGAATAGGTTTTTTATTTAATATATCTGAACCTTACGGTTGAGGCTCATCCCCCTATGAAATTTTTTCTTGCAGAACGATGGTTCACTTCACCGAGCACGTTTCATCTGATGAGAGGCACCTCGTGATTCTTAAAAATCGGAGTCAACCCATAAAGGAAGGACTCAGCCTTCCTATGGCAAAGTCATTAGTCGGTCCTTTCGCTGGTTGCTGGCCAAGTCTAGACGACAACATGATCGTTTCCAATTTATCGATGGAAATGCCCTGTACTCGAGGAGAGCGTGCATGGATCCTGCGATCTTTTATTCATGAGGAAACCCCTAATCTAGATCGAATGCTAACTCTCTGACGTCGTATAATTAAGGGTCATGTCCGCTGGACCGTCATAACCAAAGTCCCTGGAGAATTCGGCTTTGTTGACTGTTATTGGGAGTGGCTTGAGGTTGTAGTAGGTCAAAACGAGTGATTCCTTCATGACATTAAGTTGTTTGGCGCAGTCACGCGCTCCCTGTACACATATGATTACAATGGTGACATAGTTCGAGCTTTCTGTGAAGCCTGGTGCCCTTCAACCAACACTCTTTATACCGCGGCGGGGGAAGCATCAATTTGTTTATGGGACCTCTAATTGCTCGAAGCTCTTCTAGTTAAAGGAAGCATTTACGTGGAAGTGGTTCCTTCCCTCAAAGAGCTAACCGGTTACTGCAACAAAGAGAAGTACTTGCCGAAAACATGTGAATACCTTTTACAGGTGTATTTTTCGATAGTGTACTCGCAGAGAGAAAATCACATGACTCCCTCAAAGCACGACTCTTTAGTGTTTATTAGCCCCTGGATCTCTTTTTGGTTCTTGAGGGCTCGCAAATATGAAAAGCCCATTACACGGAAGCAAAAGAAAGCCTCTCGATCCTAGTCCACGTAAAATCCTGATGGTATGCAGATCGCGTTTCGAGATTGGTCAAGCAGGGAAAACACGCTATCCGTAGAGCTAGAGGTAGGAGACTATTGAAAGACAAAACCTATCTGTCCGCCTTTCTATCTTGCGGGTTCTGTTCTTTTGTATTTCCCCATAAGTGAGGTTACCTTCGACCGTATTGTAGACTATCATGCAAAGATGATGACTGCATGCGATGTAGCTCATGCTTGGAGTTATTGAAGCCAAAGACATAGGTTTTGTGTGAACTACTTTGAAGATGATAATGGAAAAAAACCGAAATTCCATTTTGTGATTTTTAACTTTTTCAATTTTTTCAAATTGAATTCAAAAATCAATTTGATTTCAAAAATTAAAATATTATTAATTTTACAAAATTAATTTTTCTAATAAAATTAAGAAATAATTATTTAAACAATTTAAATAATTCTAATGAATTTATATCAAATAGTAAATTAATTTTACACAAATCCACCTTCATATATTTAAATCATATTTAAATATTATTTAGCCAATTCCATTTAGTTCTTAAAATTAAACGTGTAACTATATCTCATATAATTACTAATTCCTTTAATTCTAATTTGAACGTTTCAAATTAACTTATCACGCTACTTTAAAGCTAATCTATTTACGAGCTAGTAGGGGGACCTCGCGGACTTATAGTTCATGGGCTCCAACGATCCAAGATTAATTGGCTAAACTCATTACAATGAATTAACTCCCATTCGTTAACTAAGGGACCACTTTACTAAAGGCCATAGTCAACTCCCTTCACTGTAGATATATTATGTCCACTCGATATAATCATGATTAGTAAGTTAACCTTGCACAGGTTGTTCGTAATAACAGCTGAGTCAAATGTCTGTTTTACCTCCGAGATTACCTCTTGTTCCTTAAGTCCCACTGATCCTCTAATGAACAATTGATTTGTAATTCAATCAACAAATCGAGTCCCTCGTGGACTAATGAGAGGGTGGGGCCCCTTGTTGAAGACCTAGAATCAACACTTAAGGGAATAACCTCTCTACTATCGCTAAAGGCGGGTAGGAGTGAATTCCTTCTTACACCCTATGTCTACAGCTATCTACTTGGTCTTACCCCTGAAATGGAAGTTTATTGAGCCAGTGTTGTTGAGCCAACCCTCATCTATGCAAATCTAAGGATAATCCCAAATAAACATGAGTTCATAGTTAGCTTAAGATTAAGGTCAAGTTACCTAGGTCATTGCTTTGAAATAGTCAGTCTTGAACAGTAAACAACGTTATAAAGTAAGAGTGACCGATTTCGTGGACCAATCTTGTACAACCCTTTGGCACAGGACGCCCCCACTCCTCATATCATAACATGTATGAATTAGGATAACTTCGTTTGTAACACTAAAACTATTTGTAACAACGATAGAGTAGGCCGCATCCAATAGTATTATCAGAATAAGGCACCCAACCTTATTCATATACTATAGATCATTTTGACTATTTACTCAAACCTGATCCACTTTTATGTATCCAAATAAAGTTTAAGTACTCATGTAATAGTCAAGGGTCTTTTAGGTTTATTGGATTTCTAATCAGCAGTACATATATTCAATAACAACTTATTGAATTTTCAGAATAAGTTTTATTGTTTACAAACCACGAGTTTAGGACATAAAACCCGACATAATTTATGGTAGAGACCTATTTTTTCTAAAGTCCAGTTATTTCTCCAGTATGCGGTCAGGCTACTTATTCTCCCAGTGTGGGAATGTCCGAACTATAGAGTCGTATAGTCCCTTTCACTTCGGCTGACAATTTGGCTTCCATCAGGACATTCCGAATGATATAGGGGGAATACCACCTGCCTTATGCCGAAGAACGTTTTACATTACTGGAGAGTATGCACGAGACGCAAGTTCTTGTCTCAGGTATTCCTGCTGGCTCGTACATTGGATTCACACACCCATGTTACTCCACGGTTCAAGGATTAGTGGTTAATAAAGACGGAAACTACTTTGAAGAGAATCGTCATCTGTTAGTGAGTAGTGTTATTCCTCTCCTAGTGCCACCCAGACTACCCAAAGGTAGAGGGATCAACCATGGGGGGAAGCAGCTTTGCCTGACTGAGGTGGCGGCAACGATCACACAAAAAGACGCTTCCAAGCCGATTGAACAGGACAGTCATAGTAGTATCGACGACTGTTATTGAAAGTGACCCTCCAAAAAGTATAGGGCATCGGATACCGATTTTCTTAAAGGGTTCAGAATGATATGGTGTCTCTTAATGCTCTCAACCTACTAGTACGTTGTCTTTTTTTTATAAGTCCTCTCATCTTGTCTTTTTTACTGTATGGTTTACATTTAGTCTCTCTTTCTTTGTAGTCACCCTTGAACCTCTCTCTTCAAGGACTTGAGGCATCGTGAAGCAAAGAATCTTTGGTGGGCCCTTTTGTCGTTGACTCAGCCATTGAGGGAGTTGGTACTACCAAAGCACTGCCAGTGGATCCGATGCCAAGGTCCTGACAAGTGTGTGCTATCCCCGGTGACATCCCTTATGTCAAGGTGGCGAGGGTTGTCGGGAACATCGAGGCTTCAAATCATGTAGCCAAGGAAACTAGTTACCCCTTAGTGCCTGCGGCAAGAAGGGTTTTCTAACCCGGAGAAGCGTCGAGGGTCTTGGCAAGTCCAAGTGATCGTTAGCTCTCGAGGCGAGTAAATAGGGCAGCACCCTTGGCCATTCCTGAGGTTTTTGAGTTCTGTGCTGCCACTGTTGTTTCCGACATTTGACACCACATAGCCTCAGCCATGTGGGAGACTATGTATAAGAAGATCATGCGTAATCCTTCCGATAAGGTTTTCAGTCTGGAGAAAGAAACCCATGAGATATTCCGAGCCATTTCCAACATTTTTGGTGCCAACCTCCCTCATTTCAAAAAACTTGTAGATGAGTACTTCCGAAACATGGAAAAGTATAATGAGTTTCAATTATCCTTTTCCTCTCAATTAACTCAGACAAGTAAGAAGAAACATCTGGAAGAGGCTACGTATGATCTGGAGAAAATACTGTACGATGAGAGTAATGCTTTTGCTAAATGAAATATGCTACTTGAATGCGACTCTTGGGCCTTAAAAGAAGAAGAGGAACCGTTAGCTAGGTTGGAGGCCATTAGGGCCAAACGGGCCGAAATATTACGGCTGATTTCTGAGAGCGAAGGCCTTTTGACTCGACATAATCTTGAGGCCTCGGAGATGCGGGGGCGATAAACAAGATCGAGACCACCCAAATCCTTTCTGACAAAGATGTAAAAGCTTTGGATGTTCTACGTCAGGTGTTAGAAGCCATGTAGCAGGATCTGAGGAACTACCACTGGATACCTTGACTTGATGCCGCTTGTCTTATTAGATTAGGCATACCTCAGTAGGCAGTGGCCTAGGAGTTTTTTTATATATTTATTTTAGTTACTAGATTCGACTATTGTAGTACTGAAATCTCTTATATGGAAGTTTTTTGTTATTTCCCCAGTTATGTTCTCTGATGCCTTGTAGCCTTCTTTAAATTTCTACTTCTCTTATTTGTTTATTTATCTATTTTTTACACTGGACTCATGTACATGCACATATATATTTTTTGATCACGTGACTGAACTTAAATCTTTTTAAGCTGCCTACATACCCCTAATAATGTCGGAGATCAAGTCACAACGTAGTGCGTACAAATATATCTATCTATCTATCTATCTATCTATCTATCTATCTATCTATATATATATATATATTATGCGCGACTGAACTTAAATTGCTTTAAGTTGTCTATGTACCCTTTATAATGACAGGGATCAAGTCGTAACGTAGTTCATCCAAAGGTTTTTTTTTCTTTACATTTGTTAAGCGTAAAACTTCTTGAGAAACTGGCCATTGATTGGGCCGATTCTTAGCCCGTCTTGATTACTATCTTGTATGTTTCGTTTGTGTAGACTTCTTTGACGACATAGGGCCCATCCCATTTAGATGTAAACTTATTCTCCGTATGTCTTGTCATGATAATTAGTCTTCTTACGGCGAGCACTAGATCACCGACTTGAAAAAGCCGAGGCTTTACATGTTTATCAAAGGCTTTAGACATTCGCACCTGATAACATTCCAATGCTTGTTGAGCTTCTAATCGTTTTTCATCCAGTGCTTCCAACTCTCCACAGTTTAGCATTGTCCTCTGCAGTCAACGCTTCTTGCACCACCATTCTTAGCGATGGAATTTCTCTTTCCAACGGAAGGACAACTTCTACTCCATAAACGAGAAAGTACGGGGCGACTCTTGTAGTGGTACGGTAAGTGCTGCAATAAGCTTACAACGCTTTACCGATCTTCTCCTGCCAATCTCTCTTCAGCTTTGAAACAATTTAATTTAGCAAGTTGAACAATATCTTGTTAAATGCCTCTACTAACCTGTTTGCGGCGGTGTTATACATGGATGACTTGTACTACTTGAATTACAATTTTTCACACAACCTGTCCATCAAACTGTTGAAGAATTGTCTTCCGTTATCTGTCACGATTCGATGAGGAATACCGTATCGATAAATGATATGAGTGCGAATAAAATCCACCACATTTTCCTTTTTAGCTTCCCTTAGAGCGACAACATCAGCCCATCTTGAAAAGTAGTCAGTGGCTGCGAGGATATAGGAGTGCCCTGCTGACGACTTAGGTGTTATAGGGCCAACCAGACCAAGCCCCCATGCATCGAAAGGCCACAAGGCTATGGTCGGATGTAGAGGCTTGGGCGGTTGACAAATGAAATTCGTGTGATATTGACAAGCTTCGCACTTCTTTGCGTATTCCATTGAGTCCTGGATCATCCCCAGCCAATAGTAACCCATTTTTTTCCAGCTAGAATTATAGCTTTGGTTCAACATGTTAGCTTTAAGGCTTCAATCAAACCAAGTATTTTGATGATAACAAACTCATATTTTTTGTACTAACATTTTTAATCGTGTTTGGAGAAGTACGAGAGTTTTCTCTGTCCTATGAAGGTTTTTTTCTATGCTGGAGGTTAGTTTTTCAGAGTCATTATCTTGTAGAGCTTGGAAAAACGATTCCAACGCAATTTGAATCGCTCAAATCGGAGTTCAAACAAGAAAGTTATAAGCAAAAGAAGATTGGAGAGGAAATCCAACGTGACAATGACACATGGTACCTGGCTGATGTGGCATCCGACGTGGTGGATGACGTGGCACACAAACGGTCAATATTGATGACGTGGCAGCTGACGTGACGCTCCAACCGGTCACTTTTTGCTGTCGTGGCACATGATGTGGCAGTGACGTGGCGATTGTGGACAAACGAGATAATAACAAGTGACAGTCACCCAGCTTCATGCGCGGACGCGCACGTGCGCCGCACGTGCCTGTGGTTTCTTTACAGAATGCGACACGTGACGCTCAATCTCCTCCCCTGTGTGCGTGGTGCTCATATCATCCGGCTATTTTTTATTTTTATTTTTATTTTCTTGTTTTCCTTTAATTTCCTGATCCAATTTTCTCTAAATTCTCACCAAATTTTAGCATTTTCAAATTTGATTTCCTTCCTAAATTGTCATCCTTCAAATCCTTTTTTATTCTCCAAATCTCAATAATTCCAATTTTTCAATTCCTCTCTTAATTACAAATCCTTTCCTTTTCTATTTTTATTCAATCTCCACCCTTCATTTGCAATCATATCCAATGGCCAAAATTTATCCCCCTCGCCTATAAATTCAACTTGATTTTACTATTCATTGACACACCAAAAAAAGCTATCAAGTATTAAGCTCCCAATTCTCTCTACTCTCAAATTCTTGTCCTCCCTACTCCTAAATTTGCCTAGAGTTATTTTTGTAAGTTTTTTTGAATGCTCAACTTGTGTATTTAGCCTTCAAGAGGTAATATTATGAGGTTTTCTTTTAAGTTTTGGGTATTGTATTAAGGTGTAGGTACACCTTGGGTTGTGATAAAAAGAAATTGGTTTGATCCTAAACTAGTAAAAAGAATCATGGGTTTCTCTTTAGCCTTAGAAAAAGAGGGTCGTGTGTCGGTTTGGTCCTCACTTGTAAGAGAATCACTTAGTGAAATACCCAAGAAGGAGTCTTGGAGAGTGGAGTAGGCAATTTGCCGAACCATTATAATTCCCGGTGTTTTCTCTTCCCCTCTCTCTTTTATTTCTTATTTTCAAATTTTTTGCTTCTTGTCTTAGTTATTCTTTTAATCTTTTCTAATTGCATGATTTAATTTTTAGTGTGTTATTTAAATTTATCCTTGATTAAATTGTCTTTAAATTTGAAGTTATCATAGCTTGCATGATTTAAGTTCTATCTTGCATAAATTTTCTTTAATCAAATTAATGGGTTAACTTTATTGAGCATTGTTTGAAGATAAAATTATATTTTAAAAATTGGTAGTCAACCCTATTCACCCCCTCTAGTGTTGTCTTTAGATCCTACAATTGGTATCAGAGCGGGTAGCTCGGTTTTCTTATTTCAAAAAGGTTTTGTAATTTTTTTTATTTTACATTCTGTTTTTTTAATCTTATTAAATCTGGAATTTTTCTAATTTTTGCAAAAAGTTTGAAAATTTGAGTTTTAAAAGTTGTTTTCATTAGAAATTTTTTTCTTGAAAATTGGTTATTAAAATATTAATTTTTTTCTCTATTTCTTAATCTTTAAAATCTTTTTGATTAAAATCTAAATTTTTTAAATCTTTGAAAATTTGAAATCTTTGAAATCTTTTTGATTAGACATATATCTGTGCGTTATAGCTTTTGGAGACGACGACAACGACGATGATGAGGTAAGTCCTGAAAATCTTACTTTTGATGAGCTCATTAATGCATATAATGATGTTAAAATTGAATTTCAAAAACTAGGTTGCAAATATATGTCTCTTAGGAAGAAAAATGCTAAATTTCTCCATCACTTCTTGCCTCTCCTGATGGCTTCGTAGTCGATGACCCTTCAGCATTTTTAAGGTCGATTTGTTGCTAAATTGACGCTCGGGGTATCTTCCCCCTATTTCTTATAGTCATTTCGGGGGCGTCGGCGCAGGTTTTTCCCTTCCCCTTTGTCTCACTAGGGTATATTCGTCGAGGGGATCTTCAACCCTTTCGTGCTTCAGGCAATAAAAAATGGGAGTGTGGGGTTTTCCTTCGTTTTTCTTTGGAACTGCACCTAGTTTCTCGAAGGCTGACTGTCGTACCACCACCAGCGGTTGACAAATGATTTCTTCCTTTCTTTCATTCGGCAGAGTCAACCTTTGAAAGACTGAGTGTCGAGTAGCTCTAGGAATAGTATGTGGGCTTCCCCTTTCTGCTTCTGCCATGCTTAACCTCTTGAAGACCAAGGCACGTTCAATAGGCGGTCTAATACGGTCGAAGGCTGAGACTTTTTTATCTTTGCCCTCATTTTCCCCTGTATCATCGACTTTTTTCTTGAAGTGATATGATTGTTGTTGGCCATTTTCTCCTTCGCCTTTTTTATTATACGGACTGGCTTTGGCGACTCATATCTGAGTCCTGCCCTTGACGTAGGTATAGTGTGTCCTTCTGGGTCGATGAGAGTTGGGATTACTCATAAATCTTCAAACTCTTGAACTCAGTGTGAGTTGTGAAGTCATAGCCTGCCATCGGCAACAACTTATAAGCCTTGGGATTGAATCCGTCTTGAGTTTGCCTCTCAGGCAGCTTTAACTCTGTCACTTTTGTCTCCGGCTTATGGACTTCCTGCTACGTTATCAGCATGAGGGGGTGACAAAACTCTCCTTTTGAATTTCTATGTCGCTGACCTGCAAATCTTTTGAGCATTTCGTAAAAGTTGACTTGCCCTTTTTCCATCTCAACAAAGTGACATAACGCAGAATCGGAGGTTTTGGGGCTTTTTTGTTCCTCACCACAGGTGTCTATCTAACACTGGGGGATGTCCTACTCTCTTTTAGGCTGGAGGTTTGTACCTTTCTACTCGTCCCTTTCTTTGTGTCTATTGGCGACCTCGACCGGGACCCATCTGCTTTCTTTGTCAGCGAGGTCTCTGCCGGCATTTTTCACCATAATTCTTGCTCTTTAGGTAAAAATTTGCATCAATGAAGTGGGACTTGGCCTCAGAAAATGGATTAGAGTCTACTTCAACCTTATTAGAATATGCTTCAACCTTCTTAATGTTGGGTTTTATGTCTTAAAACTCATGGTATGTAAACAATGGAACTTATTCTGAAAATTTAATAAAGGTGTTATTGAATAGATCTATTGCTTGAATAGAATTCCAATAAACCTAAAAGTTCCTTGACTATTGGATGAGTGCTTGAACTTTTTGTGGAGATATAAAGGTGGATCAGGTTCAAGTAAATCGTCAAAAAGATCTATAGTGTATGGATAAGGTTGGGTACCTTATTCTGGTAATACTATTGGATGTGACCTGCTCTATAGTTGTTACAAGAAGTTGTAAAGTGTAATGACCCGACCCCCTAGGATTTAGGTAAGGCCGTTACTAAAATAAATGCATGCACAGAATTTAAAACGACGCTCAGTTATTTGAAATAAATGCTAATTAAACAAGAGAAGTTCAAAAGACATTTATTAAATGCAATTGTTAAAACAAATAATTGGGTACCCAAAATTCTTAAAGACCAACAAAAGTATATAAAAGAAATAATCCTTAGTAATAAATTTTAAACAATAAAACTAAATATTAAGAGGAAAATAAGGACTCAAATTTCAAGGTGCGGAAGCGAAAAAGTCTAGTCCCAGTGACACGATCACGAATTCCGCTGCGCCATCGCCGGTGCATCTTTACCTTTTCCTGAAACGTCAACATAAGAAAGGATGAGTATGAAATACTCAGTAAGTAACCCCACCACTGGGGCCAGGCTAGGCATCTAAGTCCTCAAGATACCCATCTATGGCATATAAACATATGAAACAGACAAGAGACCGAGTCCTATCCTATTGTAGTTAAGTATGCCCACAAAACTGGTGAATCCCGAAGGAAACACAAAATTGGTGAATCCTGGAGGAAACACAAACTGGTAAATCTCGAAGGAAACACGAAACTAGTGAATCCCGAAGGAAACACGAAACTGGTGAATCCCGAAGGAAACACGAAACTGGTGAATCTCAAAGGAAACATAAAACTGGTGAATCCCAAAGGAAATACAAAACTGGTGAGCATCTAACTAATCAATGAGGATATTCACACGGTCTCAACGTTCAAAGAATCAACACCGTACAATTCTAAAACATACATGAAATCCTTGGTACCATGGCTCCATCACATACACATAATACTCAACAACAAATTATACAGCATTCATGTAAACTTTATATCATAATTTTACAACATACAAGTATGGCTCAACACCATCAGATCAGACGTCGACGTATGAAAACACATACCACCACATACTAACGATCAAGTGCTTAGGTGTGTATTTAAACAATTCAGAACTCGTGCCAGAACGTACTTTGATTCAGGTTATACTATCAATCAATATGCTAACAATTTACCATAACATACACTCACCATGCTTGCATACAACTAAAGCCTGGCCCGTGGGTAGTTCCAAATGGTAGATTACTTACCTCGAATTAATCTTCCTCCTAGCTTAGATGGATCTTGAATTAGGCCTAAACATAATCCAAATTGCAATTAATAAAAGAGCTTAGTTCCAATAACCAAATTAACCAAATAATTCCCAATAATCTTACCCAAAAGCATGTCAAAACTACAACTAAATCCTCTTGACAGCACAGTTTTAACTTCAAAACTTGATTTTTAAAGCCCAAACAAATATGTGTCAATAGATTGAAGCAGAATACCATTAGCCAATAAATCCAATTAAAAAAAATGGCACAATCTTACCCCAAATCCACAAGTTTCGACGACCCTTACTGTTGGCAACACAAACGACGGATTCGAAGCACCCTTGCGTGACTGACGGCGAGCGACCTGGCCGTCGGGGTTCGACGATCAGAGATGCGGCTGATCTCGTGAATCGAGTGGCGGCGACTGTTTCATGACCCAGACGACTGAAGGGAGTCGAGTCGACTTAGGAGGCACGCCGCTGAACAAATGCTTGCGGTCGAAAGAGGGGTGGCGCGACGTTCGTGGGTTTGGATGGAGGCGGCGTGTGGTTGGGAGGAAAGAAGAAAGAAAAATTGGGGTTGGTGGTGTTGCCATGCGGTGTGAGGAAGAAGAAGAAGAAGGGTTGGTGGGGGGTTTAAAAAAAAAATAATAATAATAAATGTAATGACTAAAGGAAGGTATAAGGTATAGTTATAATAAATTCTTTCCGTTTCGAAAAGAAAATTAATTTATGCCATAACTTTCACATTGAAATTCAAAATTGAATAATTTTCCGCCAAACTTAAATTCCCGCATTTATATTTGAGATCCAAATTTTCAAAAATTCCCTCTGACTAAGCAATTATTGAATTACCAAATAATAACGTTACTGAAATTACATTATTATATAAAAAAATGTGTGGGGTGTTACATTCTTTCCTCCTCAAAGAACTTTCGTCCTCGAAAGTTAAAACACTGTGGGGTGTTACATTCTTCCCTCCTAAAGGAACTTTCGCCCTTGAAAGTTCATTCATGAAAAAGCTCTGGGTACTGGGCTTTCATCTCATCCTCTCACTCCCAGGTGGCCTCCCTGAATTAGTGGTTCTGCCACAAGACTTTCACAAAAGCAATTTCCCAGCAGCGCAATGTCTTTACTTCTCTGGAAAGGGTCTCTATGGGCTTCTCCTTGTAGCTCAAGTTATCATTCAATCGTAAGGGCTCGTAGTCGACTACGTGGGACAGATCTGTCACATACTTTCTCGACATCGAAACATAACAAACATTATAAACTGAAGATAGCGATGAAGGCGAAGCTAATCAGTAAGCTATGGGGTCAATTCGCTTCAAGATCTTGAAAGGCCCAAAGCATCACGAACTCAGCTTCCCTTTCCTACCAAACCTCGGAACATCTTATCACCAATCTCAAATTTTAGGTTCTTACGTCTCACGTCAGCATAACTTTTCTATCTACCCTGAGCTGTTTGCATATGTGCTCAGATCTGCTATATTGTCCTATTTGTCGTCTGTACTAACTCAAGTCCTAGCAACTTCCATTCACCAACTTCATCCTAACATGCAGGAGACCTGCAACTCTTCTTATATAAGGCCTCCAATGGCGACATGCTAATACTAGTATGGTGACTAATAATATAAGCAAACTTTATTAGATGCAAATGAGAGTTCGAGCTCCTAAAAAACTCCACCCACACGGCCATAACCTACTTTCCAATTTTTGGTTCGAACACTTTGTTTGACCATCAGTCTATGGTTGAAAAGCTATAATAAATTCTAACTAGGATCCAATACCTTCTGGGAGACTCTTCCAAAAATGAATGTAAAACATGGGTCATCATTTGACATAGCTGAAACTAGCATCAAAGAGGTGTAACAACCCCATCCATATATAACTATGAAAAAGATACTGAAAACTAACAATACTTTAACACGTTCAAGCTAAGAACTATGAAAACTGTCGTAAGCTTAAGAAAGTCTTATCCACTAAAAACAATATTTGAGCTTACCATTCTATCACAAGGAAAACTTCATAGGTGTAGTGGAGAAACTAGTCATACGATATAATGTGTCATCTGAAGATACATACCAGAACAAATCTGGTCAACTAAAAACTGCTTCTACTCTAGAAGCGCTAACTGTAATGTCTTTCTTAGGGTCTACATGTCTAAGAATAACTCTATCTAATTAAGCCTCACATTCATGAGAAACTCATCATAAGGCTCTATACTATCATGGACTATCATTACTTAGACACTGTTGTGGATGTGTCTAAAATTCCCTCTGAAAATGAGGTTTTGAAGTCCCTAGATGCTAAAGCGGCAGTCAATTGATAACACATTTCCATAACCTCGTAATAACCATAATTGATCCCCGAAGTCGGTTTTTACAATAAAACCTTCTTGATTCATAAGTCATAGCTTAATTTACTCGTACTCCCTAGAGCTAGTTAACTCATTGCTTATACAAAAGAAAATATACTATCCTGTACTGCTCCAAACCCACCTATAGCAACTTCTTGTCATCAACTCAACTTTATTAAGACTCCCATTTCAAGGGTAAGATTGGATAGATAGCTGGGGACATAGGGTATAAGAGGGAATTCACTCCTACCTTCTTTTAGGGATAGTAGAGAGGTTGTTCCCTTAAGTGTTGATTCTGGGTCTTGAACAAGGGATCCCGCCCTCTCATTTGCTGAGAGGGATTTGGTTTTGTTGATTGGATAATAAAACAATTGTTCATTAGGAGATCAGTGGGGACTTTAGGAACAAGAGGTAATTTTGGGGGCAAAACAGAGATTTGACTCAGCCATTATTACGAACAACCTGTGAAGGGTTAACTTACTAATCATGGTTATATCGAGTGGTCATAATATATCTACAGTGAGGGGAGTTCAACTATGGGTTTTAGTGGAGTGACCCATTAGTTAATGAATGGGGGTTAGATCGGTTTAATTAGTTTAGTCGATCAATCTCGGATTGTTGGAGCCCATGATCTGTAGGTTCATAAGGCCTCCTACTAGCTCGGAAATGGATTATCTCTAGAGTAGCGTGATAAGTTTATTTGAAACGTTCAAATTAGAATCAAATGAAATTGGAGAAAATATATTTAAATATTATTTAAATATATGAAGATGGTTTTGTGTAACAATTAATTTAATATTGGATATTAAATTAATTAGAATTATTTAAATTATTTAAATAATTATTCATTAATTTATGAAATTAATTTGTAAAATTAATAAATTTTGATTTTAGAAATAAAATATGATTTTAAAATCAATTTTGGATTTTGGAAATAAAATTATACAAAAAGGAAAATTGGGTTTTTCCATTTTCATCTTCAACTAGCTCATTAGGAACCCACCACCTTCAAGCTTCAATACCTCTAAACATGAGCTGCATCCCATGTAGCAAATCTCTTTGCATGATAGTCTGCAATATATTGAAGAGATTGGAGTGAAGTTGAGGTTGAGCAACCGATATAATTTTTCTGAAAAATTCTTGAGAAGAGGGTGTTCTTCAATAGGTTAATGCAGTGAGCTTTCTCCAAATTCCCTTTGATTTCAGCTTATTTTGAGTCCCACAACTAAATCTAAAGCACAAAAAGTGTAGTAGGGAAGATCTTGTGGTGGTCTATACAAAGATTTGGAGGAATTTGCAGTTGGAAATCAAGATTTCAACGGTTCTTCAAAGTTGAAACCTATTAAACTTTGTTTAAACATGTTTTTTTTTCCTGCCAAAATTAATCAATTAGAGTGCTTATGGATCTTGATATCTTCCGCTGTGTGTTGGTACCGTTTCAACACTTAATTCCATCTTGGTAGAACTTAAAACATTGATGCAGTGTTGATGTAATCACACCATTCTCGTGAATCCAAGGGCATCCCAATAGCAGCTTGTAGGTGGTCTTTGAGTTTATCACATGAAACAGCGCGTCAGCCTTCAGATCGCCAATGAGAAGCTCTAAGCATATCATGTCTATTGCCCTTCGGTTGCCTTGATTGAAACCCTGAATTACTAATTTGCTGTTTGATAGCTTGTTCATGAGTATGGTCAGCTATTTCATAGTTGTCTTAGGCATTATATTGGCGGAGGATCCGTTGTCGATGAGGTTTCGACCCACTCTCTGTTCTCGAATGTATCCAAAGACGTACAAAGGCCTATTATGCAATTTGGATCCCAGCAGCAGATCTTCTTCTGAGAAGCGTATGGATGTATAACACGAGGCATACGCACGTGCTGCGAAGGTCGGTGCACCAAATGCATTGGATTCCAACAGTGCCTCACCGAGGGTCGTCTTGGCTTCTTGCGGAAGTGTGAGTAGGTCGTTTATGTTGAACGGCGAGGAACCCTTTCCCTTTTCTGTCGATTTTAATGGGCCTGGGATGATATCTTCTTCTTCCGCAGTACTGACATCATGACATGCAGTAGCCTCTGGGATCTCCTCGGAACCCCAATTGCAGAAGTTCTTCTGGAAGAAATCTACCAACGTCACCTGTCGCTTGGGAAGAGGAACATCCTCGTCTCCCTCGTCAACAGCCTTAGGTCTCCGAGCCTTCTTTCTACTCTTCCTTTTTTGTGTCTTGCTCCCTCTCCTATAACTTCAATGAGAGCGTGACTCTTTTTGGGTAGAGTTCGATTTTTCCTTCTGAAGGCGTGCCACAAGGATCCAGCCTTCGTTATCGTCATCATCAGCGCGCTTTCCTCTGTTTTGAGGATTTCTCGCTTAGACCCCCCGTTGAAACTGTACTACCACAGGTTCGAAGGTCCCAAACTGGGCCGAACTCTCACTTTCTTCATAACATATGATTGGTGCCGACACGCTTGGTGTCACCGTCACCGCAACATGATTTGTTTGGACCACCTCGTCTAGATCCATCTCTATTTTTCTCTCATGGGCCACTTTAAGGATCAACTCCTTCAGTACAAAACATTTTTCGACTGGGTGGCTAACAACTCTGTGATACTTACAGTAGTTGGGATCATCCACTTTGTCGGCTTATTCCGGTCGTTTACATTCCGGTAGCTGGATAAGGTGATTCTCCAGCAGTTGCTCAAGCATATCCGTAATGTCTGAGTTGAGGAACGTTTTTCAGAATGGCAAATAGAATAGTACTATCAGCTACAAGAACCAATCATGAATAATAATTGTTCAATCATCTGAAAATAATGGATATACTCTTCTAGTCATCTTAAAATAACTATTATACTATTGAGAAAAAGATATGGTTTGAATTCCAAAATTAGATTTATTAAACACTTTTCTTAAATGGTTTAAATTATCATCTTCATAAAAATGCTCTAAATTATACACTTTTTAAAATTAATTTAATTATCTTAATTAAAAATTTTGAATTATTTAAATTTAATTTTCATCAAAATATTATAAGATACGTATTTATTGCAAGATTAAACCTTTCTTTAAATTATCAAATTATCTAGATTAAGATTTCAAATGCTCTCAAATAAGATATTCATTTTATTTTATTGTTGGATTTGAATCTTAATTTATTGTTATTATTATTATTATTATCATTGATATTATTTTTTATAAAGATAGGAGTGTTTAAATGACTCGACAACTCGAATAATTAGGATTACCTAACCCAAAATGTAAGGATTGGGTTAGGTCACAAATTGGCTAAAAAAATGCGAGTTGACTAAATCCAACCCAATATATATATATTATCTTTGCTTAAAGATTGATTAATTATACTTCTTAATATTTTCCTTTTAAAATTGTCATGATGTTTGTTTTTGTTTAATGTTTGTAATAGATATCATAGATATTTAGTATTTAACATTAAATTTTATTAGACATATGTCGTAGATAAATTTACATATTTTTAATTAAAAAGAAAAAAATAAATTATAATCTGACCATCAAACCCAATCCAACCCAAAATTGTAAATGTTGGGTTGGGTTAGGTTAGATATTTTATTTGGGTCTTTTTAGTTGTCAATCTAACTAATTTGAAATTTCGGTTGGTTTAAAAAACATCATCAACCCAACTCAACCAAACTTATGTACACCACAGTAAAGAATCCTAATTTTTTCTTAAAACTAAAACTTCTAACGTTTATACTGTGATCTAACTAAAAATGTAAAAAGGAAAAAAAAAAACTATAGGTAAAAGTTAAAACCAAATACTTTTTATTAAAAAAAAAAAAAATAATATATCTTATTTATAAATACTTTAAAACAAACGGTTATATCATATTCTATTGGTCAAATCACCCAATCAAATAAAATTATATTATTTTTATATTACTCTAGGTTGTTTCATGTAGATTTAGGTTGTTCTAATCAGAAAACCCTACTTTGAGTTATTCTATCCGAAAACAGTATTTTTCAATTGTTTCATTCAGAAATGTTACTTTTGGATTGTTTCATCCACAAAAAAGTATTTTTATTTATTTAGAAATACGAATTTCCAAACTAAAACACTAAAAGAAAAATGAAAAATTGTTTCCTCTTTTATTTCCCCTTTTGTTAAGTGGTAGCTAAAAATATTATTAAGAAAATAAAAACAAATTCTGTTAGTTTTTCCGTTTTATAGTCTGTTAGTTTGTTGGGATCCGGTTTGTTAAGCCTATTTTCTCTTCATCACTCTGTTTTCTGCTTGCTTTGAATATAAAGAACAAAGTTCATTGTATTTATCAATCAATCAATGAAGAAAATGATCTTATTATTTTATTCAATGTGGTAATATGGTATTAGAGCGCTTTTTTTTTTCACATTGAATCACTCTTCAATTGATCACCTTTTGACCTACTTTCAGATCGTCCCTGTTTGAGAACTCACCCTCGCTATGTCTACAGGAGAAGATTTAACACCTGTGAATTCGAGGATTCCACCTCTCATGAATACTGATCTGGAAGTGCAAATGAATCCGTATCTCCTACATCATTCGATTGTTCTGACTACTAATCTTGTATCTCAACCAGTTGTTGGATCAAGCAACTACTCATCATGGAGTAAAGCAATGCGTTTGGCACTTTCTGGTAAGAACAAATTAGGGTTTTATCATTGGAACAATTCAGAAACCATCGATGGAAGGAAGTCTGATGTCCGCCTGGCAGTGTAACAAAACAATGTCATTATGTCTTGGATCATTAACTCAGTATCCAAAGAAATTGTTGCAAGCCTCGTAACACTGGAAATGTGAAAGAAATCTAGGATGAATTGAAGGAAAGATATGTTCAGTCCAATGGCCCTCATGTCTATCAATTGAGGAAAGATCTTGTGACAACGATACAAGGTAATTCCTCTGTTGAAACATATTATGCTAAAATTGCTACAGTTGAATATCATTCTGTTGATGAATGCGATTATGGAGGTTTGAAGAAAATGATTGAATTCCTTAATGCTTAAATGGCAAAATTGCTACAATATGGAAAAATCTTTAAAATTGCTACAATATGGCAAAATCTTTCTTATGGGATTGAATGAATCATACAATCAAATTCGAGCTCAAATTCTCTTATTGATCCTTTACCGACCATCAACAAAGTTTTTTTTGCTGATAAATTCAAGAAGAAAGACAGAGATCTATTGGTCATAATTCTTCATCAACTCAATCTATCACCCTCATGGCAAATACTGATGGAAACAAAAAAAGTGAACTTGATAAGTCTAAAAAGAAAGATGGACGGCGTCCGATATGTTCCAACTGTGGAATAAAGGAACACAGTGTGGATAAATGTTACAAACTTCACGAATATTCACCAGGCCACATATTATACAATTCTTCTATTCATCAGAAAAATGTTATCTCCAGTTTATCTTCTCCCAATGTAACATCAGAGAAAACTAATACTGTAGGGCGATCCAATCAATCGGCATTCTTTGCAAGCCTTACTAATGATCAGTATTCACATCTGATGACTATGCTACAATCTCATCTCTCCTTTTCATAGAATGAAGGTATCATTAAAACTGAAACCACTCATGTTGCAAGTACATGCCATTCTCCATTTACATCTACAAATAGTGATAGTATTCTTTAGGTTTTAGACTGAGGAGCTTCAAGTCATATATCCCATAATCGATCTCTATGTGCAAATATGAGAGCTGCTCATAACATATCAGTTGTCTTGCCTAACCAAACTAGATTCATGGTTGAATTCATTGGTGATATCATTATACAGAAGGATTTTTTGCTTCATGATGTTCTCTTTGTCCCAGAATTTGCATATAATCTGTTGTCTGTCAGTGCCTTACTTAAAGATCGACGTTATTCCATTCATTTTTCTAAAGATCATTGTTCAATTCAGGACAAGTTAAGCTTGAAAAATGATTGAGAAGGCTGATCTCATTGATGGTCTTTACTTGTTAGCAACACTCACTGACAGGAATAAAGGTAAAATGTATCTACCTCTATATGGCATCAATGTCTGGGACACATTTCAACTGTTAGAATGAAGGAATTATCAAATATCTTGTCATTTTTTGATTCTATATCAAATCATGATCATTTTCATGTTTGTCCATTGGCAAAACAACATAGACTTTCATTTCCTGTATTGAATAAAGTTGAGGATGAAACTTTTGATCTTATCCATTGTGACATCTGGGACCTTTCCATAATACCACATATGCTGGTTTTTCTTACTTTGCCACCTTAGTTGATGATAAATCTCATTATACATAGGTTTACCTTTTGAAACATAAGAAAGATGTTTTGCATATTATCTCTCGTTTCTTTAAACTTGTTGAAACACAGTTCTCTAAGACCATTAAAGTCTTTTGATCCGACAATGCACCTGAACTCAACTTTAAGGAATTTTTTGCCACAACTATAACAATCCATCAGTTTTCTTGTCCTTACATACCTCAACAAAATTCTGTTGTTGAAAGGAAGCATCAACATCTCTTGAATGTAGCCCGAGCCTTGATGTTTCAAGCCAAAGTTCCCATTATTTTCTAGGGAGAATGTGTTCTCACTGCAGCCCACTTGATAAACAGAATCCCCATGCCATTATTATCTCACAAAACCCTTTTTTCTGTCTTAAATGGGAAAAATGCTGAGTACCCTCTGTTAAGAGTTTTTGGTTGGTTGACATATGCTTCAACCCTATCAATTAAGAGATTAAATTCGATCCAGAGCTCATCCATGTGTATTTATGGGATATCCACCTGGTGTAAAAGGATACAGATTATATGTCATTGTTAAGCAAAGTTTCTTTATCTCTCGAGATGTCCTCTTTTTTGAAGATTTGTTTCCTTTTCACAGCATCACTACCAATCCTTCTCACATATCTACTGATTTCTTGGATCAGTTTGTACTTCCTTCTCTAGTTCTTATGGATATACCTCTGATAGCTACAAGTACCACTAACTTGAATATAAATTCACTACATCCTAATGACACTATGTCTCCTGCTATACATGATTATATGCATAATGATCAGTTGATAGAACCAAAAGTTGCTACTTCAATACCTGATGTAACAACAGTTGCTTCTCCTACTAAACCAACTCCAAGACGCTAAAAAAGGCAACACAAGCCACCTTTCTATTTGAAAGACTTCTATTGCAACATTATAACTAACACTCCTACTCACTCCACATTTTCATTTTTTTGGCAAATATCTTTCCTATGATATTTACTCATCAACTCACAAAGCATATATGTTGAATGTGGCCACTGTCTATGAACCTACTTTCTATCATCAGGCAGTCAAGTTCAAGGAATGGAGAGATGCTATGGACAGTGAATTGATGATATGGAAAGAAACAACACTTGGGCAGTTGTGTCTTTGCCAAAAGGACATCATATAGTGGGTAACAAATGGATATATCGTGTGAAATACTCTCCTAATGGGATAATTGATCGTTACAAGGCCAGACTTATGGCTAAAGAATATAACCAGCAAGAGGGTATTGATTTCTTTGATACATTTTACCAGTAGCTAAAATTGTTACAGTGAAAATAGTCCTTATTTTAGCTACCTCGTACAATTGGCCTTTGGCATAGATGGACATCAACAGTGCATTCTTGAATGGACATTTATTTGAAGAAGTCGGAGGCTTCGGTTTAAAATATTTCTCAAATCTCGATGATTGTGGCTTCTCATGACTCTACTAAAAGAGGGGGAGCATCTTGTTTTCCGGTTAAACAAATCCATTTATGTTCTTAAACAGGCTTCACGACAATGGTTATCAAATTTTCAAGTGCTATATCATCACATGGATTTTGGCAGTCAAAATCGGATTATTCACTTTTTACTAAAGGACATGCTGATACATTCATTGCACTGTTAGTCTATGTTGATGATATCATCATCACCAGTCCCTCATCTGATGAAATTGCTACTTTAAAAAACATGCTCAAGATGCACTTCTTATTGAAGGATTTGGGGCAAGCGAAATACTTCTTAGGTTTAGAACTATCTCGTTCTAACCAAGGTCTTTTGATCTCAAAGAAAATATTATCTTCAAATCCTTGAGGACAAAGGGTTTCTTGATGTTAAACCTGCCTTGTTACTTATGGATCAAAACCTTAAACTTTCAAAAGATGAAGGAGCAACATTGTCTACTGATGACACTACTTGTTATCGACGATTAATTGGATGTCTTTTGTATTTACAAATATCTTGTCCAGACATTTCATTTGTTGTGCATAGGTTAAGTAAGTTTTTACAAAGTCCTACTACATCTCACATGAATGTTGTTCATCATGTACTGAAATATTTTAAACGATCACCAGGACAAGGGATTCTGATTAAACCAGCCACTACTTTTTACCTTCAAGCCTTTGTTGATGCAGATTTGGAGGCGTGTTTAGATACAAGACAATCTGTCTCTGGGTTTTGTATCTTCTTGGGAGAGTCCTTGATCTCTTGGAAATCCAAAAAGTAGCCAACTGTGTCGCAATCCTCTGCTGAGGATGAATACAGAGCTTTAGCCTATGTGACTAGTGAACTGTTGTGGATTTCTCAACTGCTAATAGATTTGAGCCATTAACATTCACTTCCAGCTACTGTTTTTTGTGATAATCAAACTGCTATTTCAATTGCTTCAAATCCAACCTTCCATGAGAGAACAAAACATATTGAAATAGATTGTCACTTCGTTCGAGATAAGATTGTTGATGGCTTTCTCAAGGTGCTTCCAATTCGTTCTAGTCTTCAGCTAGCTGATATGTTCACAAAGGCGTTATCACACTCTGTTCTATCTGATGTCCTAGTCAAGTTGGGTGTCCTCGATATTTATCTTCCAACTTGAGGGGGAGTATTAAAAAAATAAAAACAAATTCTGTTAGTTTTTCCATTTTATAATCTATTAGTTTGTTGGGATCCGATTAGTTGGCTCCGGTTTGTTAAGCCCATTTTCTTTTCTCTTCAACACTCTATTTTCTGTTTGTTCTGTATATAAAGAATAGAGTTCATTGTATTTATAAATCAATGAATGAAGAAAATGATCTTATTTTATTCAATGTGGTAATAAATCTCTATCAAAGATTTAGTGATAGTTAGAGAGAACCAAGAATCAATCATCTAGAAATCTTGTATTTCGAAACGCACATAGAATAATACTATCTGTGTTAGACTCCAATTAAAGGAAATCTTTTCTCTTATAAAATTCGAAATGAATCATTGTTTAGTCATCTAAAAATAGTTGAGAAACATATGGTTTAGATTATAATTTTGAATTCTAAAAATAGAATTATCGGACTCTTTTTAAAAAATTTTAGATTGTGATATTAATAAAAATGCTCCAATATATAACATTTTTAAAAATAAATCAATTCAGTTATCTAAACAAAAATTTTGAATTATTTAAATTTAATTCTCATAAAAACATTATAAGATAACAAAAAAATGTTTAAACTTTTCTTAAAAATATACAAAATTATCTGAATTAAGATTTCAAATCCTCACAAATAAAATATTCAATTTTATGTTGGATAACAAACACTTTGTATCCTTTATGATATGATTTTACTAGAAATGTTAAAATAATAATTAAATAAAAGGGAAACTATAGGTAAAACCAAATACTTTTTAAAAAACCAAGTATGATTTAAATATTCACTACAAGAATTTTTACTTGTTTTGATTTTTTTCCCTACGCATCAATTTTCGTCGACATAGACTAGTTTCTCCCGACATAATTTTAATTTGTTGGCCAAAATGAAGCAAGGCCTACGTTTTTTTTTTTTACTCATTTATGTCGACGCAACTGATACTTATCTTGACGCACAATACGTTGGCCAAAATTTAAACAGAAATTATTCCCCCCACCCCCCTCCCCCCATTTTTCCTTCCTATTTTTTCCTAATTCCCACTTTCTTTTCCCCCCATTTCCTTTCTCTCTCCACTTTTTCACCATTTTCCTTTCACTCCTCCCCTCCTCCCGCGTTTCTTTCTTCCACCTCCCCCATTCACTTTTTTCTATGCAAGCTTGGAGGTCGGGTGGCCGCTCTTCCGACGCCGACAGTCGCATACTACTCCAACTCTGACAATTGCACGTTGTAAGTTTACTTATTGTGTTAAAACAATGTTTAAGTTGAACTTAGCCATTTTTCGATTATTTTAAAAGTGAAAATGCTTTTTAGACATTTCTTAGAAGCTTTTTTAGTTAGTTTTGAGAGTTAAAGTGACTTTTAGAAACTTTTTAGGTTTTTTTTAGAGTCAAAGTTTCGTTTCGGTAATAATAAATTTTAAATTTATGTAGCAAAAAAAAGGAGACGAATAAGAAGAGTAGAAAATATCTCAACTTCAACCATTATTGTGGGTCAAAATCCTTTCTACAAGTGCAAAATGAATTAATATGATGCAAATTCGTTGTTATTTTATTCATTATCTCATTATGTCTGACTAGTAAGTTTTTTTTATTGAACTATAGACATCAAAAAATGGTGAAGATGTTGGCTTAGTAGAATTGTTTCATGAAAGTCACTTCTCAGAGAAGGATGAGTGGGTAAGCGAAGCCGGAAAAGATGCATATGTACGTTGTATTTGAAAGAAATCGGACATGAGAATTTCCTTGAGCAGCGGAATGATCATTCCAAATTCCAATAGTATTTTAACATAAACAATTACAGTACAAAAATGAAAACTAAGCGATCATGCACAATACGAAATTACAGCATGCTTAACAAAGATCAAGGGAAAGAATAAACATACCTTTGAAGATTCATCTTTAATCTTCCTTGATCCCGAACGCTTGTTCAATCAGCAAGACAGCAATCCCAAATGCTCGAACACTACGACCGCAACACAGCACGATCATAGCGACCAACACATGAACACCGTGAACGCAATGAACGGCCTCCAAAAAACCTCGAACTATGTCGAATTGAGTACGACACCACCACAATGGCTACCTTGGTATTCTCAGTGTGAGAATCTAGAAGTGTGGGCTCTGTGTGGACTTGGTTGAAGGAAGAGACCGGAGGAATAACAATCGTGTAAACGATTGAGCAAGTGAAAGATGACAAGGTATATCGTATAGACGATGCCCAATCGTTTAACAAATGCTATGCGATCGTTTAGCAAAAGCTCCACGATCATTTAACTAAAGGCCAGCTGAGTGAACTATCGTGTAGTGTCACTCCATGATCGTTTAGTCTCTCTTTAGCTATCGTTTAGTGAATCCTATTCACTTGATAGCCATCGTGAGTCTTTCCGAGAATAGAAATTCTCACAAATCTACTTTTTCAAATCTACTAAATTTAGGAAAACATTTTTCCTTTTATCTCACGGTTACATTGAAACCATCAATAACCTCCTACTCAATTGGTTATTAGAGAAAAAGAGATAATTATCCAATAAATAATATTATTATAAATATATATGATAACCAACTTACCATACTATATTTATAACCTATAGTTTTAACATTTCATCTAACGAAACATATAAACCATAGTTCTTTTTCTATTTCATGGTCCTTAATGTAAATCTCATTTACATTAATCCTCCACTTCATGTGACTCATACACTACACCGATCATATCATATAATTACATTTTGTCAATTTGAACATTTCAAATCAACACCAAGAACTGATTCTCAACTTGAATCCATTGAGCTACCAGGGAGACCTTATGAACCTGTAGCTCGAAGCTTCAACAGTACGTGAATAGCTGACTAAACTCTTTAGTCACGGGATCCACCATTCGTTAACTACTAGGCACTCCACTAAAGACCGACAGCTGAACTCTCCTTACCACAAATATATTATGTGTTCATATCAACCAATCAATAGTGTGATAACCCTTCACAAAGCGCTCGTAAGTAAAGCTAGGCCAATAACCGTTATGCCCTTGTAGTTACATCTAACTCCTTAAGTGCCACTGATCGCTCTAATGAACATAAGTCATAGTCCTACTATGACTGAGTCCTCTCTTCCAAAGAGAAGCTGTGGTCACTATGCTCAAGACCCGGAATCAGCCCTTAAGAGAGCAATCTATCTACTTACCCTTGCTTCGGGGAAGGAGTGAATTCCGTCTTGTGTAACTGAGTTCCCAATTCCCAAATCAGAAAAGTCCCCAAAAAGGTAGGCATGTTGAGTTGGCAATCTGGCCACTCTCACCCATACTATCAAAGGACCGCCCTCAAAGACGTTCCCAAAATACTCAAGATTGAGATCATGTCACCTATGATCATTTAGGTGAGATGTAAGTCTCCAATATCAATGGCGATATAAAGAGACGAATCATCTTGTGGTCCGGTCTTATACAAACTCTTTGTATAGGATACCCCCCGCTTGCATGTCTTCACATGAATGGTAAGGATTTATCATCTGTAGTAGTTCACAATACTTGTAAATCTCTACAAAGTGGGTCGTATCTATAGTGTCACCAGGATCAGGTATCCCACCTTAATCCTTATACTACATACCTATTTAGGTTATCACTTAAGGCATGATCCACTTGTATATCTCATATACATGCTTAAGCTTACATACAATAACCATGGAGATTTGTTTATTGGATATGAGTAGATGTCAGGTAAAATAACTCTTATTTTATTTATAACAATGTGTATAGATTACAATCTACGAGACTTCCGGAGAATTAGGACATCAATCCCAACAATCTCCCACTTGTTCTAATGTCTCGTGATACTAATGTACAATACAAGATAAATACATGTACAATATACAATAAACTAGAGCATACCCCAGCATCATCTTCCACTTGCCCTAGACAAGATGCCGCATGTCCTGTAGACCCAGATTCTCCAGGTGACCCTCGAATACTTTAGCCATGAGAGCCTTTATAAATGGATCAGCAACGTTGTGCTCTGGAGCGATCTTCATGACTATCACATCACCGTGATGCACAATCTTCTTGATCAAGTGGTATTTTCGTTCTATATGCTTTCTTCAACGATGACTCCGAGGTTCCTTCGAATTTTCAACAGCCCCGTTATTATCAAAATAAAGAGTGATTGGCAAATCCATATTTGAAATAACTTCCAAATCTATAAGGAATTTCCCCAACCTATTTAGCTGCTTCACAAGCTACTACATATTTGGTTTCCATAATGAAGTCCACAACGCATCCTTGCTTGATGCTTCGCCACACTACAGCCTCTCCATTCAGAGTGAACACTGACCCCAACGTCGATTTACGAGAATCTCTATCTGTTTGAAAGTTAGAGTCTGTGTATATATAAGGATCAAATCCTTATCTTCATACACGAGCATGTAGTCCCTCGTTCTTTGAAGATACTTGAGGATATTCTTGATCCTCGTCCAGTGATCAAATTCTGGATTGGACTAATAACGACTGATGATCCCTAATGCATAGCAAATGTTGGGTCTGGTACACAACATTGCATACATTAAGCTTCCAATAGCTAAAGCATAGGGAATCTGTCTCATCTCCTCAATCTCTTGAGGTTTCTTAGGACATTGATCCTTAGACAAAATGATTCCATGCCTAAAAGGTAATAAACCCCTCTTGGAATCTTGCATCCTGTACCTGATCAACATTTGATCAATGTACGATGCTTGAGACAAGGCTAACCTCTTGTTCTTACGATCCCGAATGATCTAGATCCCCAAAACATACTATGCCTCACTCAAATCTTTCATTTGGAACTGGGTAGCTAGCCACTTCTTAATGTCAGTCAGAAACCCTACATCATTCCCAATGAGTAGTATATCATTCACATATAGTACCAGGAAAGTTACTGAGTTGTTGATGATTTTCTTGTAAATACAAGGTTCATCAACGTTCTGATCAAAGCCAAACGATTTGACTGTATTGTCAAATCTAATGTTCCACGACCTAGATGTTTGTTTCAGCCCATAAATAGACATATTAAGCTTGCAAACTCTTTGCTCTTGATCTAGGACTATGAACCCCTCTGGTTGAGCCATGTAAAGGTCTCTTCAAGATTACCATTAAGAAAGGTAGTCTTGACGTCCATTTTCCATATCTCATAATCATAAAATGTGGCTATGGACAGTAGTATCCTGATAGACTTGAGCATGGCAATAGGTGAGAAAGTTTCCTTATAGTCCACTCCCTCAACCTGGGTATAACCTTTTGCCACGAGTCGAGTCTTAAAGGTTTGCACCTTTCCATATACACCTCCCTTTCGCTTATAGATCCACTTACACCTATAGGTTTTACCCCATTAGGCAGATCCACAAGCTCTCAGACGTTATTGAAATACATGGACTCCATTTCTTGGTTCATGGCTTTAATCCACTCATCCTTGTCAACATCCTCCATAGCTTTCTTAAATGACAATGGATCCTTGACTCCATCATTAGAATGACGTTTCGGACTTCAGTTAAACTCATGTAGTGATTTGGTGAGTTCATAACCCTCCCACTATGTCGAGGCAGTCTCAACTCTTGAATTGGTTAACTAAATGTACCGACCTCAACAACTCTTGTTGATCTATCGGCCTGTTCAACAACTCTTGTTGAACCCTCAGTAGTCTTATTCTCACTAGAAATTTCACGTAAAACAAGCTTACTTCGTGGTTTATGATCCCTTATGTGGTCTTCTTCCAAGAAGATAGAATTTATAGAAACACATACTTTATTCTCACTCGGATCATAGAAGTATCCACCCTTCGTTTTCTTCGTTTCCCGTATGGTTATTTGTAGTATTTACGACGCGTTTGTAGCATAGTTTAGGCTTCTAGGACATTTTGAATGATGGTTTTAGTTTTGAAAGAAACTTAGGTGGATTTAGGAGAGTGGAGGTTCACAACGTGGGAAGGGGTTCCAACACATTTTAGGAACTTTCTTTTGGTTTATGTATAGCTTTCGAGAGATCGGCTATATATTTTTAGGACTATTGAATTGCTTATTTAGTCTCAAAAGTTGTATAAGTGGATTTACGATATGTTCATAGCATAGTAAAATGGTTGTTTGTAGTGTTTACGATATGTTTGTAACATACTTTAGGCTTTTAGGACATTTTGAATGACGATTTTAGACTTGAAAGAAATTTAGGTGGATTTAGGAGGGAGGGGTTCACCACATAGGGAGGGGTTTCGACACTTTTTAGGAACTTTCTTTTGGCTTATTTATAGCTTCCGACACTTTTTAAGAACTATCTTTTGGCTTATTTATAGCTTTTCAAAGATGTACTGTATATTTTTAGGACTATTTAATTACTTATTTAGTCTCAAAAGTTGAATATTACTTTTGAGAGATGGGCTATATATTTTTAGGAATTAGGATACTTTCGTAGCTTTGGGGGGAGGGGGGGATGTATATGTTGTAATTGTGTTTTAGATTATCTTGAAGCTTGATTGTGCACTTTAAAGGAACTTTGTTCTTGGCTTATTTGTGGGATCCGAGAGTTGAGTTATATGCTTTTAGGACTATCGAATGATGAGTTTAGCCTTGAAAGAAATTTAGGTGGATTTAGGGGAGAGAGATTCACTTCGACGTTTTCTATGCATTTGTTGCTATTTTATAGGTTTAAGTGGCATTTAGGTGGAACTAGGACACATTTATAGCTAAGGAAGGAGGGATGTATATGTTGTAATTTTGTTTATCTTGAACCTAATTGTGCACTCTAAAGAAACTTTGTTCTTGGCTTATTTGTAGGGATCCGATAGTTGTGGAGGTTTAAAGGGCGTTTATGTATTTGTTTAAGTGGATTTACGACATCCTTGTAGCGTGGGGAAGGGGTTCATGTCTTAACTATAACCATTTTAATCACTTTTTAGATAGTAAAATGGTTGTTTGTGGTGTCCATATTTTAATTATGAACATTCACGACATGTTTGTAGCTTGAGAGGGGGATCATTCTTCATAACCATTTAAAACATTTTGTTTAAGTCTTTGTGTGATTGTTAAGATCTTTTTGTGCATTTTTCTTTGTTGATTTTAAGAAATCTTTCATAATATTTGTTTTTCCTATTTCAGGTCATTAGTGTAAATTCTTAAAGATCTTTTTTTTGGAGATTACGAGAAGATTTTGAGATGATTACTTAGTTTGATTTAGGGTTTAGGGTATTTTAGCGTAGGGAAGATTAAACTTTTTTTTTTTAATATAGGGGATTTGTAAGAAACTAGAAAAGTTCAAATTTAATTGTATACACATTTTTTTTTTTTTTGTAGAATTTTATAGCTTGTGTATTGAATATTAGTCTTATTTTTAAATATATAAGCTTGATTTTGTTATATTTGTCTCAAATTGATTTTTTGTAGACTAATTTTTGTTTGTGCATAATTAGGAAATAAAAATTTGGTAATTTGGAAATAACAACTTATGCCGATGCAAATAAACGTTGGCAGAAATATGTTTATTGAACTGAAAATTTTTGTTGTTTAAAAATATATTTTTGCCGATGCAAATTGTATTTTGTTGGAAAAACACATGTGTCGACGGAAACAATTGTGTTGCCAAAAATGGTATTTATGCCGACAAAAATAGTTTTCGTTGGGAGGCACTTCTCCCGATATGGATACGACGATGATTATACCGATGTAAAAAAATGCGTTGGCATAACATATCTCGACGTTTTTAATACTTTGCCCGACGTTTTTTTGTGCCGGAAAAAGTGAAAATTCTTGTAGTGATTGTTAAATAATATATTTTATTTATTAACACTTTAAAAAAATAATTATTTTATATTGTATTGGTTCAACTACCCAATCAAATAAAATCGTATTATTTTTATATTACTTTGGGTTGTTCCATCTAGAGAATAGTATAGGCTTGGTAACGGGGTCAGGGCGGTGCGGGGATTCCAATAAACTAATGAACTCCTGACTATAACATAAATACTAAGAGACATAAAAACGGATCAAGTTTGAGTATATAGCCAAAACGGTCTATAGGAATAGGGATAGGGCTAGCTAAAACGGCCCACTTTGTATATAATACAAACGATGTGATTATATGGGGTGTCCTGTACAAAGAAAGTTTGCATAAGACCAGACCACAAAACAATCGTTTTTCTTTATAATACCGTTTACTATTAAAACTGACTATTTTAATTAGATGTCTTAAGGTAACTTGATCTTAATCTTGATCTAACTATGAACTCGGGATTATCCTTGCATGGATGAGAGTCTCCCATTTTATGGAATTCACTCCTATCTAATTTCAGGGTTAGTAGATAGGTTGTTCACTGACTCCTGAAGAAAGGGTCCCGCTCTCTCTATGACTGAGAGGGACTCGGTTTAGTGACAAGACCACAAACCAGTTGTTCACTGACTCCTGAAGAAGGGGTCCCGCCCTCTCTATGACTGAGAGAGACTCGGTTTAGTGATAAGTCCACAAACTAATTGTTCATTACTAGATAGTGGAGACTTAAGGAGCAAGATGTATTATAGAGGTAAAACGGTAATTTTGACCCAGATGTAATTACGAACAACCTGTGAAGGATCTACTCACTAATCATGGTTAAATCATGTGGACATAAATATATCTATAGTGAGGAGAGTGCAGCTACTGGGCTTTATCGGAGTGTCCGGATAGTTAACAAAGGTTGGTTAATTAGGTTAAATAGTTTAGTCAGTTAATCTTGAATGGAGCTCATGATCTGTAGGTCCATTAGGTCCCCTACTAGTTCATATCGGACTAAACCTTATAACAGTGTGACGAGTGAGTTTGAAGTGTTCACATTTGAATTAGGGAATGAGCATTAAATATATGCAATATATTTAACAATGTATCATTCAATTGGGAATGGATGATAAAGAAAGAGATAGAGATATTTAAATAAGATTTAAATATCAAAACCATGAATAAAGATTTATCGGGATTAGTGTTGGATTTAATAATTGAATATTAAATTAAATTATTTAAATTGCTTAATTAATTATTTAATATTAATTTAATTTAAAATTAATTATTTGAATTAATTTCGAATTAAATAGAATAAATCAAAGTTAGTCAAAGTCAAATGTTGACTTTACCAAGCTTTGAAGGTTAAAGGTCAAAAGTTGACTTCACTGAGTGAAAAAATTCAAAATTAGTTTTGAATTAATTTTGAATTAAAATTATATTTAATTAAGATTTGATTAAAGTCAAATGTTGACTTCAAAATAATCAAATGTCAAAATGTTGACTTCAAAATAATCAAATGTCAAAATGTTGACTTCACTTAGTGGAAAGATCCAACAATGATTTTTAGTGGAAAAATCCAACTTTTAGTGAATTAGTGAGTAATTCATTTGGCAAAGTGTTGAATCCATAAAATTTCATTTATCCCGCTAAATTGAGTGCATTTTGAAGTGTCAGAATTTGGTTAACTCAATTTTGCATGAATTGCATGTAATTACGAGATTTTTGGAGATGATTCTGTACTACAATTCGGCGGAGGAACTTTGGGGCATAATTGCTCTATAAATATGATGCTTTGATAAAAATTAAAGTTCTTGGCCATTTGGTGAATTTCAAGTTAGTTGAAAAATAAATTTTCTTTGCAACTTAGAGATTCTAAAAGAGTTTTAGAAATTAAGTTCTCAATTCTCTTTCAATTTCTATACTAAATTCATCCCTATTTTAGTCACTCACCGGATCCCACCATCCCGTTTTAAGGTCGGAGAATAGTCGGGAAGACTCTCGTTCACAGTTTGTTCGTGAGGAGATTGGAGCAGAATTGGTGATCAATTTGGAACTACAAAAGTTGTATTCTCTAACTTTTCTTTTACATCTATTTGCATGTCTATACCTTATAAATTAGCATAATTAGAGTATTAAAGATCTGTTTTACTTCTGCTATGTATATGCACATTCCAACAGTTTTTTTTCCCATCCCCACCCCCATCTCCACCCATCCCATCAATTGAAGGTGGAGCGGGGATGGGGATTCCCCGTTGGGGGAAATGGGTCCTGGTGGGACCCATCCTCGGTACTTTTTTCTTTTTTTTTTTTTAAATAAAAAGGGGTAGCGGCAACGGACCTTAACTTGTGGTGGAGGCGATGTCCAGTGAGTAGAGAGAAATGAAGAACAAAGAATCAATCAAATATTTAGTGATGGGCGGAAAGAACAAAGAATCAATCATCAAGAAATCTTGAATTTTAGAACGGCTAATGGTATAGTACTATATGCAGCAAGAACCGATCATGAATTATTATGGTTCAGTCTAAAAGTAATTGATAGTCACCTAAAAATAGCTAATATACTAGTGAGGAGAAAATTATAGTTTAAACTCTGATTATTTTTTTTAATGGTTTAAATTATTTTCTTGATAAAAATGCTCTAACATATAACACGTTTTTTAACTAATTCAATTATCTTAAAAAAAAATTGATTTATATAAATTTAATTTTCATCCAAATATTATAAGACAATTTTTTATTTCACCTTCAATTCAAATTGATTAAACTTTTCTTAAAAATATATCAAATTATCTGAACTAAAATTTCAAATTATCTCAATTAAGATTTCAAATGATCTAAATAAAGATTTCAAAGGCTCTCAAATAAGATATTCAATTTTATGGATTAGAATCTTTAAAAAAAAAAAACCGTTGTTTTTTTATTAAAACTAAAACTTCCAATAGTTCATATTACGATTTTACTGGAAATGTTAAAAGAAAAAAAATTTTTGGTAAAACAAATTATTAAAAAAAAAAAACACACACACACATATTATCATATAAATAGTTTTACCTAATATATTTTAGGGCAAAATGTACTTTTAGCCCCCTCATATATGAAGTTGATGTCTATTTGGTCATTGAAGTTTAAAAATAAACACTTTAGTCCGCAAAGATTGAGAAATAGATCTAAATGGTCCTACAGCCTACATAGATAGTTAGTTGACTAATGGTAAAATGATGTGGCCTAAAATGATGAATTATGTAGCTGATTTGACAAAGTTTGATATTTTAATATTATTTTTTCAATGACGTGACATTCTTTTCTTTTCCTCTTCGTCTTTACCATCATCTTCTTCAACCCTACTCCAATGAAGCTTTTGCCGCTATCATCGTGCTTTTTCAGTTGCCACCCTCACCATTGACCACACCATTTCGGATGCTTTATGTGTTGATCTTTGTCTTGCACTTCCTCCCTCTTTTTAAGATCTGATTGTCGGCACCATCTTGATTCAAATTTGATCTTCTTTGATGCCGCCAAACAAAAAAGCTTTAAATTAGAAACTCGACCTTTTTCAACCTCAATCAAATGGTGCTAGTTGGGTTATTGGACAAGAGCTATTGGAAAGTTACAAGATAAGCACTAACAAATGTTACTGGAGAAGAAGCTATTGATTATTGGACATGACACTTGGAGAAGATTACACGTGAGGGATCCGATTTTCCCAAATGGGACTAACTTCCCATGAACCAACTCAACAACATAAACAATTTTTCCCAATACGAGGAGTGGGAATCATGGAAACATGAACAAGAGGACAAAAACTCTTTTGTTCAGATCTGAAATTGAACGAAGGAGAAAGCTTCTTCTTTCTTGTTTCTTACTTGACGAAGTACGGCGGCAAAAGTCCTATTTTTTCTTGGGCGACAGCGTGGCAACAGGGGAGTGCAACGGTGGTGGCTCAAGGTTAGTTGGAGGAAGATTGAAACAAAGGAAGAGGAATAGAAAATCATGTGGCCATAATTGCCACATCATTAAAAAAAAATTAATATTAAATTAATAGCATTTGTCAAATCAGCTATTTAATTTCCCATGTTACGCCAAGTTATTTTATCTTCAGTCAACTAACAGTCTAAGTAGATTCAGACACTATTTAAAACTATTTCTCAAACCTTGAGACTAAAGTATTCATTTTCAAACTTCAGGAACCAAATAGATATCAACTTTGAACTTCAATGCATTTTGACCTATATTTTATTTAGTCATAATTTAAAAAGAAATATCTATTTTACATTATATTGGTCCAACATCCAATCAAATAAAATCTGATTATTTTTATAATACTTCAAGTACTTCCATTCAACCTCATAATTGGGCAGGTCGGGCCGACTCAGTCCAAAGAATCAAAGGCCGCTTGACCCAAGCCCAAGCCCTACATGCCTCAAGCATTGTTTGAGTCGAGTTTGGGTCAGCCCAACCACTTAAACATAAACCCATAACCCAATTCATGGACCTTACCTGATGGGTCAAAATTGGATTGGGCGGACTAGCCCTTTGGATTGGGCTTGAATTTGCCTTTTGAATAACTTATTAAATTTTATTTTTATTTTAATCTTAAAAATCCTTGAAACTTGAAAGCTTATTTATAGAGTATAAAATCCCCTCCTTCAAATTTTCTAATGTGAGACAAGAGTAGAGTGATTATTTATGGTTCACTTTCCAACTCCCACCAAACTAAACTACACCACACACACATATATTTTTGTTCTCTTTTGCAACTCAATTTCTTTTATTTCTTCTTAATTCTCACTCACACACAAAAAACAATTTAATCAATGACAAAATTACATTTTCTTCAAACAAAATTACAAAAACAATGACCTAAAAAAAAAACTAACGAGCAATTAAAAGATCAAACTAATGCTTATATTATTTGTTGATTGTATTATATTTGAAAAATTATTGCATCATTGCCATGTGGTACATCCCAACTAGGTTGACATCTACTCATTTGGTAATCATGTACATTTTCCTCAAACAAAATAAAATAAATTAGATAATCTTAACTTCACCTTCGATACAATGAAAATGAATATTCACATAAATTATTCTTCCTCAGAATTGCAATCCTTAAATCCTAATATAGATGATTTTAATTTTTTCATTTCTTCAGTGATTTTTTCAATGTATTCTTCTTCATGCATTCTCTTGTCTGCAAGCCTACTTCTTGTATATGATACAAGCCTACTTCTTGTATATGATATGTATATGATATAACTCTACCACTTGCACTAAAAATTGATTCTGATGCTACAGTTGAAACAGGCATGGTTAGTATATCTCGTGCCATACGAGAGAGCATAGGACAAGTGTTTTCATATAATTTTCATCAATTCAAAATATTAAACGGTTCTTGAATATCTAAAGAAATTGTAATCTCAAATAATTTAGAATTAAATGAATTTATGTTATTATTAATTTTATCAGTATTGCTATCGAACAAAAAATCTAAATAAGTACCAAAAAAATGATTTTTATATCTAGGATAAAAAAAAGATTCCAAGCAAAAATGTAATATGTAAATCATCAAAATATTTATTAAATTTTTCTTTCATTTTTCCAATCCATGTTTAAATAAATCTACATTTTGAATTTCTTAAACATATAACAAATATTAAGTAAATTTGGTATAACTTGACAAATATTAGAAGAATATACCGAACAAAAATGTTTTATCGAAGTATAAAAAATATCTAAAAAAATTTTAACAACTTATGCATATTTCTGATCGAGCTCAATTAGTTGTTCAATATTAATATAATGAGAACTATTATACAATTCAATACAACACAAATCTAAAACCTCTTTATATTCAAATGCAACTTTCAACATTTCAAATGTTGAATTCCATGAGGTAAATCAATTCTAATATTTCTTCTCTTTTTGTCTAATTATTTACAACACTTAAAATATAATTCATATAATTCATGTCTATAATAGGAACTATTAATATTACGAACTAAAGATCTTAATTTTAAAGTAGAATGGAAAAGAATTGATAAGCCATCCTGACCAATTAAATTTAAGACATGAGCACAATAACGAATACAAAAAAATTATCGACCATGATGATTTCAAATAATGACATAAAACTGAAGTAGCTAAATCATTATTGCTAGCATTATCTAATGTTAGAAAACTTTATCAACAATATTCCATTCTTTAAGTGATTCTGATATGGCATTTCATATTATAGGAGATTCAACCATTTTAAATGAAATAGTTTGTTTGCATAATTTCCAATCATCATCCATATAATGTGCAGTCAAACATAGATAGCCTTGTTGGTGACAAGAAGTCCACATATCAGAGGTCAAACAAATTCTTCCTTTAAAATTAGAAAAAAAAAATGTTTTGTTAAGAATTTTTTCATAACATCATTTTTGCAGTAGAAGCCCTAACCTTCATATTATGGGTTAAATGATCTTTCAATTGTACTAGTAAAATTATGATTATCAATAAAAGTAAATGGAAGCTCTGCTCTAATAATATAATCTACTAATTTTGATCTAGCACGGACTTTATTATAAGAAAAATTAGTTAAATTACTTGATTGATTTTTACCTAATTTATTATATCTACATTATGCTTTTGACCAGAAGATTTCATGTGCCTAATAAGATGACTAGTACCATCTTTTGAAAGAAACAAAAATTACCACAAGTTTTGCATTTTGGTCTCAATTCAAATTTTCCATTATCTAATGTTTTTTTTTCCTTTTCAAAATACTCCTAAAGAGAAGATGTTGATATCTTACCAATATATTGTTGAACAATAGTAAACATATTACACTATCGTTTGAAAATGAAATTGTGACTATGAGTCAATTCCTTCAACATATTCGGCTTCATCGTTTGCAATTCGAAGATTTTACCATGATTGTGAGCCATTTAAAAAAAAAGTTAGTTTTAAAATTGAAAGTAGGAAGAAAATAATTTGAAAATAATTGAAATAAACAAGATTAAAAAAATATTTTCAGGTAATAAAACTTTTTGTAAACTTGAAAATTTTGAAGCTATCAAGACTTGAAGGTTTGAAAAAAAAAAAAAAAAAAAAGAACAATGGTTAAAATAAACCAATCTTAAGGAAAATTGAGAGCATAGAGCACTAAAAATTGAGACTTGAGAGAATTAGAAAGAAATTGAGAATGAGAATTGGAAGGAAGAAAAGAAAATTTAGTTAATGTTTATAGAAAAATTATCGATTGAAGAAAAAAAAAAAGAAAAAATAAATAAATTGAAATTTAGAAAGATCAAAATGAGGACATCAATGATCAAGGGCTCTATATTCTTAAAAAAAATGATTTCTTTCATCTACCTACATGGGGAAATATATATATAAAAAAATTAATGCATTCACCGTTTGATGTTTTTTTAAATGTAATCACATTAATTTTTTAAAATTTGAAATTATTAATATTAGTAATTATATATAACATTGGATTGGGTGTTTGGACCAGACCGATGGATCGATCTAAATACAGCTCGTCGAGCTGGCTCAACGTAAAAAAGAGATCCATATCCAATCTAATGTATGAAATAGTTCGATTGGTCAAATTGGTCAACCATTGATCTTAGACTGGCTTGGAACGGGCTTGAGCAGCCTGATGAGACTGAAGTTTCATCCAATACATTTCGGTTGTTCCAGTAAAAAAAAAAAAAAAAAAATTACTTTTTGGTTATTCCATATAAAAAGTACTTTTATATTGTTTCATCCAAATGAACAGTACTTTTTCATTGTTTCATCTAGAAAACAATATTTTTTATTTGTTTAGAAGAGCAAGAATTAGAGGTGTTTTCTTTTAAAAAGAAAATAAAAAACCCGCATTTTGTCTCTTCTTCTTTCTTTTCGCTAAGTTACCATTAAGAATATCTATAACGGGATATTTGGCCCTCAAATTGGATTGGGTTGGGTTAGGTGGATAAAAAACCCTCAACTACCATTTGATTTACCAATTATTAAAGAGATTTATTACCTCGTTATTCGTATTAACTAATATTTTTCACCTCGTTATTTGTATTAACTCTCTAACTATTTTTATTCTATAATAATTATCAACTCAACTCAATTCAACTATGCGTCATACGTTCCTAAAAAATTTAATAATAATCAGAAAGAACCAAAAATCAATAATCAACAAATATTGTATTTCAAAATCGCAAATGGAATTACTATATGTAGTAAGTACCAGTCATGAATTATAGTTGTTCAGTTATCCAAAAATAACAAACTCTTTTAGTTACCTTAAAATAAATAGTATACTACTGAAAGAAAAATATAGATTAAATTATAATTTTGAATTCCAAAATTAGATTTATCAAACTCTTTTTTAAATTTGTTTAAATTATGATCTTCATAAAAATGTTATAAGTTAGAGCACTTTTCTAAATTAATTCAATATAATTATCTTAAATAAAAATTTTGAATTATTTAAATTTAATTTTCGTCAAAATATTTAAGAAAAATATTTATTTCAAGATTAAACCTTACTTAAACATACATTAAATTATCTAGATTAAGATTTCAGATATTTTCAAATAAAATATTCAGGTGCAGAATTCTAATTTTTTCTTAAAACTAAAATTTTTTATCATTTATACTGTGATCTAACTAGAAATGGAAAAGAATCTATAGGTAAAATTGTTCACACGAGATTTTTAGAGAAATTTGATTCGTAGCATTTTTGTATTGATTTTAGTATAGTATAGTAGATGCAATCTCTAATATTGGATCCTTCAATACTATCTCTCAAACAAAGGATAAAGTTTAAATTTTCTAATTCTTCAGAAGGTGGTAATCTCGAGATCAACCAGAATTTCAAAGTCGTGAAAGCTTCAGAGTTTTAATCTTGATCTCTAAAGCTTCAACACTTTGTTGCCAATTTTTCCCAACCTCCCCTAAATGAAAGGGTAAGACCTCTATTTATAGAGGATTTTCATATGTTTCAGGTGGGTTTCAACCCATTTCCTTTGAGTTAGGGGAATTAGAGCTTATGACAAAATTTTGAGGTTTTGTTCTGAAAAATGGCAAAACCACCCAGGAATAAGATTTATGGCAACTCACGTGACATGCACATGACCACAAATTCCTAAATCCATGATTTGTCCTTGTCTGGTTCATAGTTGTTGAAGAAACTACAAATACTAGGTAATTGTAGAATAAAAAATAGGGTCGAGTTATGTATACAGAGTAATTGTTGATATTCCTCCAGAATAACTGCCCTCCTAATTTTGCTCATGTAGTTGATGACGGGAAATTAGTTATCAATTACTTGACGACTAAAATTAGGTGAATGCAATATGCGATGCATGTTCTTAATGTATGCGTTGATTATCATGTGTCGGTGGTCATGCGTTGGAGTGAACTATGATTAACGAATGTATGCGATGACCATGCGTTCCTATCATAAGCTTTCTTGCACTCACGCCAAGTATAACGTGAACGCAAGTTTCTCGAGTGATCCGAGGTCGAACTCAGAGACTTGTAGCTAAATGTATACGGTAATGTACATGCGGCGGTTGAATAAAAGAATGATGGAGGGGTTGTTAAGCTACACTACTCCTACTCCTAACTAACAGACAACGCAATGAGAAGTATGAATGAGAGGTAGAGACACAGTAACTGTTGACGCGTAGTAAATGCATGGAAAAATAGATCAAATGTGAGGATGTCTTCACTGCAACACTGAGCTTGACCGCAAGTGCAAGCTCAGCCAACGCAAGCTATGCGATCATGCTACACACGCTTGAGTCTAATTCTAGGACACATGCGATGTATATGCGATAGTGCCGAGAAGTCTATGCCTAAACCTCCATAACCCGCTCACGTGCTCTCCCCGCATGAGCGTGATAGCCGCATACCACCGTATCCTACTTCAGGACGCATGCAATATTCTATCCGTAGGGTGCATACGGTGTAATAGCAAACGGAGCTTGTCTCTAAGTTCCCTATTCTTGCTTATGCATTCCAATCCGCTCTCTCGAGTCTTAGATTTGGGTTTTAGACTACTCTCTCAAGTATGCCTAAATGATGAATGATGCGTTCATAAGACAAGGTAACCGCATAAACTTGGCTGACGAAGATTATTCCTATCTCTAGTAAATATTTGCTTACATTGCTTAATGTGACCAACCACTTACCCTCCGGGGCAGTTATTGCTGCTGACTTTACTCATAGACAAGCGTTGCGTCGGCCTATAGACAGGCATTGTTGTAGCTTCGCACTTAAGCAAATAAGGTTTTCTCACACACTCACGTAACGCACACCTCTCGAAGGTTTTCTACATGCTTCATATCTCCAATCTACATGACTAAGTATGCGATACTCTAGCAATCTCACTAAATGATGTAATGAAAGTGAAGAATGCTAAGCAAAGAAAGATGGAGATGGAATCGAAGGAGACAGAGAAATGCATTGAACACATGATGTATTAATTCCTTAATCCCAAAATGTAATACAATAAAATATAAGAAAAGGAGAGAAAATGAAATGACCAGTTGGAAGCAATGTCTTACTTCCAGCAGATGTGTGTCAAGGTTGCTGGTGGTGCCATGGAAGGGCGGCGGAGCTGACTCTCTCGAGATCTAGCTCCGACGAAGGCTCCAGTTGTCACTCAGAATGGATAAAGGAGATGAAGAACTCTCAAGCTTTCTTCTCATGCATTTGTCTGGATCAAAAGGATCCGCCCTAAGGCGAACCTTAGGCGAAAACCTTGGATTCAAACCTTGAGCGAAAACCCTAGATGACTTGAAATTCTACTCCTCGGCTTCTATATATAGAGCTTGGATCGCCGACAGCATTAATGGACTGCTCTGATTCTGACATTCGCCGCACGTTAGTCCTTTCTGAATCTCTGCTACTAACGATGTGGTAGGTGAAATGTCAACATCATCTTTTGATATTCTTGAGATATGCGTTGATGCGTTCATTCCATCAATCTTGCATTGATCCCTCTATTATGCGTTATCGTGTAGCCGTAATCGTGCAGTGACCGCATTCACTTAATACTGCAACTTCTACACGATGACCGCAATCGCTTGACGATCGCAAGTCATATGTGTTGAACGCATGCAACTGATCACCGCAACACCCATGCGTTGATCGAATGCGTTCGCCTTTGCGATGGAGAGTTTCTCCGCATGCGGTCGTCTATGCAGTAGTCCGGCTTCCGCATTTGCATCCACTTCCTGCATTAGCTACAAAAATAGATAATTGAACCCATAATAATGGGTTAGCCGAGATTCTCAATGCTGAACGCCGCAAGCTCATTTTCTCATGAATTCCTAACATAATTGTCGCATATTCTGCTTAACAGCCTTCATAATTCTAAATAAAAGGCCTAAGATGACATGCATTTTTGCATGTCATCACTAGTTAACATAATCTCCATATTTTATTATTATTTTAGATTTTGTTTAGCCCTTTTTCGAATTAATCTCACTTAATTAAATATCTAGATTTTTCTACTAAATTATTTTTTAAATATCCATATATTATTAACTTTTATTTTATTCATATATATTATTCAAATCTTTGAATGGTTTTTCATTACTTTATACGTATTCAATTTTTTCAAATCTTTGAATTGTTTTTCATAATTTTTTATATACATTCTTAATAAATTAGTTGTATATTTCTCATATTCTTAATAAATTAGTTTTATATATTATTTTTGCTATTATTTTAACTATTTGGAAAAAAGGAATATCACTTCATAAAAAATGGAGATAATTTTTTGTTACTCACACAAGTGTACATCGATTTAGGTTTTGTCGTGGTTTCTTTAACAAGCTATTGATTTTGCTATAACTTTACAACGGATTAGACTCCTCTTTAATGGTCGATGGAGAATTCTCACTACCATGATTTTCGAAATTTGAGGCGTATATTCATCAAGTTCGCCGTTCCAACAATTTGTGAAATATATCCAAGGTAAAAATTTTCCCTCTAGTGAGTTAACTATATTTCGTTTGAAAATGTACCAGATTGATGTTGATGTCAAAATCAACCAAATTGATGAAACTACAAATACTATATAATTGTAATAAAAAAAAACAGGGTCGAGTTATGTATACAGGTAGTTGCTGATAATTCTTAACAATAACTGCCCTCCTAATTTACTAATATAGTTAACATAATCTTTATATTTTAATATTATTTTAGATTTTGTTTAACTAATTTCGAATTAATCTCACCTTAATTAGATATCCAGATTTTTCTATCAAAATTATATTTTAAATATCCATATATTATTAAATTTTTATTTATCCATATATTTTATTCAAATATTTGAATAGTTTTTCATTTCTTTATACGTATTCAATTTTATTCAAATCTTTGAATTGTTTTTCATAATTTTATACATACATTCTTAATAAATTAGCTGTACATTCTCATATTCTTAATAAATTAATTTTGTATACTATTTTTGCTATTATTTTAACGATTTGGAAAAAGAAAATATCACTTTATAAAAAAAGACCATAACTTTTATTACTCACACAAAGTGTTCATCAATTTAGATTTTGTTGTGGTTTCTTTAACAAGCTACTATTTTTGCTAGGACTTTACAACGGATTAAACTCCTCTTTGATGGTCGATGGGTTGAGGAATCTCACTAGCATGATTTTCGAAATTTTGAGGCATATATTCCATCAAATTCGTTGTTCCAACAATTTGTGGAATATATCCAAGGTAAATTTTTTTCCCTCCGTTGAGTTAACTATATTACATTTGACAATGTACTAGATTGTTCGGCCAATTCAAATATTATTGAAGATAAAGATATTTTGTGGTTGATGTTGAAGAAAATCAGACATGAGGATTTCCATGAGCAGTGGAATGATCGTTCCAAATTTCATTCGTATATTAACATACACAATTACAATTAAGAAACAAAAATATGCAGACTATGCATAAAACAAAATTACAGCATGCTTTACAAAGATCAAGAGAAGAATTATACATACCTTTGAAGACTCATCTTCAACCTCCCTCGATCCCGAACGTTTGTTCAATCAACAAGACAACACTCACGAATGCTCGAACACTTCGATCACAGCACTGCACTATCACAGCGACCATGAACACAATGATATCCAAGATCACGAACACAGCTAACGGCCTCCAAAAACCTCGACTATGTCGAGTTGAGTACGACACCACCACAATGACTATCTTGGTATTCTCGGTGTAAGAATCTAGAAGTGTGGGCTCTATGTGGAATTGGTTAGAGGAAGATACCGGAGAAAGAACAATCGTGTAAACGATTGAGCAAGTGGGAGATGACAAGGTCTATCGCATAGACGATGCCCAATCGTTTAGAAGAAGCTTCGCGATCGTTTAGCAAAAGCTCCGCGATCGTTTAGCTATCGGCCAGCTGAGTGGCTGTCGTGTAGTGTCACTCCACGATCGTATAGTCTCTCTTCAGCTATCGTTTAGTAAATCTCATTCACTTGACAGTCTTTCCGTGAGAACTCTTTCCCAGAATGGAAAATCTCAAATCATACTAGATTTAGGAAAATGTTTTTCCTTTTATCTCACAGTTACCATGAAACTATTAATAACCTCCCACTCAAATGGTTATTAGAGAAAAAGAGATAATTATCCAATAAATAATATTATTAAAAATATATATGATAACCAACTTACCATATTATATTTATAACCTATAGTTTTAATATTTCATCTCATGAAACAAAACCATAACTCTTTTTCTATTTTATGATACTTAATGTAAATCTCATTTACATTAATTCTCCACTTGATGTATCTCATACATCACACCGATCATATCATATATAATCGAATTACCTCTTGTCAATTTGAACATTTCAAATCAACACCAAGAATTGATTCTCAACTTGAATCCATTGAGCTACCAAGGGGACCTTATGGACCTGTTAGGGGTGGACAGCAAAACCGCATAAACCAAACCGATTTGCAAAACTGAACTGAATCGAACCGATTTATCAATAAAATCAAAAAATTCAGTTCGATGTGGTTCGTTGAAATGTTAAAACCAAATTTAAACGGTTCGGTTCGGTTCCGAGTTTGAAAACTAGTTCCTCAACTGAACCGAACCATTTTAATATAAATATATAAAAGTCTAAATATATATATATATACACATTTAAGGTTTGGGTCGTCGTTCAATTTCATTTCTTCGTCTTTAGCCTCAGTTGTTCGCGTTCACGACCTCAGGTTTCAGCTTCACCTTCCCTCAATTCTCACTCGACGTTCATGACCTCAAGTTTCGTCTTCAGCCTCAGTCGTTCGCGTTTGCCATTCAATAACTATATCTTCGTCTTTATCTCTTCACCTTCCCTCAGTTTTCCCTCTGTCCCTCGACATCGACGACGACGGTTCCGATTCCACCTCCCTCCATTCAATTTTCACGTTTCAGCTTCCATCTCTTCACCTTCCATCAGTTCTCCTTCTCCTTCGACGTCAACAGTTCCGATTCCATCTCATCTTCACCTTCCCTCAGTTCTCACTCAACAGAAGATTCCAATTTCTTTCCACCCATTCCGTTCGGCATTCAGGTTTCTGCTTCCCAGTTTCTTCTCATTTGACTTTATGTTTGAATTTTAAAATTTTCTTTAAATAAAAAAAATGAATATGTGGTGGAGGTCGAGGGAGGGAATGGAATATTTGAATTTTGAGTTTAAGTAAATGATTTTCATATAATTTTAATCTCATTTATTTTGATGGTAATAAGTTTTCTCTCTATTTTTCCCTTTATAGGTACCATCACAATGAGCTTGAGCAAGAGCAACGATTCCAATGATGATATTGTTGTGATGCCACCACCACCACCACCACGAAAAGATGAAAGTGAGGAGACAGTTTCAAAGCATGCAAATGGAAGAAAGGGGAAAAATTCATCTATGGTATGGGTTCACTTTACTAAATATTGTAAATATAGTGATGATTATCCACATGCTAAATGTAACTATTGTGGTATGGTGTATGCATGTCATCCTAGAAGGAATGGAAATTCAACTATGAGAATATATATTGAAAACTATTGTAAAAAAAATCCTTATCAGATTAAGAAGTGTAAGTTAGATGTAACATAAAGTAAGTTGGTCGTTAAGAAGGATGTGAGTATTGGAGATAGTTCACATTCATCCGTTAGTTATAAGATGTTTACTATTAAGAGTGCTCGGAAACTACTTGTTGAGATGATTTAATAGATGAGTTGCCATTTAAATTCGTGGAGAACCAAGGATTTAAGAGGTTTGTGAATGGGACTTTGACGTTAGTAAAACCTAATTTTGTTCTTCTTTCTCGAAAAACAATTGCTAAGGATATTTTGGGAATATATGATAGCACAAAAGAGAAGTTGAAAGACATTTTTGTGAAACAAGGTTATATCACAACTGATACGTGGTCATCAATCCAAAATATGAACTATTTGGTTTTAACTGCACACTTTATTGATAAAAATTGGAAATTACATAAGAGAATTCTTAATTTCACCTAAATTGAGAATCATAAAGAGGAGACAATAGGAAAAGAGGTTAAGAAATGTCTAAAACAGTGGGGTATTGAAAGGGTTATGACATTGACAATTGATAATGCTTCGTCAAATGATACTGTCATTGCTTATTTGAATAAGCGTTTTAAGCATGGGTTGGTGTTAGATGGTGAGTTCTTGAATGTTCGATTTTGTGCACATATATTGAACTTAATTGTATGTGATGGCCTAAAATATGTTAATGATTCATTGGTTCGAATTCGAGATGTCGTGAGGTTTGTTAGATTTTCTCCTGCTCAACTTGCCACATTTAAGAAGTGTATCAAAGAGGAGAATATACATAGTAAAAGTATGTTGTGTCTTGATGTTCCAACTAGATGGAATTCTACATATTGATGCTTGAGGCAGCTGTAAAATTTGAAAAAGCATTTGAAATGTTAGAAGACTACGACACAATCTACATGAATAAGGAAGAAAAACCAACCACTAGGGATTGAAAAATTGCGAGAATATTTACCAAATTCTTGTCAGTGTTCTATGAAGTAACTATTAGGCTTTCAGGGTCTTTGTATGTTACTTCCAATACAGTATTCCATGAGATTAGTATTGTTCAAAATTGTATAAAAAAAATATTCAAGTGCAACTGGTTCTAATGATGTGCTTTTGCAAGAAATGGAAACGAAAATGCAAGAAAAGTTTGATAAGTATTGGGGAAAAAAAGATAGAACAAATTTACTCTTATATGTTGCCTTCATTTTGGACCCTCGTTATAAGATGAAATTTCTTTAGTATTGCCTACAATTATTTGATGTTGATGTGGCAAAAGCCGTAGGAAGTAAGGTATAGGGTGTTTTAAGAGCATTGTTCAATGAATACAATTTGTCACTGTCAGTTGCTAATAAGGATCAATCTTCATGTACCACTAAAATTTCTCCATTTAGAACTACAAGTGCAAGTGCTTCAGAGGTTTTCCGTTTTGATTTTGAAGATTTGGATGAAACTCTCCCCGGTCTCACTCAAGTGAATGGGCATAAAAAATGTATCACTGGCCGGCCAAAAAACGCAATTTCGGAGGACTAAAAAGACCTAACGGAGTACCATTAGATTGGGGGAGTGTCAAAAAATGATTCACAAAGTGTGGATTTAGAAGTTGATATTTATTTACTGGAGCCTCGTGTTAAACGTGAGGATAACTTTGATATCTTAAATTGGTGGAAGGGGAATTCTTCTAGATATAAGATTCTTAGCACAATTGCACGAGATCTTTTAGCAGTTTCGATATCCACAGTTGCTTCTAAGTCCGCATTCAACACTAGTGGGAGAGTAATTGATCATTTTCGTACCTCATTATATCCAACCACTGTTGAGGCACTTGTATGTGCATAAAACCGGTTACGTTCTGAACAAATTAGCATTGGTTTATGACAATACTTAGAAGAAATTGAAGATGAAGAGGAAGGTTCATATATTCTAAACATATTTATATCTTTTTTAACATATTTATTCATTTATTTATTATAGTACCTACTAACAAGTTTCTAATTTGTTTTTTTAGTCTTCATAAGGGGATTGAACGGAGTGACAAATGCAAAAGACAAGGAGAAGGAGAATAATGATTGACAAGCGAACATATTTGTTTGTATTGATTGGACTTTTAGAATATGTTACTATGTTATTATTAAGTGTTTGGCTTGTTATTTGCTTTTATATGACTTAAACTTTGAAGGTAGTTGTTTGAAATTTAGGTATTATGTACTTTGTAGAACTTTTTAGTTTTTAACTTTTTATTGTAGTCATTTGGACATGTTCTTATTGTGGAAAGATATTTAAATTATGTTTAGAAAAAATTGTAAAATAAAAAAAGAGAATATACAAGTTTCAAAAAATGGAAGAAGGAAAATAAAAGGCAAGAGAAAGAGGAAGGAAGAAGGAAAATGAAGGCAGAAGAAACAAAAAAAAAGTTTAAAAATAGGAAGAAAAAAAAAAGAAACCGATTTACAAAATCGAACCAAATCGAATATTCAGTTCGGTTTAGTTCGAATCGCACAAACGGTGCAGTTCGATTTTATATATAAATGAATTTAGTTCGGTTCAGTTTGACCTCCAAACCGAATCGATTTCACCTCTCAGACCTGTAGTTCGAAGCTCCAATAGTACGTGAATAACTGACTAAACTCTTTAGTCACGAGATCAACCATCTGTTAACTGTTAGACACTCCACTAAAGACCGATAGCTAAACTCTCCTTACTACAGATATATTATGTGTCTATATCAACCAATCAATAGTGTGATAACCCTTCAAAGATCACTCGTAAGTACAGTTGGGCCAATAACCGTTATACCCCTGTAGTTACATCTAACTCCTTAAGTACCACTGATCCCTCTAATGAACATAAGTCATAGTCATACTATGACTGAGTCCTCTCTTCCAAAGAGAAGTTGTGGCTATTATGTTCAAGCTCTGAAATCAGCCCTTAAGCGAGCAATCTATGTACCTACCCCTGCTTCGAGGAATGAGTGAATTCCATCTTGTGTAACTGAGTTCCCAACTCCCAAATCAGACAAGTCCCCAAAAAGGTAGGCATGTTGAGTTAGCAATCTAACCATTCTCACCCATACTAATCAAAGGACCGCCCTCAAAGGCAAAAGTTTCCAAAACACTTAAGATTGAGGTCATGTCACCTATGGTCGTTTAGGTAAGATGTAAGCCTCTAGTATCAACGACGTTATATACAGAGATGAATCATCTCGTGGTCAGGTCTTATACAAACTCTTTGCATAGGACACCTCCGCTCGTATGTCTGCACATGAATAGTCAAGATCTACCATCTGTAGTAGTTCACAACACTTGCAAACCTCTACAAAGTGGGTTGTATCTGTAGTGTCACCAGGATCAGGTATCCCTCTTTAATCCTTTTACTACATGCATATTTAGATTATCACTTAAGGCATGATCCATTTGTATATCTCATATACATAAGTTTTCATACAATAGCCATGGAGCTTTGTTTATTGGATATCATTACAAACAACGAGACTCCGGAAGAATTAGGATACCAATCCCAACAATAACCTAACCTGAGATGCCAAAGATAGGCGTTTTCCTTAGGAGAAACTCTTGGTCTTTTTCCAGTTGTTGCTATTTCGAACATTTCAGTATTAAGAAAGACTTTAATGACTAATGTCCTTAGTACATATAAGTTATTTTCCATTGAATCAAAACCAATCTCCATATCATTCTTGAACATAAATACTTTATTCTCAGAAAAGGAGACGGTATAACCTTGTTCAAGCAGACAAGAAACTGAGATTAAGTTCCTCTTGATGTGAGGAACTACATAAACATTATCCAGTAACAAATAGCGTTTCCTATCCAAAAATAATTTCAGTCTTCCTACAGCAACAGCTGAAACAACCTCATCAGTACTGACTCGAAGAGTCAACCTCCATCTTTCAACGTTTTCCAGGAACTAAATCCTTGGTAGGAAGAACTTACGTGATTTGTAGCACCTGAATCAAGTATCCAGGTAGAATCATCATTCTCTACCAAACACGTCTCCAAGAAAAATAAATCACATTTACTGTCTTCAGACTTCTTCCTATTCTGAAGAGTAGTGGGATCAGAATCAGAACCCAAATAAGCTTCAAGTTCCATTTCAGAGAACAATTCTCGTCGATGAAATTTTTTAGAGTCAGCAACAATTGCTTTCTCTTTTAGTCCCTTAACATTCAAGAAAGACTGGAGGTTATCTTGGGAACTAACACTACTGGTTTCTTTGTCATCCATCCTTTTTTACTCAAAAAGTGAGAACTAACGTTCAAACAATACTTGCAACGAGTCCATGATCTTGTGTGCAATGACCATGTTCTCAACCCTTTTGGCCAATGCATCAAGTATGCTAGCCAAAATGTGATGTCGGGCCATCGAATTAGCCTTCATCCACACCTCATATGCATTACGAATATTTCACGGTGGGACTTAAGGATACTTCTCAACCATGACAAACTCGAGGTCATTTACCACAAAATATGTTTTAAGAGACTCTTTCCAATGTATGTAATCGGTCAAATTAAAAGAGGCAACTAACGAAAAATCATACATTTTGCTGAAAAAACAAACACATTGAACTACATTAGATTTTAACAAAGACTCTTGAAAAACATAATCTAATTTGGTTTAGCAAAATCTAAATGAACCCTATGTGACATCTAGTTTTGCAATGACGCTTCAGTGGTTTAGGACAAAAGCCACCGAAGGGTAGTCAATTTATCCCTCCTATGAATTGAGACACTCTCAACTAGTCATTAACACCAGAACAACTCTTGTTCCTATAACGACTAGCCATCATTGATTTGGTCAAAAAATCATTAACTTGCTTAACAATTTCCCATAAGTATGACTCTTCATTTTAGATCCTAGAGTTTCACCCCAAAAAGCCAATCCGAAGGGGAAAAAATCCGATTGGGGCAAAAAAAAAAAGTGACCCTATCCATTTCTAGAGTTCACCTTGATATTGACCAACCGCAAAAACCATCCGAAGGGGGACACTTCCAGGGCGCCACAAGGCCATGCAAGAAGATCTCACGGTGTAAACCAATGAAGCAGACCGCAAGATATGTTGACACACATCCTTCATCCACTTACTATAAATACTCGCTCCGTCCACCTTGATATTGACTCATGCAAACACCATCCGAAGGGAGATGCTCCCAGGGCACTACAGACCAAACATGAATCTCACGGCGTGAACATTCAGAGAGAAATGTGAGTGGAATTGACATATCATATATATCTTTTCCTCCCACTAAGTATTTTAAAACCTAGGGTTTTGTTTACTTAGAAAAAACATGACTAATGATTTTAACTAAGTGATTTTTTAGGTTTTCCCAAAAGTAACTCTTACTTTGGAAAGTTAAACAACTTTTGATCATCATTCATTAAACTCTTTAACGAAGTCATTGATCAACTGTTGCATGCTTGTAGCAAATCTATCTAATTCACCTTTCTAGGTAGGTTCCCAGGTAAGGGTGTTCCGTTTCCGTAAGCTTAAATACCCCAGCCTAGACAGAACCCACCTTAGACAAAAGGTCCCTTATAGATAGATTTAATACAAATTTAATCTTTTATGGAAATCAATTTAATCATATTAAACCGATTTAAAAGATTAAACTTAGATATCTAATCTCATTAGAACCAGGAACTTAGGTCTATCTCAATCAAATTTTAAAACCCTTTTAAAACATGAGTTCACCTAAGTTCACATGCAACTCTTTCTTATTGATTTTAGTTCTAATTTCCATTATAACACTTATAACAGGAAACAACTAAAACCAACCACAATGCAAAGCAACAGATACAAGGCATTCATAACTCTTATAAATAATACTTAGTGTCATGCTCAATACATTGTTCATTCATTACTACTTTTATATAACTCTTATATAATTAAAGTGATGAAACAAGTATATATGCTCTCATATACCCTTATACTATAACACTTATAATATAAAGATGATGCATGAATATGCTTAATGCATGCATAAATATAACTCTTATATTATATGATGCATGAGCATGCTCTTATGTAATTTAATCATGCAAGCTACTATATAATAACTCTTACAATATAGAGATGATGCATGACCAATGCATAGCCTATGGTGGGATTTAAAACTATATGGTATACAATATGACATATAATTTAAACATGCATCTCTTGTACATTCACCAAAATTAAAGGACTGGGATGATTAGCTTCAAAAACCAGAAATAAATCTATCTATTACATTAAACCATCGAGTAAACCAGTTCAACAAGCAAACCGGGTCTTGAACCGCCCAGGCAAAGCCTTCTTTGTGATCGTCTAGCGAAATTGGTCGAGTAACCACAATCATGTAGCAATGATCGAGTGTCTTTGACTATGTGATGAAGCATGAAGGCCACTCGATTGTGTAGCGCACAAGTTTAAACCAAGTCTAAACGATCGTTTAGATGACTACTATGCTATGAAGCATGATCGTCTAGACGATCGAAGAGCAAGCGCTAAGTAACACTTACCGAGCGATCGTGTAGCCAGTAACTATGCGATGAAGCATGTTGGCCTACACGATCGTTTAGTACACGTATGTACCATGCAATGAGTATCCCATACTCAACAATCATTTACCCCCATCATTTACACAATCTGACCAACTCTTGGTCTTCTTCTTCCTCGAAATAAAATGCATCTCCATGCCTTAAAACTTCATTACGAGCGACTCGAACAGACTCAAACTCTTTGAATTACAGACTTAATAGCAAGTTAATAAGCCCAAAAACACAGGGGTCTTTACAATTAACTTTGAAATGTAAAAGAAATTATTAACCAGAGGCAATCATCCCAGAAACTCCATTAATCCACATCCACAAATACATTTAACGATTAAACATAACGTAGACATATTTAACACCCACTAAGAATGTAAATGCAATTCAATACAGCAATGGATTTGGAATATCAGAACCTGGCTCTAATACCAATGGAAGGAACTCCTATTCAAGAGGATCAGTGAGCAGAAGCAAGATCTTTCCAAGCCCATTGTGCAAGAATAAATGCATTCACAAACAAACAAGAATAGTTATACATTATAAAGAAAATTACAGCATGCTTTCTTAACTAAATACAATAGGAATTGAGAGACATACCTTTGAAGAACTTTTCTTCTGGAAATATCTCGCTCTTGTGAGCAATCCCACAGCAATATCTCGCTCTCGTGAGCAATAGTCTAGTCTATCTCTCACTGTCGTTACAATCACAAATAGTCTACTCCTCGAACAACAACCCTTCGACACTACCACTTGGCTACCTTGGTATTCTCGAAGTGAAAATCCATGAGGTGTGGGATCTATGTGAATTTAGTAGAGGGAAGGAGGAAGAAAACGATCAAACTACACGATCAATTAAGTGGGAGAAAGGTTTTGTCTATCGCATAGACTGAGAGTACTTGATCGTTTAGTAATCTCTCACTCTCGTGAGAATCGTCTAGCCAATCGTCTAGTAATATCTCACTATCATGAACAATCATCTAGCTAATCATTTAATCTCTCACTCAATCGTTTAGAGCCAATCGTCTAGTCTCTCGTTCGATCGTTTAGACGATAGTTTAGTCTCTCACTCAATCTAGAGCTGATCGTCTAGCAAATCTATCTCGATTGTTTAGATGATCGTTTAATCTCTTGCTAGATCGTTTTGTCTCTCATGAGCAAACGATTAGTGAAGCAATTAATGAAGCGATTATTCATAAAATGAAAACTCTTTTCATTTTATCCTTCAGTTATTTAAAACTGAAATTAACCTCCCACTGCACGATTAATGGAGAAAATAACCAACTAACAATTATCTCATAATTGTTTTTATTATAAATAAATATAATAACTAACTTATCATATTATATTTATAACCTATAGTTTTAATATCACATCATATGTAATATTTAAACCATAGTTCTTTTCTCCTTTATTTAAATAAATCATATTTATATCAATTCCTCCGATTAATGTGTCTAATACATCAAATCAATTATATCACATATAATTGAACCAATTTAATTATATCATATATAATCAAATTTCCTCTTGTTAATTTGAACACTTCAAACTAACCCAAAAACTAATTCTCAACTTGAATCCATTGAGCTATCAAGGGGACCTTATGGACCTATAGCTTGAAGCTCCAACGATCGTGAATAATTGAGTCCACTCTTCCAAAGAGAGGGTGTGACCATTATGTTCAAGACCCGGAATCAGTTCATAAGAGAGCAATTTATTTACTTACCCCTGCTTCGGGGAAGGAATGAAATGTAAGTCTCAATTATCAACAGCGTTATATAAAGAGAATAATCATCTCGTAGTCCGGTCTTTACAAAAATTTGTATAGGATACCCCCGCTCACATGTCTCCACATGAATGATTAAGATCAGACCATTTATAGCACTTTACAACACTTGTAACATCTACAAAGCGGGCCATATCCATAGTGTCACCAAGATAAGGTATCCCTCATTTGTCCATCTACTACAAATCAATTAGCTTATTACTTAAGGCATGATCCACTTGTATGTCTCAAAAACATGTTTAAGTTACATGAAATTACCAAGGATCTTAGTTTATTGGCTTTGAGTAAATGCTTATAAAAAAAACATTTATTTCATTAATAATAATGTGTGTACAAAAAGTTTACAAACTACGAGACCACTGGGAGAATTAGGATACCAATCCCAACAGAGACATACAGGTGGATCATGTTTAATTGATAAGCTAAATGGTTTGTAATAGATGGATAAGGTTGGATATCTTTATCCTGGTGACACTACAAATATGGCTCGCTTTATAGATGTTACAATTGTTATAAAGTGCTACAAACGATCTGATCCTGATCATTTATATGGAGACATATGAGCAAGGGTATTCTATACAAAGGAGTTTGTATAAGACCAGACCATGTGATGAGTAGTCTCATTATATAACGCCGTTCATAATTGAGACTTACATTTCACCAGGATGACCATAGGTGACATAACCTTAATCCAAAATGAGTTGTGAACTTCTACCTATGAAAGCAGTCCTTTGATTTGTATGGGTGAGAGTGGCCAGATTTTCGACTCAATAAGCCTACTATTTTGGGGGTTCGTCTGATTAGAGAGCTGGAAATACAGCTACACAAAATGAAATTCACTCCTTCTCCGACATTGGGGTAATTAGATAAATTGCTCCCTTAAGGGCTAATTTTGGGTATTGAACAATGTGGCGCCACACCCTCTTCTAGCCTGAGAGGGGTTTAGTCATAGTTGTACTATAACTTATTGTTCATTAGAGGGATAAGTGGTACTTAAGAAGTTAGATGTAACTACAGGGGCAAAAATGATAGTTTTGGCTTAGCTGTATTTACGAGCAATTTGTGAAGGGCCATTGCATTGTTGACTGGTTATATCCAATGGACACAAAAATATATCTATAGAGCGAAGAGTGCAGCTGTCAATTTTTAGTGGAGTGTCTGACAGTTAATGGATGTTGAATAATTAATTAAACTAATAATTTAATTGAGGGAGTTTAATTAATTATTCAAGTACCAATTGAGCTTCTACAGGACCATGAGGTCCCCTCTGTAGCTCAACAGAAATTTGATAAGAATCAATTTTGGATTACTTTGAATTGTTCAAATTAATTGATGGAATTAATTATATGTAATATAATTAATTTACTTTAATTATATATGATATAATTAATTTAATTTAATTATATATGATATAATTACTATAATGTATGTGGTACATATAATATAAAGTTTATTTGAGAGAAAATAAATATTTGAATATGATTTAAATATTAATTATATAAATTTGATTCATATAGTTAAATTTAATAAAAATGGGATTTATATTAAATACCATTAATGAGAAAATTTAAACTATAGGTATTAAACCATAGGTTATATGTTATGTATGATATAACATATATATATATAATTAATTTAATTATTATTAATTCATTTTAATTTTGAATTTTAAAGGGAGTGAAATAACTTCCTTCCCCTTAATTCTCTCATGATTCACTATCTCAATGGGTGGTTTTGGTGGAGAGGAGACATAGCTTCTTCTCCCGTTGAGTTTTACAAAAAAACTACATAAAAGCTCTCTGAGATTTTTTTCCCTCTAAATCTCACCCTTTCCCCCTTTCAATTCCTCCCAATCTCCCTCTCTCCCAAAATACCAAGAGCTCACACAACTCCTTGGATTCTCATCCTAGAAAATACGAGAGGTTTTGATTGATGGTGACCATTTGGAATTGTTCGTGACATTTTGGAGAAGAGGATTCACTTGAAGAAGGTTGATCTTCAAGGGTAAGTTCCTAATTTTTTTCTCAATTTCTAAATACATGCTGTAAATTTAAATTAAATGCATAATATTTTTGTTTGATTCTGCAAAATTTATTGTTCTATAAAAATTGGGATTTAGGATCAATCCCCACTTCCGCAAAGGATCTTCACTAGTTCCTTTAAAACGGTGGTTGGTGACCAATTCCAAATGAAATATTTGGGAGAGGCGCAGTTTGTTCTCGGTATTTAGATCTTTAGAGATCGCAAGAACAAATCGTTGGCCTTATCTTAGGCATCATATATTGACAAGCTACTTGTCAAGTATTCGATGCAAAACTCCAAGAAAAGTTAGCTATCTTTCAGGAACAGAGTTGTCTTGTCCAAGGAACAGTGCCCTAAGACACCTCAAGAAGTTGAGGAGATGAGACGGATCCCCTATGCATCGATTGTTGGCAGCTTGGTGTATGTAATGTTATGTACTAGACCTGACATTTGCTTTGCAGTGGGGATAGTTAGTATATATCAATCTAATCCAGGATTAGATCATGGAACCGTTGTTGAAACCATCCTTAAGTATCTTAGGAGAATAAGGGACTACATGCTTGTGTATGGGTCTAAGGATTTGATCCTTACAGGATACATTGAATTTGATTTTCAGACTGATAGAGATTCTAGGAAATCCACTTCAGGATTAGTATTTACTCTTAATTGAGAAGTTGTAGTCTGGAGAGGCACCAAACAAGGGTGCATTGCTGACTACACTATGGAGGCAGAATATGTAGCGGCTTATGAAGCTACCAAAGAGGCTGTTTGGCTCAAGAAATTCTTAACTAATCTGGAAGTTGTTCCAAACATATAAGGCCTATTACCTTTTATTGTGATAATGGCGGTATTGTGGCTAATTCCAATTCCAAGGAACCCAGAAGCTACAAGCATGGAAAGCATATTGAGCGTAAGTATCACCTGATACAGGAGATTGCGCATAGAGGGGACGAGATAGTCATAAAAACTACTTCAGAGCACAACTTTGTCGATCCGTTTACAAAAGCCTTCACGGCTAAAATGTTTGAGGGCCACCTAGAGTGTCTGAGTTTATGAGACAAGTCGCATTTAGTCTACGAAAAGTGGGAGATTTTATTGAGTGCGTATTGCATGCCCTAGTTTTTTTTTTTTTTTTTTTTTTTTTACTATGGACTTGATTGTACTTTTTGTTATGTACGTCCCACTAGCTTTAGGACAAGTGGGAGATTGTTGAGGTTGATGCCCAAATCTTGTGGTCTTTGTAATTTGTAATTGTATTGTACAAAAAATTTTTTATCTAATAAAATACGAGGTGTTTTATTCAATACTTAATTGCATTAACTCACAAAAACCAATAAACTAAGAACCAGTATTATCTTTTATAACTTGAACATGTATGTGGAGACATATAGGTAGATCATGTTTAAGCGGTAACCTAAATGATCTATAGTAAATGGATAATGTTGGGTACCTTATCCTAGTGACTCTACGAATATAGCTTGCTTTGTTATATTACAATTGTTGTCAAGTGCTACGAATGATCTAATCCTAATCATTCATATTGAGACATATGAGCAGGGGTACTCTATACAAAAAGTTGTATAAGATCGGACTATGGAATCAATGGTCTTCTCTGTATAGAAGAGATTTACATTTCATCAGGATGACCATAGGTGACTTGACCTAAATCTTGAATGAGTTGTGAGACTCCTACCTATGAAGGCAGTCCTTTGATTTATATGGGTTAGAGTGACTAGTTTTACGACTCCAATATTGCCTAATAATTTTCGAGATTCATCTGATTTGGGAGTTGAGAACACAGCTACACAAGAAGAACTTCACTCATTCCCTACTGTTAGGATAAGTAGAGAAATTGCTCTCTTAAGGGTTGATCTGGGACTTAAACAATGTGGCGCCACACCTTCTCCTGGCTCAAGAGGGGTTTGATTATAGTTGGACTATAGCTTATTGTTCATTAGAGGGATCAATGGTACATAAGAAGTTAGATATAACTATAGAGGCAAAATGGTGATTTAGGCCCAGTTGTACTTACGAGAAGTTTGTGAAGGGTCAAAAAATGTTGATTGGTTATATTCAATGGACACAGAAATTTATCTATAGTGCGAATAGTGCAGCTCTCGTTCTTTTTTCAATCTTTAGTGGAGTGACCGACAGTTAATGGAAGTTAATTAATTCAATTAAAGAGTTTAATTAATTAATCAAGTAGCATTAGAACTTCAAATTATAGGTCCAAGTCCCTTCGTTAGCTCAATTGAGATTAAAGATAATCAAATTAATTTAGATTAATTTGAATTGTTCAAATAATAAAGAAAATTAATTATATAAGATATAATTAATATAAAATTGTGTGTGTATGTGTGTGCATGTGCATGTTCGTGTACGTGTGCACGTGTGTGTGCGTGTGCGCATGGGTGCGTGCGTGAGTTGAATCTTTTCTTATTAACTAATATATGAAAGTGGGAAGAATTGAATTTTTCATCTTCCCCTTGCATTCTAATATAAATAGGTGTGCATTGCTCTCTCAAATGGTAGAATTTTATCCCTTATAAGGTGTCCATTGCTCTGATACCAATTAAAGAAGCAAGAGAATACTCGCAACGGAAATGATCATGTCCCAATTTTGATTTTATAGAATAATAATTAGAGGACGAAAACACGGGATAAACAAGAACTATTAAGCATGCTTCTACTGTGCAATTAGAGAGAAAAATATTAAGAAATAGTTCACCTTTGAAGATTTATATCTTTTGTTTCCTCTCCACAACATGAACACAAACTGCTCCTCCCGATCTCACAAACCCGACACCCACGAACACAATGCAGTAATGATGAAGAAGACACCACCACGAGATATTCCTCATTATTCTCAGAGACGAGAATCGTGTAGAAGTGTGGGCTTACACTCAATTTTGGGAAGAGGGAAAGAGATGATTGAGAGAAATCTTCTGTCCAAACTCTTCTCCAAAAAACGTAGAGAGAAGGAGATCCAGAGAGAGAGAGAGAGCACTCTCTCCACCCCTTTTGTTACATGAGAGAAATAGAAATTCAAGGATGGGAGAGTTGTAAATCTCTCCTCTTTATTTAATTAAAATTGAAAGAATTAAATTCAAATTCTAAATTTTAATTTAATATATATATAACCATTTTAATATATATTTAAACTATATGTTATATAACATATAACATATAACCTATAGTTAATATTATATCACATATAACATAAACTATAATTCATTATTCTCTCAAATAACCTAAGGTATTAATATGAATCATATTCATATTAATTTTAACCTATAGTTTTTATATGAATCACATTCATATAAATAAATATTCGAATCACATTCAAATAACAATCCTTATCAACAAACTATATAAATTTAATATGAATAATATTCATATTTATTATAACATATAGTTGATTCACATAATCAATATTTGAATTATATTCAAATATTTATTTCTCTCATAAAACTATATAAATTTAATATGAATCGTATTCACATTAAATTTTAACATATAGATATTATATGAATCATATTCATATTCAAATATAAATTTAATATGAATCATATTCACATTAAATTTTAATATAGATTTTATATGAATCATACTCATACAATTAATATTTGAATCATATTTAAATATTTATTTCTCTCATAAAATTATATTGATACATTATTCAATTGTATCTTATACAATTAATTTTCTTTGATTAATTTGAATAATTCAAATTAAACCAAAATTAATTTGATTCTCATCAATCCTTATTGAGCTAACGAGAGGACTTTATGGACTTAAGATTGAAACTCCAATGATACGAGATTAATTGATTAAACTATTTTAATCAATCAAATTAATTGACGTTAATTAACTATCAGTCACTCCACTAAAGACCGATAGCTAAACTCTTCGCACTATAGATATATTCCTGTGTTCATTGGATATAATCAATCAACAGTGCGTTAACCTTTCATAAACTGCTCGTAAGTACAACTGCATCAAATTATCGTTTTACCTCTGTAGTTACATCTAACTCCTTAAGTACCACTGATCCCTCTAATGAACAATTAGTCATAGTCTAACTATGACCGAACCCCTCTCGGGTCAGGAGAGAGTGAGGCGCCTCATTTTTCAAGCCCCGAAATCAACCCTTAAGGGAGCAATTTATCTTCTTACCCTAACTATAAGAAATGAGTGAATTCCTTTTTGTGTAGCAATGTTCCCAACCTCCTAACCAGACAAATCCTCAAAATGCTAAGCTGATTGAGTCGGCAAATCTAGCCATTCTCAACCATACAAATCAAAGGATCGCTCTTATAGGCAAAATTTCATGACTCACTCAGGATTAAAGTCAAGTCACCTATGGTCATCCCAGTGAAATATAAATCTCTTCTAGCAACGGCGTTATAAAGAGAGACTTAACATTTCGTGGTCCAGTCTTTATACAAACTCTTTTGTATAAGATAACTCCACTCATATGTCTCCATAAGAATGATCATAGCAGATCATTTATAGTACTTTACTACAATTGTAACTACTACAAAACGGACCATTTCAATAGTATTTCCAAGATAAGACACCTAATCTTATCCATATACTACAGACCATTTAGGTTATCATTTAAAAATGATCCATCTGTATGTCTCCACATACATGTTTAAGTTACATCAAATAACTTGGATCTTAGGGTAATGGATTATTGCACAAGTAATATAAAACTAATCCATTAATCCATTAACCAACCATTGATTCAACTAATATAAAACTACGAGGCTTTAGGGCATACACCGTAACCATAAGTTAATCTTGAAACCCACAAAACTCTCACCGATTCTCTACCCTTTGAGAATATCAAGGTGTCGTGTGGTTATGTTCTGGATTTGGAGATTTCTTGCTGCATTTTTCTGGTCGTTCGAAAGTTCAAAGGGAATTCGAATAATTCATCACTTCGAATGGAATGTGAAGAGTTTCGGTCTTCAAAGGTGAATGATTCTCCAATCTTCTCTTCTTCTTCATTTTTTGTGTGATGGCATGTTGAATTATATCAAATGTTACGCTTTTGTTCTTTGTTTGATTATATGTTCTATAAAACAATTTTGGGATATCGATCCTTTTCACACAGAGTGTCATCCACCCTTTCAGTAATAACCTAAAAGGTCTATAGTATATGGATAAGGTTGGATACCTATACAAAGATATGAGAGTGGAGGTATCCTATACAAAGAATTTGTATAAGACTAGACTACGAAATAATTAATCTTACACTATAACACTATTGATTGAAAAGATTAATATTTCATAGGATAATCGTAGATAATTCAATCTCAATCCTGAGTGAGTTATGGACTTTTGCCTATGAAGGGCTGACTTTTAATTTGTATGGGTGAGAGTGGCTCAAGTCGCTGACACAATATACCTACTATTTTGGGGATATGACCGAGTGGGAAGCTGGAAACAAAACTACACGAGATGGAATTTGCTCCTTCCCATTTTTAGGGATAGTAGAGAATTTGTTCCTGTTGGAATTGATGTCCTAATTCTCCTGGTGGTCTCATAGTTTGTAAACACTCTATAAACATATTGTTATTGATACAATAAGTGTTATTTTATAAGCATTTACTCAATCTAATAAACTAAGATCCATGGCTATTTCATGTAACTTAAACATGTATGTACAAGTAGATCATGTCTTAAGTAATAACCTAAATGGTCTGTAGTATAAGGATAAATGAGGGATACCTTATCTTGGGGACACTATGGATACGGCTCGCTTTGTAGATGTTACAAGTGTTGTAAAGTGCTACAAATGGATTGATCCTGACCATTCATGTGGAGACATGCGAGCGGGGTATCCTATACAAAGAGTTTGTATAAGAACATAACCACACGACATATGAGCAGGGGTACTCTATACAAAAAGTTTGTATAAGATCCGTCATAGTAGGACTATGACTTATTGTTCATTAGAGGAATCAGTGGTACTTAAGGAGTTAGATGTAACTATAGAGGCGAAACAGTAAATTGGCCCAACTATACTTACGAGCGATCTGTGAAAGGTCATCGCACTGTTAATTGGTTTTATCCAATAAACATATAAATATATTTGTAGTGCGAAGAGTGCAACTATCGGTCTTTAGTAAAGTGACCAACAGTTAACGGATGGTGGATCTCGTGATTAACAGAGTTTAGTCAGTTATTCATGTACCGCTAAAGCTTCAAGCTACAAGTCTATAAGGTCCCCTTGGTAGCTCAATGGGTTCAAGTTGAGAATCAGATTTTGGCTTAGTTTGAAGTGTTCAAATTAACAAGAGAAAATTTAATTATATATGATATAATTAAATTGATTCAATTATATGTGATATAATTGATTTGATGTATTAAATACATTAATTGGAGGAATTGATATAAATATGATTTATATTAAATACCATAACATAGAAAAAGAACTATGGTTTATATGTTTCATATGATGAAATATTAAAACTATATATTATAAATATAATATGATAAGTTGGTTATCATATTTATTTATAATATATTAATTATATGATAATTATCCTTTTTCTTTAAAAACCGAATTGAGTGGGAGGTTTTTAACGGTTATGGTAACTGTGAGATAAAAGAAAAATCGTTTTCCAAAATTAGTGGATAATTCATTCAGATTTAGATATCACAGAAGGGCTATCAAGTAAAAGCATTTTACTAAACGATGGCATATAGAGAGACTACACGATCAAGTATCGAGCTTACTATACGATAGTTACTTGTTTACTCGTTGCTAAACGATCAAGTAACAAAGTCTATACGATAGGCTTCTTCTTACTAAGCGAACGAGTATCTAGTCTATACGATAGACTTCATACATCTCCCACTTACTCAATCGTCTTTCTCCTCCTTTCCTCTATCCAAAGTCACATAGAGCCCACAACTCCTAGATTCTCACACCAAGAATACCAAGATAACTCTTGTAGTGGTTTTCTAATTTCGTTTTAGGTTCAAGGATCGAGTTGGACTCGACAATGATCGAGGGTTCTTTAGTTCGTATTGTACTGATCGTTGCGTTCGAGTACTTCTTTGGACACATTGGAGATTGATTGAGGGATACTTGAAGAAAGGTTCTTCAAAGGTTTGCATACTCTATCCCTTGTTCATCATTTATAAGAAGCATGTTGTAATTTATAGTTTATGCATAATCGTTTCTGTTTAGATTATAATTGTTTGAGTTCTTTAACAATGAGATCTAGAACGATCCGCTTCCGCTCACTGGATCTCTATATTGAGATTTCCTTCCGTTCCTTTAAGTACTGACTCCGGATCTTGAACAGTGGGCCACATACCTCTCATTGGCCCGATAGGAATTTTGTTTACGATAGGATCATAAACAGGTTGTTCATTAGAGGACTAGTGGAATTTAAGGAAGTAGAGGTAATTACAGGGGTAAACGATAATTTGACCCAACTCTAATTACGAATGACTCGTGAAGAATTGACTTACCGATAATGGTTATACTATGAACACGAAATATATTTACAGTGCGAAAAAAGTGCAGCTATGGGTCTTTAATGGAGTGACTCACAGTTAATGAATGTTGATTAATTTAATTAAAGAGTTTAATTAATTAATCTGATATCAATGGAGCTTCTAATCTGTAGGTCCATTAGGTCTCTTGCTAGCCCACTAAGAGTAAAAATAGAATGGTTAAAGTTTTGGATGAATTTAAATTGTTCAAATTATTTGGGAAATGGTATTATATATGATACAATTAATATAATGTATATGGATACATTATATTATAAAGTTAATTTTGAATTAGATTCAAAGTTAAACTTTATTATAAGAGAAAAATAAAATAATTAAATAAGATTCAAATACTAAATAATATAAATTAGATTTATATTACAACTATAGGTTAGTATTTAAATATAATATTTAATAAATTAGATTAATTAAATATTTAATTAATTTAAATTAAATTTTGATTTAGCCTATATCCAAAATATACGAACCAAAAAGTATCTTTGCGAGAGAGAGAGAGAAGGTGAAGCGGTTGGCGAGTGGGGCTTTGGTGTCGAGGTAAATGGATGGAATTCCATATTGGCGGCCGGTTAGGGTTTAGGGTTTGAAAAGTCTAATGGGAAAGTGGTGGTCGTCAGTGAAGGAGGGCCATGGTTAAATTTTAGGTCTTTACTCCCTCAATTTTATAATCTATCTAGTGTTCCAGTTTCTAATAATTAGTTTTAAAATTCTTTTAACTATTTTTTTTTCTTGTTTTAAATAATAATATGATATATTAAATTTCACTCTTCCCATTATAATAACTGATTTTTAGATCAAAATACATTTTTTTACCTTTGTCTTTGTGTTTAGTTTTTATTTCATCTTGAGATTTTTTTTTATAGTACAAACATTATGCCAGTTGAGCTACGCTCTTCTTAGTTGGTCTTGAGATTTCAAAATTGTGACTTTTAATCATTAGATTTTGAGTTTGATTTCAATTTAGTCCTTCAATTTTAAAATGTTACAATTTTTATCTTTGAGATTATTTAACTTTTGTTTCAATTTGGTCTTTTAGTTTCCAGATTTATACTTTTAACTTCGATGTTTCACTAAATACTTGTTAGGAGTTTTTTATGTTAATATCTATTAATTAATTTTAAATAGTTATAAAGTAAAATTTTAAATTTAATTTTAATATTGACGAAAAATAGTGAAACCTAATTAATTTTACTCATTTTAATTAATTCATAGAACTAAAGAAGATAAGTGAATATTTAGTGAAATGAAACTTAAGAGCGTAAATCTTGAAATATAGGGATTAGATTGAAACACAACTCAAATTTCATGGGTAAAAGTGTGATATTTTAAAATCTATGAACTAAATTGAAACCATGCAAAATTTAAGGAGTCAAAAGTACCATTTTAAATTTATGGACTAAATAGAAATTAGACTCAAAATCTAAAAACAAAAATGTTTTAAGAGAGAAGGGAAGAGAAAGAAGGAGATGTAAGGATGGTAGAAAGAGTAAAGAAAGTGGGGAAAGAGATACTAGATATTTTTAAAAAAAAAATAAATAAAATAAATAAATAAATAACCAAATATTTTTCAATTTAAAATGCCATCTCATTTTTTAAAATAATAAAAATTATTTCAGGAATTTTTTAAACATAGTCATAAGAATTCGGGATGAAAAAAAATTATATTTTGAAAATTGAGGGATCAAACATACCTATTCTTCAAAATTCAAAACTAAAAAAATAATTTTTTTAAAAAAAATTATCCAAATGTCTTTTGAACTTATTTTTAAAAATTTGAAGATTAAAATAATAGAGTTTGAAATTTTAGGTCTCGTTTGGTAATTATTTGATTTTTTTTTTAATTAAGCTTATTTTATCCACATTTATAATAGTTAAATTATTAGCCAAATTCTAAAAACAAAAATAATTTTTTGAAAGCTACTTTTTTTTTATTCTTAAAATTTGACTTGATTTTTTAAATAATTAGTAAAAAGTGAATAATAAATAAAGAAATTTGAGGATGAAAATAGTGTCTATAAATTGTTTTAAAAAAAAATAATTATGAAACGGGACCTTAAATACGAAAATGGGGTAAGGTGAGCTAATGTAATGGGCTGTGTGAAAGGCACGCTCCAATGTCGGGTGGGGTGACCCTTTCTCATCTTTACCATTATTCAAACACCCGCGTGCCCTTGTTTTGGCCCACTCCTCCACTCTAATCAATTTTTTCTCTCTCTTTCCAAGCTCTTGATAAGGTCTTCTTTGCAAATTTGTTTTTGTATTTCTCGTATTTATTTTACACTAGTCTTCATTTTTTTAAAAAAGATATTTCAATATCTCATTTTAAAAATTACGGTCTGCTTGATAGCTATTTAGGTCCTATTTGATAAACATTTGAATCGTGTTTCGTAATTATATCAAGATTATAAATACGTTTTTCACCTCTAAATTCTTTGTTTTTTATCTATGTTTTTAAAAATCAAACCAAAATTTGAAAGCTAAAAAAATAATTTTTTAAAAACTTGTATTTTTTTAAAATTTAAGAACTCGACTCTTGTACTTATGAAAGATGTAAATTATTGTAAGAGATCGAAAGAAATCGGCTTAATTGTCAAAAATAAAAAATAAAAAAATAAAATGATTATTAAATGAGACTTTGATTTTTAAAAAATAAAAAAAATCGAGCCTTTAAGCATCATTTTCATCCANATAAAAAATAAAAAAATAAAATGATTATTAAATGAGACTTTGATTTTTAAAAAATAAAAAAAATCGAGCCTTTAAGCATCATTTTCATCCATTAGTTTCTATATTTTGTTGTCTACATTTTAAGAGGGATAAAAAAAATTGTTTTTTTAAATTGGCTGAAAAGTCAAATGTTTACATACAAACATAAAATAAAATAAAACAAAACCAAAAATCAAAAACCAAACTATAATACTATAGTTGAAGTCAAATAATTATGAAACGAGACCTAAATAGTTACACGAGTTGAATCAAAAATCCATCTTGTAATCACTCTCATTCACATTTTTTTAAATTATTTTTAAGTCTCTATATGTTTGTACGTGTGTTTTTTTAAAAAAAAAAAGATGTGTATTTTCTCATTCACGTAGTATGATAAATTAATATGAATAATATTCTGAGGCAAAGAAAAAACTATAGATGAGACAATAATGATTTATTTGATAATGAAACGATGTTTTCTTATTCACGTGTTAATAGTAACACCTATATTTCTACTTATTTATTTGTTTTTATTTTTTCATCATTATTATTATTATTACATAGGAAACAAAACTAACAACAAACAAACATGTTAAGACTGATTAAAAGAGTATTTGATAGGTTGATCTAAAAAATTGCGCCAGAATGTTGTTGGATCAGATTTTTAAAACAATGTGTTATAACTCCATTCAAACATTTGTTAGGGATGTTTGACACACCAACATGAATTGAATTGAGTTGGTAATTTTTACCAACTCAATGTTTGACATTATCAACTTTAAATGTTTGTGGAATTGAGTTGGTTTTTTTACCAACTTACACTCCAACTCAGCCCATTGACACGACCGCTACCACACTCCAACGACCACCTTCGCCGTCGCAACTCCAAATAAATAAATTTAAAGAAATGGGCTTTAACCTAGTTCTAAAGGGAGAAGGAAGTCATATTTACCACTAGGCTAACCATTAGTATCAATACTATGTTAGTTTTATATATATATAAAAAGAGCATAAAATTGAGGAGTGGCTCGATAATATATCCATTGGTGATGACAACCAACTCCGGACTCCGACAACTACCTTTGACAACAACACCGACAAAGACCACCTTTGATAATCAACTCCAATGACAACCACCTCTTTCAACCAATACTAACATTCACCTTAGGCGACCAACTCTGATGAAGACCACCTCTAACGAGACCCTTAATGAAAATCCTAGTTTTTGTGAACATGTAAATAAACCCTTAATGACAATCATATTCTTTTATACATGTTCAACTCATACGTTCTACAACCATTAAGGTATATTGTAGGGTTGTTGGTTATATAATAATAGTATTTTGTTTACGTTAAATGCAATATTTATATGTAGAATGGGTGATTACTAAAAGAAAGATTGTGTTATCCTTTTGTAACTTTTTTGTTTTCCACCTTTGACTTTTATTTTTTACCTTCATATAAGGGTGGTTACTAAAAGAAAGGTTGTACTAGAAAATGTATATCCCTTTCTTTTCTTTTGTAATAAATTAGTTGTTGTATTCATGTGGTTTCATATATCTTTTTTTTAGATCACATCTCTACTACGCCTCCATTTAATCTCGGTGTTTCAATCTAATTCATTATGAACATTTGAAGGTATGTTGTACTACGTTTGATTTTAATTTTGTTTGCATTTAGCTTCATTCTAATTTAACTATAATTTTTTATTCTACTTATAGGGCTCAAACTAATTGCACAATTTCTCCAATAATTAGTTTGAGGTTCAATAGTTTTAATTTTGGAATCTACTTTTTATAGTCCAAATTTTGTTTATTTATTGGAGAACAATTTGTGATGTCTCGAGTATTATTGATTGCTATGAATTTTTTTTACATATATATAGACATTTTTGTGAATGTTATTATTTCATTTGTAAGTGGCAAATTATACTTAATCATAAAAACTAACTATAAAAAATGTTTGAACAAAAAAATATATATTTACAACAAACGAGTTTGCACAAAAAAAAACATTATTTCGTTGTACTAGTGTAACGATTCAGAATCCGGATTCGACACATTATTCGCCTCGGCATTCCCCTTCATCCCTTGCAACCCGACATGTTATCCTCTTATGCTTTCAAGATTGAAGACTATACCACAAACCAACTCTGGTCCTTTTAGCATGTTTTGTCCTCACTCACATGCATCCTAGTAAAATTCCCAAAAGGTCACCAAACATAGGATTGTTCCAAGCGTGCTCATGCCATTCCACTCTGATACCATCTGTAATGCCCCAGGCATACCTTATTTGCCTCGGCATTCTCCTGCATCCCCTGTAACCTGACATGTTATCCTTTTATGCTTCCGAGATTGAAGACTATTCCCACAAACCAACATTCACTAGAAGAAATTCAGGCTTTAATGCCGGTTGGAAAAAGTGAAATCAGATGTATAATGTCGGTTTTTTTTATAAAAAAAAAAAAAAAAAAAATCTTTAATGTCAATTTAAACTGACATTGAAGATGGGCTTTAATGTCGGTTTTAAACCGACATTAAAGGTGTAATGGTTTTTTTTCTTATTTTATTAAATAATATATCCCTAAATCCGCCGCCTCTTCAACTTGCACTCCCCTCTCTTCACTCTCGTCATCGAAGAGACCACCGGCATATCCCCAAATCAAATCTTTGAAGCCACCAAGTTATTAGGTAACCGAATCATCATTTTTCCTCTTCTTCATCTAGCTCTTTCGAATCGTCATTGTATTGATCTTCTATGGATGCGATATGCAGGTTCTAGAGTTAGCCGAAAATGCGGCGAGAGACAACAAGAGGAAAAGAATCATTCCAAGGCACGTTCTATTGGCGATTAGGAACGATGAAGAACTCGAAAAGTTGCTCGCTAGCATAACTATTACTAGTGGCGACGTTCTTCCAAATATCAACCTGATTCTGTTGCCAAAAAAGACGGATAAGGCTACAAAAGAGCTTAAATCTCCATCGAAGGGTGCGAAGTCTCCATCGAAGGCGGCTTAAAGGTTGAATTGCAGAGTTAGGGTTGGATGAATCTGTAATTTATGATCGTATTTTGGATGTCTCATTCCTTTTTTTTTTTTTTTTTTGGTTTTTTTTTTGGGTTGTAACTGTAGACGAAGAATTAGGGATTTGGGATGCAGGACTGTATTCGATATGGCTATTTTACTAATTTACAAGTGAGGAATCCTCATCTTCTATAATTTTTTTGCCGATCAAATTTCTACCGTAGGAAGGATATCATTAATAGCTCTCAAACAAAGTGTTTTATTTTGAATCGGATATGAATATTCCATTGAAGAGTATGATTTGGTATACATTCTTGATTTTTGATACCATCTACATCCATTATTGTTCTAATATTCACCTCTTTTATCAAAATGCCTTATTAATTTAGGCCCCCTAAGAGCTTTCGACATGCAAAGTGTCTCCCATTTGATCCAAGATCCCCACTGAAATCGTATTAAGCTTTAATAATAGAGTTTTCTGAGTTATTAAGCTTTGATATTTTCGAGCTCTTGCATCGATCAGTCAAGGTGAATCTTGTTACCTTGAGTTTTCCTTCTTTTCTTTTATTTTCAAGACGTAATTCTTGGTTATGCAATTAAACTTTCTAATCTATTTAACAGGAAGGACAGAAACCTTCAAAGATAATTACTCATCATCTTAACATCGGTGGGCCTATTAAGGCAGATGCCAGCAATGGAAATACAAAGATTTATATAAATGGCCAAGAAATTACAAAAGTAAAGCTCCGGATGCTGCAGGTAAATTTTGTACCTGTAACCTTTGTCTCTAGTATAAACTTCTAAAGTTAAAAGGGAATATTTGATCGTTGTAGTTGGCTGGAGTTCAATGCGCTGGTAATCCACACTTTTAGGTCAATGAGGATGGATCGTACCAAGAGGAGGGTCAGAAGAACACCAAAGTGTACATATGGGGGAAGGTACTATCTTGTGCAAATAGACAGTTAATTTTGATTTTAGCTTACATATGTAGCTATAACTGGTCATATACTTGTTTTTAACTTCTTGATTACATTTTAGGCTGGAACAAAGCTTGTCTGTGCTTTGTTATCGCTATCGGTTCCTTCTAAATCTTCAACTTGTTCTAGGGAACCAGACAGCAACCTTGTTTACAAAACTTTTCCTGACTACCTTGCTCTTCAAAAGCTCCTTTTAGTTGGTTATGATGGATCTGGGACAAGTATTAGATTCAAGCAGGTAGTCTCTAATTGGTCAATTGAGTATATGGTGCATCGTACCAATATCACTAGATTGTCTTTGGACAGTTCCATTGGTGGTTATATTATGAGAAATGGTGCTCCATTTATTTTATCTCTAAGATAATAAAGTTGGCAATTTCATTTTCTAAATGCTTTTGCAGGTCAAAATTCTATATAAGGATGTACCTTTCTCTAAAGATGAACGTGAAATTATTAAGTTGAAGATCCAGAGCAATGTGTATGGATATCTTGGTATAATTCTTGAAGGCCGTGAGTGATTTGAGGAGGACAGTTTGGCTAAAATAAGGAAAAAACTATCTGATGAAGTTGACCTTACTGGTAGAAGTTATGATTCTTGCCTCAATATCTATTCAAGGCATTAGACAAAGTTGTTGTTCATGTGCTTGCTAGTTACCTTGAATAGCAATTTTGGATAATGACTTAGGCTTTTTAGATTTAGCATTCCTGACCTGCTTGATTATAAAGAAAAGACCAACAGTCTAGTAAATTTCTAAGGTGCAGATGGTTATATTTGTAGTTGGTTGAAGTAATATCGTCGAAGCATTGGGTAAATTTTTTTATTTGTGCTATGTTCGTCATTTCTTCTATTAGTCTTGTTAGAGATAAGCCAGTGTACTTGTAGTGTTTACTAGTAGGTGTTGAATGGCTGGTTATCTATTTTATTTTAAGTAGCCTGTTTTTTTATTCTACATTTTGAGTGTAAAGTGTGTGTACGATGTGCTTGGTTAATGATCCCCTCAAGCTGAATATTCAAGCATTACCAATATACCTATGAGCAATTGTCTTGGATATAAAAATATTTTTAATTGCACATGCCTTTCATCCTGATGTTTGTGTTTCTATTACCTTCTATTTGATAGTCATTTACGTCTTCTCTTGTGTTGGTAAGACAACATCCTCATGCATTATTATTTGTTTTTAAAGATTTAAAGTCGACCTCTAGGCGTTTTTTCTGTGGAAGAATTGAAGATGGTGTACATTAAAGATGGTGTAAAAGATTAAATCTTCAATGAAAACCGATCTACATAAGATGGCGGAGGTTGAGAACAATTTGAGGGAGCTTTTCAACAAAATCTAGGTATAGCTCATCAAATTATGTCTATGTCTGTAGCATAGGAAGTAGGTTTTTTCCCCTTGGATTTGACATTCGCTCAACCTTTTGTATTTGTATGTTCATGTTTTTGGGTCAAAAGAATTTTGCTAGTGTGGTGTTGGGAGTTCTGATTGTATTTGTTTGGTCAAAAATAAATTCTGCATAAATCTAAATATGCCTCCGCCTCCCATGTTCACCATGTTAGCTCATGTTCCATCTTTTGATTTTCATTTGACTTATTGAGTTTTAGTTCATGAGTTGAATTTCATTAACTAAGTATATTTTAGTTCACAAGTTATTGAGTTTACTTTTTGAGTTGAGTTTATGTGCTTGTGTGTTTATTAAATTCATTTAGTTCATGAGTTTCATTACTTATTGAGTCTTTTTTTAAAGTGTTAAATTAGAATATGTGTTGGAGTGCTTTGGTTAGAGAAGGAAACCATTCTAAACATGTTTTCCATTGAAGAACAAATAAACCAACATCACGCCGGGAGTATCACTAAGAATATTTATTCTGACCAACTTTTGGAGGCCTACCAGTGTCTTTGCTCTTCAAGTGAGGCCCTAAAAGCTTTTGTTGTTCCTTCGGTTCAAGCATTTTGTTTCCAGAGATGGTTTTTATCGTTAAGAGCTAAGGTTTTAGGAACTGTAGGGAACATACTGAAGTTGTTGCCAAACATTTCATATTGTATTAGTACTGACTATGGTAAGCTTGGGATAAACGATACCGCTGCCATCATCAAACCGTGAACAAATTTAGTAAATTATCTTTAACGTTAGAGAGGCTGTCCCATGAATTTGATCTCATTGGAATAACTTTTATTGGAATAGACACCAAGAGTTCGAACATTATTTCAACCCTTGCACTGAATTGTTCTCTGTTGACCTTTTGTACTGGTTTTGCCTTTCATGTTCCAAACTTGGCTACAACTCTAATGACTGAAAATGTGGATGATTTCATAACTAAATCACATGCAATACTCATTCAAAATCTGATTGGCAGGCTGTGGTTGGTAGATGATGAAACAAGTAGAATGCTTACACAACTTTTCAAAATCAATGGAGGACCGAATAACTGCTTGCATTTGGTTTCAAGAGGCAAAATATTAGATGTGGGGTACGAAGTAAGAGGTATCTTGACTCTCAATAGGTATGTTGTTTCTGAGTTCATCTGTTTGCAAAGCAAGTCAAACAGAATGGATGAGGGGACATTTCTCCAGGTTATCGAGGATGGCATGCGGTTTTTATAGCAGTATGGTAAGAACATGCAAAAACATCAGGTCTTCCAATTACTTATTTACTGCAGAGTTTTCTTGATCTTTGTTGCTTTTCGAGTGTTCATAGAAATGTTGAAAATTGGAGCTTATCCTACAAACTATACGCTCGGTTTATGCATATTCCCAATAAACACGGTTAGTTGAATATGAATTATGATAACATTTTCACTTTCAATCCTTTGTCTTAAACCTTTTTTGTTTGTGTATTTTTTAGGTGTTTGGAAGGGGTGGGAGGAGATGGATTTCTTACAACAGGAAGGGATTCAGGTGAAAATTGTTCCTGGTAAGTGCATTTTTGAATGCTTGCAGTTTTAAGCACAGTTTCTAAGTGTTTTCAAGTGACTCTAATGATATGAAAATTCCTGTATGAGAAGTTATAGTGTGCTTATTTCTCTTTGGACCATATTGGATTAGAATGTAGCACCCGTTTATGACTCATGGTACTATTTATTTGTAGTTTAGATTGATTCAAGGTGCTCGAGTTTGTAGTGCGCACTATGGTAGTTTGTGGGTTATTCATGCACTATGGTAGTCTTTGTGACAACTTTTGAGGTTGAAGTATATTGTGAGCTAAATTTGCTTATTGATGTATGTGTTCTTGAATATTCATTTTTTGGAAATTATGATGTTCTGTTGAGAACAAGTGGTTGTGAAATATTTTTGGGAGTGTGTTTCTTTGAACAGGTTGAAGTAACTTTTTTGGTTTTTTTGTTTGGTAGCATCGTTATGCTATCGAAATTTTCCATCGTCTTCGTATCTCATATCTAGGTAATTAAGCTTCTCTTCTTCAAGATCTTGAAAAAGAATATTCTCTCATTTATTCAACTATTGAGTTTTCTTGTTTTGCAGATGCAACAAAGGATAAATATTTGATATCGTAACCTCTTTATGCTTTTTCTTGGGGAACTTTAGATCCAACACATTCACTACAAGAATTTTGCCTTGAATGTACCATTTATGCACATTCCCAATAAACACGATTAGTTAAATATGAATTCTTATCACATTTTCACTTTCAATCTTTGCTTAAACCTTTTTTGTTTGTGATCTTTGAACAACATGGTCAAACAAAAGATGCCTATAACCAGATACTATTGAAGCTAGGGGTTGGTTCAAGAAGAATTATGAAGGGATCCATACTTACCAAGTGGAGAGAGACAGTAATCTCATAATGTTTGTTAAATCATAATGTTTGTATTACTTGTAATTTGTGTTTTCAAGGCCTGAATTATTGTACAGCCTTTAATTATAATTTTATAGCAGAATTTATGGATATAAAATGTAATAAGTTTACAATCCATTACATGAATAATATGTCATAGCCACAACGTTCAATGATGATGTGTCATGTTATACTTTTTGACCAAAAAAATGGATTCGGCAACGGAATTTAAAAAAAAAAACGGACAGATTCGGGCTTCAATGCTGGTTAATAATTAAAAAAAACAGAGGTTTTAATATCGGTTGGAAATTTCACTGAAGGTATTTAATGTCGGTTGCAACCGACATTGAAGGCTGTGTTATTGAAGCCTTTTAATGTCGGTTTAAAACCGACATTAAAGGCAACCGACATAAAAGGGCTTTAATAACACTATCTTTAATGTTGGTTGTCAACCGACATTAAAGCCCTTTAATGTTGGTTTAAAACCGACATTAAAGCCCGAATTTCTTCTAGTGATTGATCCTTTCGCTCCAAGCTAAGCACGCTTAACTTTGAGTTTCTATGATTGAGCTACCAAAAAGGAAGATACACCTTGTTCGTATAGGTAGTGATTTTCAATTCTTTTAAGCCTTTTTTAACCATACGTTCATGTCCTCATGATCCATCTAATTCAGATATGATCTCAGTTTATTCATGTCCCCCTTCTAAACTCAAATCGTTACAACATGTATTTGGGATGTAGATAAAAATGTTATGCGATTGAGTATTCAAGTTGTGCGGTGAAAATATGTTATATTTTTCAAGAAGGAAAAACAAGTAGTTGTTCAATTTTTAAGCTTCTTCAATGTTCATGATTGAGGGCTAAGTAGTTGTGAAACGTTTTTCATTTGTTTGGAAATATGTTTGATGTTTAGGAATGAATATGTATGTATATATATTATGTAATTGTATGTTCAAAATTCGTGTTTAGTATATGTTTATTTTATAAGAATTTGTTATGTTTTAAGAATTAGAAAAAGTGAAGCATTTTTAGTATTAACAATTTTATGAAAATATATGAAAAATAAAAAAAAAAATGGGGAAAATTCAAGATAGGAACAATGTCGTTTAGAAAAGTTGCACCATATACTCTAAATCAACTCAACTCAACTCTGCACTCCAAACACAGACTTTCTAACTCAATTCAACTCAACTCAATACCTCAAACACAGACATTCTAATTTAACTCAACCCTACTCTACACCTCAAACACAGACAATCTAACTTCACAAATAATCTAACTTCCCAGATAATAATTACCAACTCAACTTTGCGTGTCAAACGCTCCTTTAATATCTTTCTTTATTTCTTTTTTTTATTTAACTCTCATTTTTTTTTTCTAAATCCCCATCCCTTCTATCTTTTTCCTCTTGCCCTTCTCTAGATCCCTTCTTTATATTTCGTCTCTGACAACAGCAATGCTCCATTATATTCTATGTATTCCACCTCCGATGACAGCAACAAGAATGGCAACAATGAAAAGAGTTATATGTTTTCTTTCTCTAGCAACGCTAGACTATCCATGGCAACAAACAAAAAATTTCTAAATACCTTACAAACTAGGTTTTAAGAGTAAGAGTGAGAAAGTAAACAAGAACGAGAGTAAGAGAGAGAAAGTATGAGCTAGAAAGTAAGCAAGAATAAGCACAAAAGCGAAAAAGAAAGCTAGAAAGTGAGCAAGAACTATGGCAAGAGCGAGAAAGTGGGTTAAAAATTAAACATGAGAGAAAAAAGTCAAAAAAGCTTCGTGACACCAACAAAAGATTAGAAAATTTTATTTTAAATAAGCGAGTTAAATTTTATTTTTCCAATAAAATTTAGGTCATTCGTAAAAAAAAATCCTAACTAAAAGTGAGAGAGAGGCCTATGTAGTTAGTGTAAACCACATTATATTTTAGCCACCCCACGGGCCACATTGTGCATCTTCCACGGATGTGCATCCAACACATTATCAGTGTATGCCTTAATCGTAATTGTTCCATTTTTAATTTAATATTATATAACTATACACTTTTATTGAAGTTTAAATTATTTACTCAAATGTATCCATTAGAACATAGTTTAATGAAGACACCAACTATCATTTTAAATATTTATGATTCGATCTTCTACTGTATAATAGTTGAATTAAGAAAAACATTTTTGTAGCCATAAAAATCATTTTATGTTGGATAGAAACGTTAGTATGAAAAAAATGTGAATATATGAAATACATATGAGACATAAAATTGCTTTAAAAAATTATTTTAAATGATAAAATTTCTAAAAATATTTATAAATAATAATAAAATATCACAATCTATTTGTGATAGACCACGATAGTACTATTATTTATGTCTATCAATAAATATAAATATTTTACTAAATATTTTGATTCGCTTTCATATTTTTTAAAACAAGTAATTCGGTAGGTAATTTAACCAAACTTTTACAACAATACTAAAATGTTTAAAAAATAATGGATTTTGATTTTCCCACGTTGGAGAACACGTAGACAATAGACATTTGAACTAGAGTTTTATTTTTTTTAACGGAAAGCAATTTGAAAATCAATCATTCGCTCCACTTTTAAAGCTCTTGGGTCTTTCTTTTTTTCTTTTTTCCTTTTCTGGAAGGGAGCTCTTGCGTCGTTTTTATTTTAGTTTACTCAATAAAAAACATAGAAATAATGTTTAATTATAAATTTAGACTCTAAACTTATACCTCCTCATGTTTTAAGATTGTATTTAAAAGATACTAGTATTTTTTAAATTTTTAAATCAAAACTTTATATTTTTTTTTTTTTAAAGATGGAATGAAATAAAACGGAAGCAATAGATCATTTTTGCCCTAATTTTATTATAGGAATTTCATACATAATAGAGATATAATAAAAAGTAAGCATACTTATACAAGATTCTAAATGGAGAAAAACAAAGTACCTTTGATAAACACTTCGCGGTTTCTTCTCTCGATCAAAGTAAAACATAGTATGAACTCTTCTTGGGATCACAAACTCTTTTCACAACCAAGACACCATCAAGAGAACTTTTTTGCTATTCTCTTGGACAAAAGAAGTGTTTGTAAGAACTCTTGAAAGAGAAGAGAAAGAACATAGAGACTTTTCTTTTGTAAAGTTGGAGAATGTTTTGAGAGAAGTTGGTGAAAGCTTTCTTTCTTTGTGTTAAAAAAAAAAATTGAGAGTCTAAACATTTGGGATTTCATTCCATAATATACTACGTGAGGGGTAAATCCCCTCCCGCTCCTCATGCAGAAGAGTTATTTTAATTAATAAATATATTAATTAAATCAAATTTTATTTATTTATTTATTAAATATTAATTAATTAAATCTAATTTAATCAATTAATTTATTAAATATCATATAATGTATATATGAATCATATTCTAATGTACATATTCTCTCTTAACCTATAAATGTAATCTAAATCCAATTCACATTCATTTTAACTTATAATTTAATATTAATTCAATTCGCATTAATTTAATATTAGAATCATATTCAAGTATTAATACTCTCATATTATAAAGTTTAATTTTTTAATCTAATTCAAGGAAAAACTTAACTTTATATTATATTGTATCTTATATATTATATTAATTCCCTTAATTAATTTGAAAATTTTAAATTCTTTCATAACTAAATATCTTTATTTAACCTCTTATGAGCTAGTAGAGAGACCTAATGGACCTACAGTTATAAGTTCCAATGATCTAAGATTAATTAATTAAACTCTTTAATTAAATTAATCAACTTTCATTAACTATAGGGCATACCACAAAGACCCATAGTAGAATATTTCTATGTTCATTGATTTAACCAATACATGTAAGTTAATCTTTCACAAGTTGTTTGTAATTATAGTTGGGTTATATCATCATTTTACCCTTGTAATTATCTCTTGCTCCATAAGTATCATTGATTATCTAATGAACAGTGGTTCAACCATAAACAAAATCCCTCTCGAGCCAGTGAGAGGGTGAGGTCTTATTGTTCAAGTCCCGAGTTAGCATTTAAGGGAACCACCTATCTACTTACCCTAAGGCGGGAAGAGTGAATTTCATCTTGTGTAGTTATCTTCCCAGCTCTCCACTTGGTATCATCCCAAAAATGGTAGGCATATTGAGTCAGTGACTAAGGCCACTCTTACCCATGGAAATCAAAGAATGACCCTCATAAGCAAGAGTTCATAACTCAATCAGGATTGAGATTGAGTTACATGGTCATCATTTCAAATATTAATCTCTTCAGTTAACTGTGTTACAAAGAGAGATTATATATTTCATGGTCTGGTCTTACAATCTCATTACATAGGATACTCCACTTGCATATCTGCACATGAACGATTTGATCAAATCATTTGTAACACTTATAACTCTTGTAACAATTACAAAGTGGATCGTATCCATAGTGTTACCAAGATAAAACACCAAACCTTATCCATATACTATATACTTTTCTAGGCTATTACTTGAACATGATCCACTTGTGTGTCAATCACATATTGTTCAAGTTACATAAAATAACCTTGGATCTTGGATTATTAGATTTCAGTTGTGCGCAAAAATAAATAACACTTATTTATGTCGGAATAGATAAGACATTTATTTATATAAAATTTATTAAATTTACAGACTACGAGATTTAGGACATAATCCCAACCACTTTATCATTACTCTATTAGTTTAATAAAATGTCATTGATTATCTAAAAGTTATGGTCACCTATATGTCAATCTAAACATTTAATTACAAAAATATTAAAATCAACATGAGTATAAATCAAATGAGTAAAGCGTTATGCTGAGGAGGTCCTCCTCCTCACTCCCTTTTAGAGTACGCTCGGGGGAGTGGCAATGCTATAGGGAAGCTCGTAACCGAGACAAGACGCATAACTTAATTTGTCATCTGTATGTGTTAATAAATACGAAGTCTATGGTTCAAAACTCCCTATTCTCTTTTGCATTTCTAAAAATATTAAAGGGGCATTTGGGCAAAGATTATCATAAGATTATAATAACCACATTTACCGTAAATACTATTTCAAAACCTCAATTTAGTTATAAACAGTATTTCAAAACCCTCATTTGCTACCATATTTACTTTTTGTTATTGTTTTTATTATTTTATATTCATCTTTTTTTATTCTTTACTACAGTGTTACTATTTTTTCTCAAACTAAAATAGTTTATATCTCAAACATATACTATTGTAACCCAAACTAAAATAATTTACACCCCAAACGTAAACTATTAAAATTCAACTATAATAACTTAGGAGTATAGTAATCAACTTCTTGCTTCAAATACTTCCTAAAATATTAAAGATCAAATCTCTCGCCCTATCTATTGTTGAACTCAAAATAATAATAATAATAATGTTTCATCAACACTTATAAACTTTATAAAGTAAACGCAGGACTAAAAATTCCATTCCAACACAAATCTCGCAAATCAACGGAATCAATAAATACATATTTAACAAAAGTAAGGACAAAAATCATTACACAAAAAATATCAGAAGAAGAGATATGTCCAAAAGATGCCACAAATCATTATTCCTTCTGGACCCCATTTATGGACCGACTTTTCCCTTCACCCTCTTATTTTTTTCCTTTATTTTTTATGGATTGAATTTTAGTCTTTCCATTTTTTAAATAATCTTTTTCTCTCCACCTTTCATAAATCTTAAAACTTAAAAAATATTTTTAAGTACTATCTATCAATGATAGATTACGATAGTGATAGATATCTATCACGATCTATCGTAATTTATCATTAATTAATCGTGACATTTTGTTAACTTTATTTGAAAACCATCCAAACTTAATTTTCTTAAATTATTTCTAATTAAAAATAATTAAATATAATATTATTTTCATACAAGAAAATATCTTTCTGTAATTTATAAGGCTCATATAATAAAAAAAATCAAGATCAAAATGAAATTATAAATTTAGTCTTTATGATTTAGTGAAAGTTAAAATTTAGTTTATAGGATTTATAATTAGAACTTAATCCTTATGATTTGATAAAATCTTCATAATAATCCTTATAATTTGATAAGATTTTATCAAATGATATAAACTAAATTCTAACTTTTTAAAATCTTAGGGACTAAATTCTTTCTTTTTCTAAATTATAAGGACCAACTTTGTAATTCAACCAAAAATCTAAATACAACAATTTGTAATTAAAATTTATTCTCTGTAATTAAAAAAAGTTAGAATTTAGTTTTCAAATTTCATAAATAATCTCCATAATTTTATAAAATAAATAGTCTCGATTAAATTCATAAATAAAATTCGACATTTAAAAAGTATGTACACTAGAATTGGACCCAAATGAAAATGATATTTTAACCTTTATTTTATCTATAAAAATGGACAGTCAGTCACTCAAAGCTCTAAGTCTGAGCTCTATCACCGCCATTGCAAGTTTCCAACTGCCACTGAGTGTGGTTTGAGGATGAGAATTGCTTTAGTTTTAGCAGTGGTCTGCATGCTGGGGAACCAGTGTGTGGCCGCCGCCGCCGCAGTGCAGCCGGAGACTGTCCATTTCGACACCGGCGGCCTTAGCCGAGACAGCTTTCCGAAGGGTTTCGTCTTCGGAACAGCGACGTCGGCCTATCAGGTGGAGGGAATGGCCGATAAGGAAGGCCGTGGCCCCAGCATTTGGGATGTCTTCATCAAGAAGCCTGGTAAATAATCAATGGATTTTCAGATTTTGGGCTGATTTTCTTTTAGTTTTTAGCTCTGAATTTTAGAATGTGGTTTTGTTTTGGGAACAGGAATTGTTGCAAACAATGGTACTGGAGAGATTTCAGTCGACCAATATCATAGATATCGGGTAAATCAAATGATTATCGAATATAACCGTAAATACAGATTTAGTTTCTGAACCTTCTTTAATAAGTATCTAAATTTTAAATTTATTTAATATATTTTAATTTATTGAAATAAAATGTTTAATAGATCTCTAAATTCTAAAAATTATCTAATAGATTCTTTAAATTAATAAATATGTATCTACTAACATAAAAATGGATACTTGAATGACTTAGTAGACATTTTTGTGGTAATTATTTCATTTTTTTTATTTTTTATTTTTAAAAATTATGTCTATTTTTTCTCAATTTTTTTTTTAGTATGATTTGCATCTTACTTAAGTGACTCTAAAAATGAAAACAAGTTTTTGAAAATTATTTTTTTTAGTTTTCAAATATTGACTTGATTTTTGAAGATGTTGATATAAAATTGATAAGAAAAGCAAGAAATTTAGAAGTGGAAGGAGTATTTATAGATTTAATTTTCAAAAAACTAAAAATAAAAATGAAATGGTTACGTGCATCAGTAAGTAAACTTCTAATTTATCTTGGTCATTACCTCTATATTGACAAAATTTTCTGGATTTGGGTTTTCTTCCCACAAAATTGAACCTAAATATATTATTGATGAGATGTTGATGAGTTTTTAATGTTACAGCAAGACATTGACATCATGGCCAAGCTAAATTTTGATGCATACCGCTTCTCAATTTCATGGTCCAGAATTTTCCCAAGTAATTGATTGAAGCATTATCATTATAATGTTAAGATATGAAGTTTTTACTTTTTACTTTTTCATTAATTTGCAAGTGTTGTTAATTTTAGATGGAAAAGGGCAAGTGAATTGGAAGGGAGTTGCATACTACAATAGGTTGATTAACTACTTACTCAAAAGAGGTGAGAACAAGCAGAAGAATTACCAAACATTATTAAGGTTTCACCTTTTGATTAGCCAAACATTCATTGTTTTGTAGGTATAACTCCTTATGCTAATTTGTATCACTATGATCTTCCTCAAGCCCTGGAAGAAGAATATAAAGGCCTATTGAGTGATAGAGTAGTGTAAGATATCACTTTTCAGTACTAGTTTTGGTAATGGTACATAGATGGTTTGGATGGAGTTTAAATGTTGAATATGGTTTTGGTTTTTGTAGGAAGGATTTTGCAGATTATGCAGAATTTTGTTTCAAAACTTTTGGGGATAGAGTTAAGAATTGGATGACGTTTAACGAACCAAGAGTCGTGGCAGCTCTAGGATATGATAATGGTTTTTTTGCTCCTGGGAGGTGTTCTAAACCATATGGAAATTGCACGGCTGGAGATTCGGGGACCGAACCTTACATTGTTGCCCATCATTTGATTCTTTCTCATGCAGCTGCTGTTCAAAGATATCGTCAGAAGTATCAAGTTAGTTTAGACAATTTTACACATACACACATACACAAAATGACTCTAGGATTTCTGATAGGAATTTTGGCTGATGTAGGAAAAACAAAAGGGAAGAATTGGTATTCTTTTGGATTTCGTTTGGTATGAACCTCTTACTCGTTCAAAGGCTGACAACTATGCTGCTCAAAGAGCAAGAGATTTCCACGTTGGATGGTAAAAGTTCAACACCATTGAGCTTATCCATTTTCATGTTCATTCTTCTCCTACTAAAATGTTTGTGCTCGTGAATGTATCGGATTTGTAGGTTTCTTCATCCTATTGTATATGGTGAGTATCCTAGAACAGTTCAAGGAATTGTGGGTAATAGGCTGCCTAAGTTCACTAAGGAAGAAGTCAAAATGGTGAAAGGCTCGATAGACTTCGTCGGGATAAACCAATACACGACTTACTACATGTATGATCCGCATCAACGAAAAGCTAAAGTGCCTGGCTACCAACAAGATTGGAATGCAGGATTTGCCTGTGAGCTTAGCTATCTTTCACTAGTTCATTCTCAGAATTGAAATGAAAATGTTTCTAGTTTTGTTTGTCCTTTTAAGCCTCTTCTTCTAAACCAAGCTTGACAATGAACTTTGCAGATGAGAAGCATGGAGTTCCTGTTGGTCCAAGGGTAATTTCATTTCTTTGTGTTCTTAATTATATCATTGAATAAGACTAGTTTGCTTTATCCTGAAAATTATGATTACAAACATTTTCAGGCTCATTCTTATTGGCTATACAATGTTCCATGGGGAATGTACAAAGCATTAATGTATGTAAAAAAGTACTATGGAAACCCAACTGTCATTCTATCGGAAAATGGTAATCACCAATCTGTTGAGATCAAAGAAATAGTAATTCAATATTTGAGTTAGCTTTAAAAGGAAATTGGATTTGCACTTTGCAGGCATGGATGACCCAGGTAATGTCACCCTTCCGAAGGGACTACATGATACTACTAGAATCAACTTCTACAAAGGCTATCTAACACAACTGAAGAAGGCAGTCGACGATGGAGCTAACATTATCGGGTATTTTGCTTGGTCGTTGCTTGACAACTTTGAATGGAGGTTGGGCTACACGTCGAGATTTGGCATTGTCTATGTAGACTATAGTAATCTAAAGAGGTATCCAAAGATGTCTGCATATTGGTTCAAACAACTACTTGAAAGAAAGAAGCAGTGAGAGAGCTTCAATCTCCACTGTTCTTAGTTTCTGCCATGAGTTTGATCCCCCAGAAAGCTTTAGTTCTTCATGAGCTGTAATATTGTATCTGTCTATCTTCCTGCAATTGTAATCTTCTGGTAAAAATGGACCAGTTCCAATCTGAGGTGATATCTAAGCTTGTCATCTTAATGAATAAAATTGGTTAACTTTCTGAAAGAAATATCAACTTCGACATATGTCTAAAAAAAATACAGTAATAGATAAAATGAATGGAGTTATCTAATTGGTTTTATCCTTGGCTAAGGTCTCATTTGATAAGTGTTGAGTTTTTTTTTTTTTTTTTTAAGGAGTTGAACTACTAACCAATATCTAGGAACAAAACAAGTTTTAAAAAACTACTATTTTTAGTTTTAAAAAATGGTCTTATTTTTTAAAAACATTGGTAGAAAGCAAGAAATTTAGAAGTGGAAGGAATGTTTATCAATTTAGTTCTAAAAACTAAATAGTTAAAAAAAACAGGTCATGAACTCTATAATCAAGTACTCTATCGCTCTTCAGATTTCACAATCTAGAACATTTTGAAACTCTTGCTCTATTCTATATATCTGTTTGAATGAACTTTTTAATTTCAAACTCTAGGTGATGTCAAGATAATTTCAAACAGCTTTCCTGGCCCTCCCCTTCAGCTATTGGCCTTTAAGGATGATTTGGATCTAATCAGTTGGCAACAATACAAAATACTGCCTCTACTTTATCAATATCATTATAATCTGCAATCGTTATTTAAAACGATTTCCATGTTGGTCAATCCATGCAGTAAGATTACACTCCAAGTGGATTAATGCAAAAACACAAGATTTCCCTGGCAAAAATTCTGAATGCATTTTCAAGACAGAATTTTACATAATCATACTCTAGAGAAAAAGTTCAATATACTATTCTTTGGAATCCCTGTACTGTTACAGTTGTTTTTTCTCTTGTTCTCCTTGCCTACAACTCTTTTTCTACCTATGACACTGCTCGTCTTTGAGCTCACACTCTTTTGGGATTCTGGTGTCAATTCTAACAGCAGCAAATCCTCCTCTTGGGTTATCCCCGATATATGCTCAGTAACATTATCCATTTGATCAGAGAGAGCTTCGCTTTGTTTTCTTTTTTTGGAAGATTTTAATATTAAGTTATCTGGAGTCTCACATGATAGTTCCTCGTATTTATCTTCACTTATGACTGAAACTTCTTTATCAACACTCTGTGCTAGATCCAACTGCAATTCATCAGCTTTCCTTCTCTTGAATGGATTGTTGTCAGGAGTCTTTATTGATTTGTAGTCGAGAACGGTTTTGTCTTCATTTGTTCTCTGAATACTCAACGGTGTAATTAGCTTCTCAATTGCCAATTCTTTAGAATTCTTATCACCTACAATGGGTTTAATTCTCTTATCTGTCATGAAATGATAACGATGATTAGTTATTGAATTGGATACACTTTCTCGATACAATTAATTCCACAAGATAAATGCATCATCATAAAATTAACCGTGATCAAGTTTTTTTTTTTGTTAAGAATATATTATAAAAATTGCATACAAAGAATAACTTAACACACTACCGAAGCATAAAGTTCTGAGGGTTGCAAACAACAGTGTTTCGCAAAAATCAAAGAAATATAAACTTTTGCTGTTTTTAAAGTTCTTTGGCCTACTCTTATCTGTTTTAGTTTCTATTTTCTTTGCTTTTATCAGTCGTCAAGATTAAAAATCAAAAAAATATATATATAATTGAAATTGAAATCGAAAGGAAATTATAAGCTTGAGCTTTGAATAAGTATTATCGAGTTGTGCCAGAAAACTAACCAGGGATATGTCTTTCTCTGTCCTTAACGACGAAGACCGTAAAACAGCTCTCCTTCCCAGATACCTCAGCTGCCTCGGTCCTTGGAAGTCTTTCGTTATTTTTTATTTGTATAAGGTCTTGGTGACATTCTTCACTTGAGAAATAGTTAAAGGCCTCCATAGTTATGGGGTTTAACCTTCCTTCGGCTATTGAAACGGCTATTGAAGGAGGCATATCTCTATTTCCACCATAATTGGTTAAACAAAAACTATAACAAAAAACTGGTTCGTTACTAAAGAATGCAAATATTTTAACCCCTCCAACAAAATCCACTAAGAATTTGTTATTACGTCCTCCGCACTAAAGTACATTTAATGAAATTTTGTATTAATGTGCAAGGGCGTTGCTCCAACCTAAGGCACGAGGCCAGACATGATATATTATTATCAGGTAAATGAAAACAAAATGGTTGGGAACGAAGGATGGTCCTTTAATTCTGTGATTCTCTCGCTTAACTTCTACTGCCTATACTCAGTATACTGACTCGTACTCATGTCGGCATAAAGATGATAGCTTTGCAAAAGAAATATAAACTCAAGCAGGTAGAAATGGTTATTGGATAAAGGATACGGTCCCAAAAAATCAATTTCTTCATCTAGGGCCTGCAGAAGCTCCGGGGAAAGAGGTTTCATGTGTCTAAGCTTCCTTGCTTCGGTATCATATCTGCGTGGAACTAAAACAAGTCAAAACTTGATGAATACATTATGGAAATAATGGTTGGTCCTAGATCACATTTTCGTTGTATACCACATACATTTGTGCATGCTGAAAGACTGCCATAGCTTGTCTGAAAAGTTTGAAGTAATCTTCAGGCATTTGTTTCTTTTTCTCAAGCTTCAAAACAGAGAGAGCCTGAAATATAGATGATTGCTCTTAAACGCTGCTTTTGAAGTGAAATCCTAAGATGGCTTATAGTTACACGATACGTATACGATCAGATACCGATTCGTCAATTTTCTAACAAACTAAGATACGAAACACATCTAAAGATACATCATAATATATATATATATATATAATAATATATATTTCTTAAAAACAATGATACTGATACATTAAAGATACATTTTATTTTTCTTAAAAAAATCTAGGATATAGATAAATTTAACATATAAGTTAATAACAATAGCACAAAATAGAATACAAACACTGAAATACAATACACAAAAGAAACATCTAAGATGTTGAAGTACAATAGTTAATAAAATACAATAAAAAATTACTCATATTACAAAGAAGAAGATGAAGATTAAGAGGAGAAGTATGAAGATAAACGAAAAATTTCTTCATTGAATTGTTGAAGATATCCAAATGGTTTATATTTTGGTGGACTTTGTGGAGACTCAAATGTAAAGATGAAAATTAGATGATTATAGGGTTTGGTCTCTTAGACTCGAGTTATGAACTTTTTAAATAGGTTATCTAATTTTAGATTGGAAAAGATTAGATGCATTACTTATCTTTTTTCTTTAAAAAAAAGGTACACATAGAAATAAATACGTCAAATCGCGTGTCAGATACGTATCAAGGAAGTATCTGAAAATATATGGAAGTATCAGTATCCAATACGTGTCTGATACAGATTTTTTGTCTCACATGAAGTATCTATGCTTTATAGAAGAGAATGGTCACCCAAATGGTATTTAAATTTTGCAATGCTGATAATAAAATGAATGAATAATATGTAACAATGTGTCGATTGAACCAACCAAGAGAAAGGGTACTGATGTGTAAGAGAGTATCGAGTTATCAAATTTTGGAAGGTTGAGTTGAAGAATAGGAGAAATTAATCACAGAAAAACGAGGCCTCTGAAGGCCGGAATCTGTTGCTGAGAATTATGTCCATTCTATTGTTGTCGAAGGAAGAAAACTTAGAAAAGCATGAGAGATGAATCTTGCTACTCAGTGGTAACTATTCACTTGCTGTCACATGAAAGAATATTTCCTTGTCCATACGAAAGAAAGATATGACTTGGCACAAGTGAGATGGTTTTAGGCATAAACATCCCAAATGTCCCCTTTTCTTTCCGAGAGGATGTAGATTATTGGGGAGGGGGAAATAGTTTAGGGAACTTCTTCAACGCCTCTATAGGTGCTCTATGCCACACCGAAGAGCAACTATTAGCCATATGGCGGCTACTCGAGCAAGGGTTGCTCTCGAGACTTAACACTAACAAACACTGCTGTTTAAATTGTCTATCAATGTAACCTTGAGTAGAACAGATAATGATCAACCATTAAACTTTTTGGATGCAAGAGTGAACAGAGGTGCTTACACGTTCCAAATTCCGATACTTGGAGACCAGGGCATAAGCCTTTGCAATGCCAATTCCAGGAACAGATGGAAGAAAATCACAGCCAGCTAAGACACACATACCTGTAGAAGACGGAAACAAAAGTCAGTTTGCTTCGGTGAATGTAATTTTGATTGCATCGAGAATTGTTCACAATTTTAGTTGCAAGGATAGGGGTGGGGGGATGGGGGGAGCATCAAGTAGAACTCTCACCCGTGAGCAGTTCATTATCAAAATTTCTGAAGGAAGGTGTGCAGTCTGCAGAGTTAAAAATCTTATCTAGCACCATCTCTTCCCCATTGCCGTATCGGTCCATCTTAAAGATTATCTGCAAAACAATCCCAATCAACACAAAGGCTCGACACTTTGGTGCAATAAATAGTTCACACAAAGGCAGCATGAGAGCACTGGACCTCCATTTGCATCAAATCAAAGTATTGTGGAAGTTCTTACAGCTTTACAACCATATGCAATCAGGTCACTATCCTCTGTAATCACAGCTGCAATTCCTCCGTTTTGTGCTCCAAGGCTGGAAAGATATGCCAACTGTGCATCAGCCTCATAAGGGGCTACCACAAATTCAATGTTGTGTTCTCTAAGAAGCTAGAATGGTTAAGAGTTGAAACAGTTAATGTAGAGGAAAGGTAAAAACACTCAGTTTATGCAGTGTAATCACAAGATTCACAAGTAGCATACCGAAGTCCAGATATAAATCGAGAAACTTTTTTTAAATAAAAAATGGTAAAAATGTGAATACAATGCGTACATATGTGGAAAACACTTGCCTTTATAAGTTGATTTGCTATGGAGGGAGTAATGTTCACTGCACGCTACAGAAAATAGAAAGGAACAAAAACGTGAAATTAGACATGAACACAAACTATAATGAAAAGCATGCACAATTCACATCAGCTTACCATTGAACGAATAAAGGGGAGTATTTTGCAGGGTGAGAAGCAGTGAAATTCGCTTAACCTATTTTTTTTTTTTTTATATATGTAGTCTGAGCCAGTTTACACACATCCTAACCAATCTCAAGAGGACGAAAGAAAACTCATATAGATAGTGGCCATCATGGATTAAACTCATTTTCTCTAAGTCCTTTATTATACTCGTGGCCCTTATTAAGGACTAGTCAAACCATGATGGTTGAATTTGCTTAAACTTTAATAGCCAAGCAACTTCAGATTTTTTTTAATGAGAAGCCAAATATGTAACAAACTACTCTACTCTTTAATCGCAATATATTTTGTTATTGACGCAACGAGTGAGCTTGAACTGAGCTCATTAATAAACAAATTATACAAAAAGTGTAACACTTTTAGCTCCCACATTTGAAAGATACTCCCAGTTTTGAAAATTGAATGTAAAGAATATGAGCATAAAAGTGCAGCATCTATGGAATGTCAAAAACCTGGAAAAGCTCAGAGGCAGCACCAACATTCCCTTCCTTCAACTTCTCCATCGCTAATTCCCTGTTCGCCTCTCTTCTTCTGGAAAAGCCAAATGCATCCATATTTTACAACTAAATAAACTATAAAGATTCAAAACAGAATAATATTATGAGCAGCGACACATACCTGTGTCTCTCTTGCTCGGTAACTGCCTTGCACGGAGCATTCCCACCATCAAAAACAACAACTGGGACTATCTTGTAATGACGAAGCAGATTGATTCTATGCATACAGTAGTCCAAATATCGCCATTTCTTATCACCATTAGAATTAAGGCAAATCTCCATACTACAAGAATAAGCTGTTATAAAAGTAGTATCAATAAATGGATAACAAGCCCCCACCCCCCTAACATCACAGATAAAACACATTGCCATAAGGAAGAAGCAAAAACGTTACCTCCCCTGTGCAGCCATGAATAGGCGTCGATACCCACCTGCGAAAAAGTTCGATTCAGAGGTCAATGAATCAAGTGACTAAACAACCAAATAGAAACGCGCGATACTTTACACGTTTGCCCGCGTATTTCTTGATGTGAATGGGCTCGATGTATGGCTTCATGAATCTGAGGAGGTCCTTTATGCCCATTTAATTAGGACGCCACCGATTTTCAAAGTGAAGTTTGGGGGTTTTGACTTTCTTTTGGACATCAAATGTATCAGAAGCTCAGTACATCGATAATGGCGGTAGGGATAACAAATGTGGAAGAGACAAGAATGCGGCAAGCATAAAGCAAAAAGATTGGATGCTGCAAATGCAATAGCCAACGAAAATAGATGAATCGGTCCTGAGTTTGTAATATTTTGTTCGGAGAAGGACAGTACGGTCAATTCCTACAAATAATTTTACCGCGAAACGTGTTTTAAATCGCCCGGCGCGCGCTCGGCGCCTTATTCACGCGTTGCCGGCCTTTTTTTCTTTTTCTTTTTTCCATTTTCTTTTTTTTTTTAATTGTTTCATACAATTATAATGGATAACACTTTTAGGACTAAGATCACTTTCATCCCAATTAAAAAGTAATAAAACAATGGTAATCCAAAAATTGGGTCTCAATTGATTATATTTGGTGTTGTTTACATGTATTCTATACTCGTATTGGCATATGGAGCTAACGTTCAAATTTATAATCAAAACGTGCAAAATTGATTGACGAGTTGTCTAATTAGGTTTGAAAATTATGTGTTGATATCGTTATCGTTACAATATGAAAATTATGAATCTATCACATTTACTGTCAATTTTATTGTTTGACCGTAATTAGTAACGGTAATAATAAATGTAACAGATTCGTAATTTTAAGTAAATTTGATCAAAAGCAATTCAATTGGGTTTATGATTTAGACTCACTACGATTGATCCATCAATAGAGTTCTATTACGACTACACAATTTTTCATTATGATTTGGTAAACGTGGGCTAAGTGTATTGCAACTATAGTAGAATAATAAACTCTGTCGTTGATAAATTTCTGTCAATGATAAACTATATCGTTAATAGAAGTCTATCAACAATATGGTTTTTCACTTGTAGACTTTAGGAGTTATATCTAAATTTTGTTAATTTTGCAACAAACAAAAATGTATTGTGATGTTTGCATTGTGTTTTATGTCTTAAAACTCGTGGTTTGTAAACATTAAACATATTCTATTTCGCAATAAAGATGTTATCGAGATTTATTCAATAAAATTGTTATTGAATATGTGAATTGTACCTTTAAGAACCCTAAATCCAATAAACTAATAACCTTTGGCAAGCATGAATTCCTAAACTATGTGTGGACACATAAGAGTGGACCAAGTTCAAGTATATAGTCAAAACGGTTTATGGTATAAGGATAAGGTTGGGCATCTTATCCTAAAGGCACTATGGACGTGACCCATTTTGTATTTGATACAGATGATGTGGTCCTGAATCGTTCATGTGGAGACATGCGAGTGGGGGCATCATGTGCAATGAGTTTGCATAAGACCGGACCACGAAAAGTCACTTTTACTTTTAACCTCATCTACTGTTAAGACTGACTATTTCAATTCGATGACCTAAGTAACTCAATCTTAATCCTGAGCTAACTATGAACTTTTGTTTATTCAGGATTGACTCATCATCGTTGACTCAATAAGCCTCCCATTTTAGGGATAAGGTCGGGTAGATAGCCGGGGACATAGTCCCGCAATATGGACTTTACTCCTACCCGACTCTAGGAACAGTCGGGTATTAAACAAAGGGTCCTACCCTCTCACTAGTATGAGAGGAACTCGATTTAGTGGTTGGACCACAAACCAATTGTTCGGTGGAACTTAATGAGCAAGATGTAATTATAGAGGTAAAATGATAATTTTGACCAAACTGTAATTTCAAGCAACATGTGAAGGATCGACTTGCTAGTCATGGTTAAATCAAGTGGAAAAAAATATATATACAGCGAGGAGAGTGCTATTACTGAACTTTAATGGAAGTCCCGGTAGGTAACGAATGTTGGTTAATTAGGTTGATGAGTTTAGTAGGTTAATCTCGGATCATTATAACTAATGATATGTAGGTCCATTAGGTCCCCTGCTAGCTCAAGTCGAATTAAACCTTAAGACAGTGTGATAAGATAATTTGAAACATTCAAATTCGATTTAGGGATTAGAGTTAATTATATGTGATATAATTAACAGTTTTATTACTTATAATTTAAATATGATTTAAATATCATACACATGAATAGAGACTCATGTTCGGGATTGGTGTTTTAATAATTTAATATTTGATATTAAATTATTTTTAATTAATTATTTAAAAATTAATCTTATTAAAAAATAATTACTAGAATTAACTTTATTTAAAATTGGTTTTAAAGAAGTGAATTCTAATTAATATTAATTATTCAAATTAATATTATTTAAAATTGAAATTCATTTAAGAATTGGATCTTTTGGAAATTCAAATTAAATTGATTTTTTTTAATTCATTTAAAATGGATTTCAAGTTAGTGGGATTATCCATTTTTTTTCTAAAATGGATTTCAAGTTAGTGGAATTGTCCAAATTTTTTCACTAGCTATAACACCCAAAATCCAGCTTTTGCATGCTTAATTATGTGTTACTTTGAAGTTAATTCACTTTGCATAAATTCTTCTTTAAGTAGAAGAAAAATTGGCTTGGAAAAAGTTCCATGCATTTTGGTTTTTGAAGCCTTGTTTTTCTCTTGAAGTTCTTGATACAAAAACTATCAAACTCTTTTTTTTCTCTTCAACCACAAATTAGATCCCACGATCCGTTCTAAGGCTGAAGAATAACAGGGGAGATGAAGGAAATCAGAAACGAGATTTCTGTGAGCAGCGGAAGCAAGACTATTCCAAATTACAATAATGAATTATAACATTTACAGTCGACTTCAAACATAAACGGTTATACAATTATACAGAGAAATTACAACATGAACAAACTTAAATGCATAGAAAGACAAACTCTACGCATATCGGCAGAAACGTCTCCACGCTCTGTTAATTATATACAGCAGCCTCGACTGCCGATCTACACGACCACAACACCGCATGAACACTTCGCGCTCGTCCAATCAAAATCTCCTCGATCACAAACTCCTCCGCAACACGAACTCCTCTGCAACCTCACGAATTGCCTCCAGAAAACCTCGACGATGTTGAGTTGAGTCCGACACTACCAACAAAGCGACCTTGGTATTCTCGGTGTGAGAATCCAAAGGCTGAACTCTGTTCGGACTTGGTGTGAGACAAATGAATGGAGGAAATAACGATGCGCATACATGATTGGGCAAGTGGGAGAAGTCGGAGACCTATCGTATAGGTCGATGCCCAATCGTTTAGATAAAGCTATGCGATCATCTAGCAAAAGCTATGCAATTGTTTAGCTATATCGTTTAGCTCGGCCTGTCGCCTACAGACACTACACGATCGTGTACCTTGGGCCAGCGATCGTCTAGCAAAGCTATGCGATCGTTTAGTAAACACTGCACGATCGTTTAGGCTCCGCACTAGCACGATTTTTGTTCGCACCTTCCCGTTTAGTATTTTATTTCACTTTTGGTCTTAGTTTTTTTCGGACGTAGATCTTGCGGACAGTGGTTGGACGTTTATTGGACCTTCGTCACAGGGATCGCACCGGGTGTGCCTACGGTCAACTGTTTTTGACATTACATTTCGTCTCCGCATGGCCAGCTCATTGTTGCCTGTTAGTTTTCCATGTATTATCAGCGGCCGGCTTATCTCTTACCCTCTAACCTGCACGATCGTTTAGTTCGCCCAGCCGTCGTTTAGTAAATTTGTATTTACTTGACGACTTCCGTGAGTTTCTTTTCGCCGGAGAGAAAACTCAAAATATTTTTCAAACTTTTGTAAAACATTTTTTTGTTACATGTTCCAATAACCACCAGCTATTTTGGTTATTTAAAAGAAAAAGTATTAATTATCCAATAATTAATATTATTATAAATATAAATGATAACCAACTTATCATACTATATTTATAACTTATAGTTTTAATATTTCATCTTATGAAACATATAAACCATAGTTATTTTTCTATTCAACGATACTTAATATAAATCTCATTTACATTAATCCTCCACTAGATGTATCTTATACACCATATCGATCATATCATATATAATCAAAATACCTCTTATCAATTTGAACATTTCAAATCGACACTAAGTACTGATCCTCAACATGAATCCAAGCTACCAAGGGGACCTCATGGACCTGTAGATCTGAAGCTCCAACAATACATGAATAATTGATTAAACTCTTTAGTCACGGGATCCACCATTCGTTAATTGCCAGACACTCCACTAAAGACCAACAACTGAACTCTCCTCACTACAAATATATTATGTGTCCATCTTAACCAATTAGCAATGCGACAACCCTTCACAGATTGCTCGTAAGTACAGCTGGGCCAATAACCATTATGCCCCTATAGTTACATCTGTCTCCTTAAGTACCACCGATCCCTCTAATTAACATAAGTCATAGTCCTACTATGACTGAGTCTTCTCTTCCAAAAAGAAGCTATGGCCACTATGTTCAAGCCCCATAATCAGCCCATAAGGGAGCAATCTTTCTACTTATCTCTGTTTCGGGAAATGAGTGAATTCCATATTGTAGATTGAGTTCCCAACTCCCATATTAGACAAGTCCCCAAAAAGGTAGGCATGTTGAGTTGGCAATTTGGCCACTCTCACCCATACTAATCAAATGACCACCTTAAAAAATAGGAGTTCCCAAAACATTCAGGATTGAGGTCGTGTCACCTACGGTCGTTTAGGTGAGATGTAAGTCTCTAGTATCAACGACATTATATACACAGTCTAGTCATCTCGTGGTCCATGTCTTATACAAACTTTTTGTATAGGACACCCCCGCTCCACATCTCCACATGAATGGTCAGGATCTACCATCTGTAGTAGTTTACAACACTTGCAAACCTTTACAGAGCGGGCCGTATCCATAGTGTCACTGGGATCAGGTATCCCACCTTAATCCTTATACTACAGACCAATTCAGGTTATCACTTAAGGCATGATCCACTTGTATATCACATATACATGTTTAAGTTCACATAAGATAAAATAACACTTATTTTATTAATTGAACAATGTGTATCTTTACAAAACAACGAGACTCTGGGAGAATTAGGACACCAATCTCAACAGAAGACTCTAGCAATAGTCCACGAAGTGTTCGTGATCTTTTCAACCAAATGATAGCTTCTTTTTTTAGTTTCATCAAATGTTGTATCTCAAACCCTTTTTCGAAGTTATATGTCTGCATGTTTGTATCTCAAACCCTATTTCCAGATTATATTCATGCATGCTTTAATCTTTAAAATTAATGAAGTTAGAGTGCTCAATATCTTAATCGCTTCCACATGTATGTTTTTAACTCTTTCAGTATATGTTAATATTTTGAGTATGATGCTATATTTGCAATTGTCTATTTTTTTTCTTCCAAATAGTAAGATTAACAAATAAGAGAGGTAAAATGTAGATGGAAATGAATATAAAAGAAATATAAAAATGTTAATAAAATAAAAGTGACGTACTTAAGACTTGATCTGCAACCAAGATGTAAACGGATGGCTTGCATGTCTACCAACCAGCCAAGATAGCTTTTAATTTGCTAGGGAAACAATATTGTGTAAAAGAGGGGCATATTAGGGAGAAACTACCTTTTATAATTTTTCAAATTTAACCATATTTATAGAAACGTTTATTCAAATCAACAAATAAAAAAAGGGATGGGTTATCAAACAAATCCATTTCTAAAAATATAAGAAATGAGAATGACAGAAAATGAAAAACGTTATTAAAAAGACTTTTCAATACATGTACTTTATACTTTTATAGAAATGGACAACATTTTAAATACATGTAAGTCAATAAACTGTTAAGAGAATTTTGAGACTAAATTATTACAAATTTATAAATAAAATTGTTGTTAATTATAGTTGTGGGAGTATCTTAAAAAAAAAAAATTGTAGTTTAGGAAGTAAATGGTTGCTTCAAAATAAAATGTTATTTAATCCAAAATTTGTTTTTAGGCATAAAAAAATAAAAATACATAAAGTTGAAATGAAACAAAGAAAATCCAATCAATTTGCGAAGCGGGCCGCGGAATCTCCATCTCCTCGCACTTGACCTTCTGTAAGACTGAAACTCGAAACCTCTGTTGTTCGTCGCGGTGGCAATGGCGACTAACAACATTAATGGGGATATCCTAATGCTCGAAGCTCCACCGCAGCCGTCTCAACCAGCGTGGCGCGTTGCTGCGGATGCCGAGGTAGTCGACGCCCTGCCCTACATCGACGACGACTATGCAGACCCAAGGGTCAAAGCAGAGGTCGACCGCTTAGTCGAGGAAGAGATGCGCCGTAGCTCCAAACGACCGGCCGACTTTCTCAAAGACTTGCCTCCCGTTCCTAAGTTCAAGTTCGAAGTAAGTTACGCTGCAATTTCATTTCCCACCGGAGTTTCCTCTAGGTTTTGCACTTATAGTTCCGCTTGATTTCAGAGTTATTATGCCTAAAAAAACAAATTACTTTTCTCCGCTGGATATATTTGCTAGACACGTACTAATTGCCGAGTTTGGAAGTGTTTAGAAGCTCCATCTGCTGGTTCTGTTTTCGTTTACTCGAAAACGAGCTAAAGAAATTCGAATAAAAATTAATCGATTGACAAGAACACAGATATTGCCATATTGCTTATCCGCAACTCCCACTGTGTCATCCAATGTCTATAGGACGCGCCGCTCTACATAAATTCTCTAACCATTACATATGATAGATCTTGAGAATATTACAAAATGTGGTAATATTAGTGATAGTCTATTCAACTGACGAAGTTTGAATTCAGGATCATCCAATGCTTGCTAGAGAGTACGAACGTGTAAGAGCTGGGAGACCTCCAGTGCCTCTCGATGTTGCAAGATATAAGTTAGAGACACCACCTCCAAATAAAAAAAATGACGAAACTGCTTGGAAGCAGACACTTCAGAAAGCTCAATGCTTACTCCGTCATCAAGTACTGAGGTGAAGTGTTAATACGTTTCTATTGTTCTAGGAATTTAAGACTTGTCTTTTGGAAAACTTAATTTTATGGAGAACAGGTAGAGTTGGCTACTTCAACTCATACAGGTCTTCTAATATCTGCAATACTGAGTTAGTATTTTCACGGATGCTCTTAATTTATTAATTTTATGGTCTATATTTAGCTGAAAACTCCGTTGACATAGATCACTTTAAATACTTTATGTTACTTGACCCTAAAACTCACCTTCTTCATATAGCTCTTTCCCATTCGTCATATTTCTATCCCTTTTCTAGGTTGCAGTTGCTTTCTTATATCTAGTTTCTGTACCTATGGGCCATGCTTATGAGAGGTGTGGTGTGATTTATACAATTTTGGTAAGGAAAAAACAAAATACTGAAGATTATGCACCCTACCATGAAAACAAACATTAGAGAGGTTTTGATGATTCATTAGGAGATAATAAGAATATGACAACCTAACTACTGGTGGTGGTGCTTTTGTGTCATACTGCAGGCTGGAAAATTTGGATCTGATGTCAAAATATGGCCCTGATATATGGAAGCAACACAACAAACAGTTGGAAGCACTTCTATCAAGGTTTGTTAATATATTTTGTTTTGATGTTCTATATTTTCTGTGTACTAATTATGTTTTTATTTTATCAACAGTTCCTAGTCAAATCCTTTTCTTTATAACTTTATATAGTGTAAATTGTCCCGTTACTTGCAAGAAAAAATAATTTCAAATGGAAAATAGTTATTTTACACTGAGTTTTTGTATCTCTCTTTCTATCACATACTGCTGGTTGGTTTTATTTTTATTTTTATTTTCATCATTAATCGTCTTTATAATTAATACCCGAACTTTCATTGAGAAAAAATGAAAGAATACGAGGACATTAAAAAAAAAAAATGAAGTTATGCAGTATCTTGTTGCCATTGGTGCAGACACGAACCATGTAAAGTTGGTCCTGCCTATGGCTCTTTCTTTCATGAATTTAGGCTTGCATCCATGCTTGAAGACTAGGCTTCAATATTTGAGTAGGGTTAGCACTTCACATCGGTAATCGTTAACTGATGAAATGAATAAAGACTGGTGAAACAAATTTTATGATTTTGTGCATTGTTGACAATCCATTGGTGGTTTCTATTTTTCTTTCTATTCATGCCAACCAATCTATGTACAGATTGGGATAGGTTTTAATCTACGGTGGTTGCAAAGATCTACTTGCAGACTAAGAATTGATCCTGTTAAATGTATAAAACAAGATACACAAGAACTTAATGTTTGGACCTTCATGGTATAACGACAATAGGATTCTGCGTTTGCATATTATCCATGGTAGATTCAAACATTCACTTGCATGGTCATATTATCTGAGCCAGGACTGTTGCTATGCAAACTGAAAACTATTGCATCACAGGCATTGGTTTTATGGAACACTTGGCCACATTTTATCTGTCATTTCTGAGAGAAGTGAACATGAATGTACTCGGTACATCTGCGATCTGACCAAAGTGATCTTATATAATTGTTACTTATATTGTCATGATGTTAATTGTTATCAGAATGCAAAAATTAGCTCAAGAACAGAATGAGAAGATTGAAAAGGTGAACCGTGAAAGGAAATTCCATCAAGTAAGTAACATCCCTGTAATTCATATTACAATAGGGCAGAGGTCAATTCTTTGAATATTTGGTTGATTTTTTGTGCAATGATCAGCAAAACGCTGCATATGAGCTTCATGCTTTGTCCACGCAATGGAAGGAGCTTTGTGAGAAAAATATGGAAATCCAAGTGGCATGCTTTCAATTAGAGGGTCAAATCGAGGAACTAAGGAGAGAGGCAACAGAAAAGTAGTATTGTCTTTTCTATTTGATCTATTTTCGTGCTTCGTGTGTTGTCATATTTACAACTGATCTGTGGTTTACGATTCCAGAGGCTGGAATTTGGAAGTCAATGTAGAGAATGGTTCTGTTTCGCTTCCCGTATCATAAGGTATGCGTTAGATGCCATCTTTTATTTTTGATATCCAATGTTTAACTCATAATTTACTTCCATTTCCCTCGTATATTAGAATTTCTAACTTAACACTACTCGTACCATGTTTTGTTTTTTGTTTCTTTTCAATATCTTGTGTTAAAAGGATATGTCATCTCCGGTCACCTACTTTAGGTCCTGTCTACGAATATCACATGTTACTGTTTTATGATATAAACCGTATGTGTGCATCCGTCTTCGAGTCAATTTTGATTTTTAGCAATCTCATGGCCTGAACTGAAATGAATTCTACTCTACCATTAATATGCTCATGCCATGAGATTGCAGAAAATACAATAATTCAGTCTAACTTTCTCAAGTTGGTATGAGAAAGCTCAGTTTAGTGATGGCAGAAAATTTAAGCTTCACAATATTGTATCAGATTAATTATACTGGTAGATTATGACATGATTTTTTATCATCTCAATGGAAAAGGGGAGCGTCACTTCCAACGTCATTTGATGCTATTATGAGATGCCTTACATGGAAGATGAGTTAGATTTCTGCTTATATGGGAGAGGATGGTTGCTCCAAAGTTTGTCTTTAGTCATTTTCAAATTTTGCATTGAATTGATCGTATCTGTACCTTTAGTGAAGTAATTCGAAGTACACTTGCTTCCTCTAACCGTGTTATTTTGGTGACTCTCTGACTTGAATATAGTTTATAACTTTATAATGTACAAATTATTGAACTACCAGACTATCTATCAAATGTATAACAATTGATATTAGTTCTTAATTCTTTCGAAATAAACCGAGGTAGGATTGATTGACTAGAGAGATTTAGTTCCTTTATTCTATGGATTCTTTTGATGTGGCAAATGGCAGTGGATTTTTTAGCCAATTCTAAACAAAAATTCTTTCAATTGGATGGAGACTGATGATCATTCTTTTGTTCATACTTAAAACAATCCAATCATGGTTCATAATGATTGGCTTTGTCGATCGGTTTTGTTGGGATTTTTTTTTTAATATATATATATATATATAAAGGCTTACGAAGGAGGGAGTTTCATAATAGAAATGTCTTTGTCCGGTTAAATCAACTGTTCATTCTGGATTTAATGTTCTCGAAATTTAAGGGAAAAAAATGTTTAGAGGCGTCGCAATAATTGTGGTGAGCGGATGCAGGTATTATGCTAGAGCACTCTGATGCTTAAGATGGTATAGTTTTGCCATTCCACCTCGGCGGACCAACCAAACGTTTCTTCCCTTTATGGTCTATGGGTCAGAATTGGGGTTCGGTGTACCCAGGCCCATGAGTATCCTCTTCAACTCAACCATTTTTGTAATTAGATTTTTTAAAATAATAGTAATGATAACAATAATTGGGTTAGATTTTTTTTAAAAAAATAAATTTAATGGATAGATTTACTAACAGTTTACTTTTTCTATTTTGGTCTAATTATTTGAATTATTTAAGTCTCGTTTAATAATTATTTCGTTTTTTTTTAAAAAATAATTCTCTTTCTTCCTCATTTATTATAATGATTTGCATATTTATTAAGTAAAATGATTAAATTCTTGGTCAAATTTCAAAAACAAAATATAAGTTTTTTTAACTTTTTTTTTTAGTTTTCAAATTTTGGTTTGGTTTTTTAAACTATTGGTAAAAAGTAGATAACAAATAAAGAAATTTGTAGCTGAAAGTAGTGTCTATAAACTTAATTTTTAAAAACAAAGAACAAAAAAAAAAAAAAAAGATTATCAAACGGGGACTTAATGTCTTTCATGTCATAGTGGTCACTTCATTGCCAATTTTGGCTTAGATGTGGGTTAAATGACTTTGTCACTTTGCAAAATTTTGGAATAGCACTTGTATTGAACATGTTTCAGAATTATAGAGTTATTTTTTTTTAGTACAATAGTATTTGAACCACATGGCTCAAAAAAGAAAAAGTTAAAATTAAAATTAAGAAAATAAACCAACCCAAAATCAAAACCAACCCATCCCAATTCACGCTTTCTAATATACTCAGAATATCAATTGAGCCAAACTTGGTTTGGCAGATAATAAAGTCGGTTTCAAGTTTTCAATAAAATCATATTTTAAATTTTATCAAAGTGACTTAAAATGACAATCGTTAATCCTTGCTATGGGAAAGCACACAAAAACAAAGTTACAAATGGCCAAGGGATAGTGGCTTTGAGGGTCCCTCGGAGGGCATGAAAGTGTGCGAGTATTCTCGTCCACACGAACCAGTGGTTGGTGGTTTTTATTTCAACTCTCTTCTTGCTCTTCCAATCCATTCCATGGCCTCTCCTCCAATTCCCAATTCTCTCCTCTTTCACAAAACCTTTCACTCCTCTGCTCGCACATTCCGTTCATGGCGGGTCTATGCATCTCAAGCTCCAAACAACGACCCCCAGAGACGACCTCCACCGGGAGTCGACACGAGAATTCATTGGCAAAACCAAGAAGAAGGTTGGATTGGAGGCCACAAGAAGGAGACTAAGGTTCATGACAATAAAACGTTAGGTCCAAGTTTGGCTGACTTGCTCAACAACTCATCTGATTCTCACTACCAGTACGTGAGTAGAGGTTTTATACTTGCTTAATCAGATGCCTTATTATATATGCTTCTCCTTGCATATTTATTATGAATGGATGAAATTAGTGCAACATTCTTGAAAATTGAAATACTAAAAAGCAGATTTAATTATGCATATTGAATTCATGATTATGAATTTCAAATTAGATTGAGACTATGAAATTAGATGATGTTTGATATATAAAATTAATATATTTGAATTTATCTGTAGTTTGAAGAGGTACCAAGTTCTTAACCTATAAATAACAACTTGTTTCTTTATTTGTAGTATCTCATTTCAAATTGAAGAGTTGTCTCCCATCTTTCTTTCTATTACTCTTGAGTTGAGTTAGCAAGTATCAATGAATTCTACCAGATTCAAGTAGTTCGAGATTGTAATTTTAGTGGAATTAACCTCCATGCAGTAGGAGTATTCAAATAACCTAACAACCTGAATAACCAGAACTATCTAACCCAAACCATAAGTATTGGATTAAGTTTGTTTTGTTTTTGAGTTGAGTTAGGATCAAAGTTTTCTATTTTTTGTCAGGTGGGATTGGGTTTTGGGTTGAATAAAAAATTTTCAAGTTGGCCCCAATTATATAATAAAAATGTATATATTTCTTTTAGAATGGATGATTTGTGAATCTTTATATTTTTGTTTTAGAATGTTCGCCCTTGTTTAAAGTTAGTTGATAGCAACATATGTTGTATATAAAATTAAATATTTTAAATTTACCAAAACAAATTCTAAGAGTGGGGGTCGAGACACTTTGAGTCTTTTGGGATGTCAAACTAACCAATCCAAAGTTTCGGGATGATTGAAAAAAATAATAACATGTACAACCTAGCTTGCATCCATGAATAATCGTTTAGTACAATGCTTATTGAAAACATACCTCAACGACAAATTTAATTGAGATGTAATAAATTCTTATATATCATTCCCCCAACACTTCCATCTGAATAGCTATATATGTATATAATTGTTTGTTGTTGTGTGTGTATATATATGTGAAGGTTCTTAGGAGTGGGAGCTGAGGCAGAGCTAGAAGAGATAAAAAGTGCATACCGGAGATTATCGAAAGAATACCATCCAGACACAACTTCTCTCCCTCTAAAGGTAGCGTCTGAGAAATTCATGAAGCTAAAACAAGTGTATGAGGTCCTGAGCAACGAAGAAAGCCGCAAGTTCTACGACTGGACACTTGCGCAAGAAGAGGCAAGCCGCCAAGCTGAAAAATTGAGGATTAAGTTGGAAGATCCTTACGAGCAAGAGCTGCAAAACTGGAAATCAACTCCGGACATGGTGGATCGTCTTGGAGGAAGGAACATGGAGTTGAGTGATCAAGCCACCACAGCTCTTACCTTGGATATCTTCATCATTCTTTTTGCTATAGCCTGCATTGTTTATGTCCTCCTTTTTAAAGAACCATATTATTATTGATGTTAGAGAATCCACCATTAAAGATGAACAAAAAATATATAGCAAAAGAAATTGACACAGGTGTTTACGTGGTTCACTGACAGTTTGTTTAGCTACATTCATAAATTACATAATTGAGGGTTAAATATGCTCAATACAAAAATAACTGACGCCCATACTTGGTCGAAGGGATGCATGAAAAAATCGATCGAAAAACCAACAAATCCACCTAAATCGATCGAAACCACTCGTCGGTTCGGGTAGAAATGCGTCAAGTTGGTGGTTTCGGCTTGAAAGTATACAAAATTGAAATTTTCGAGTTGGATTCAGATTAGATGGACAAAACAAATTGGGAAACTGAGCCGACCACTAAAATATATATAATAAGCATCGATACTTACCTTCAAAAAGCACTCTTGGATGGTGAGTAGGCGAATTTGAGTACACAAAGTTATGAGTTCAAAATTGGGGGAGTATAAGATTTTGTTTTATTTTTTGAAAATTTCAAGAAATATTCCCTCCTCGATATTCTTGCACATGCTCTAATATTTCGTTAATTGAAAATCAAATTGTGACGAATCATCGGTTTGAGCAGTTCGATTTCAGTTTTTCAATTTTTTCAATCGATTAATGATCAATTCAATTTTTTTTTAAATATCAAGACAAATCGAACTATATACAACTTTACTTGGTTGTTTAAAGTGCCACATAACAGATTTATTGAGATTGTGGAGACAAAACTTCATATGGATAAAAATACATATAGAACATTGACCACAAAATTAGAGTTGGAAATTAAAATTTGACCAAAAGTCAAAGTAGAAGGCAAGTTGATTTTTGACCCAAATCAAAATTGAAGAAATATTTAAAATCACTTACTGACTTTTTTTTTTTAAGATGCAATCGTTTTGGACTTTGGATCATATGTGAGGTATAGAAACACATATATATGTGTTTTTTAACAAAGGAAAAGGTTCTGCTACAAGTAAAATTAAAAGGAGGGAAAAAACGGCAGAAGAATCGTGACCTTTTTGTAGCGGCGCAATTGCATTGAAATTTATGTTTGTGCGACCGTGAGGATAGAATACTCTGAGTTTTTTTTTTTTCGTTTGGTTTTTTAGTGTTTTTTTAATTGTTTATTCCAATTACCGAGTTGTGGTACTTAGATTCAAATAGTTTTGTGTTGGACTATTTAAGAAGAGTTTTGTAGCGTGAGTTTGGAGTGTTTTACAATCTTCATCGTAGTAGAACCTGCAATTGTAGAAAACTGGATGTAGTCTTGAGTTTGGAGTGAACCAGTATAATTTCTTGTGTTGTTCTCTTTTCCCTTCTCTTAATTATTATGACAATTTTATGATTGTTAATGTTTTGGCTCTAACCTGTGGGAAATTTTAGATATAATTTAGTTTTCGCATTTTATTTATATCTAATTGTAAATTGCCAACAAATTATATCAGAGCATTTTGGTTCGGAGTCATGGGATTATCAGAGCCAAGAGGTTTCAAGGGAATTATGAAATTTGATGGAAAAATTTTAGCTTCAGATAGGAGTGTATCCACATCTTTCACATCAGGACATCATGGTCTATTGAAAATGAGGAATGGTAGAGTTTCCAAGATCATTGGGATCGAGAACATTAATTTGAAGACAGGGTTTGGAGAAAAGTTAGTACTACGAGATGTTAGATTTATGCCTAGAATGAAGATAAATCTCATCTCTATTGGTAAATTGGATGATGAGGGTAATAGGTGTGAATTCGACAGTCGCTAATGTAAACTCATGTTAGGATCCCAGGTAGTGGCAGTTGGCCAAAGAAATTCCGCACCGTACAAATGCCAGTTTAGTATTGTCAAATGATTAAAGAGACAATGGATGTTGGTTAAAGCAGTAGATGGCAGGTGTAGAGGTACAGTTGAGCCTGAAGGAGTAGGTGAATACTCGCAACAGAAAAGATCGTGTCCCAATTTTGATTTTACAGAATAATAATTAGAGGACGAAAACACAGGGTAAACAAACCTATTAATCATGCCATCTACTGTGCATTTCATTTATATCTAACTGTAAATTGCCAACAAGTGGCAACAAAGTATTTTGGTTCAGAGTCATGGGATTATCAGAGCCAAGAGGTTTCAAAGGAATTATGAAATTTGATGGAAAATTTTTGGTTATTAGAAGATGCAAGTTAAGGATTTCTTGACTTACAAGAAATTACATAAGGCATTAAAGGAGAGACCGGAAGAGATTTCAGATGAAGAGTGGGAGAACCTAAATGAAGAAGTAGTTGCAATCATCAGGATGTGTTTGTCAATATATGTTGCTAGTCTTGTAGCCGATGAGACTAATGTAGTGAAGTTGATGGAAGCGCTTACAAACATGTATGAGAAACCATATGCTAATAGTAAGGCTTATCTTCTTAATAAGTATTTCAACATACAAATGGTTGAGGATGCTTCTGTAAATTTCTATATTAATGAGGTTATCACTTTAATTAATAAGTTAAAATCTATTAAGATAGAATTTACTGATGAGGTGTATGCTATTCAGTTATTGATGTCTTTACCTGATAGTTGGAAGACAATGAAAACCGATGTGTCTAATTCAATAGGGGATAACACATTAAATTTTTTAGAGATTTGTGATTTAGCTCTATATGAAGCAGTAGTAAAAAATCTACTGTAGGGTCAACTTTAGTGGTGACTAAAGGTAAAGGCAAGGTGGACTCTGAAAATGATGGGCCGAGTAGCAGTAATAAAAAGTGGAAGAATAGGATAAGAAGATAAAGTGTTTTTACTGTCGCAAGAAATATCACTTCAAAAATCAATGTAGGAAATTAAAAGAGGATCAAAAAAGAAAACATGAGGTAAATCAGGTTGAAACTGAAGGCGTAAAGATAAATCTAGTTGAAATTGATGAAGAAATAATTAGTGATGTCTATGCTTGGGTTGAGAGTTACACACAAAGTAGTATCCACTCATCTGAATGGACAATTGATAATGCAACTTTTGTACACATAGCTTCAGATAGGAGTGTATCCACATCTTTCAATCAGGATATCATGGTCTAGTGATTATGGAGAATGGTAGAGTTTCCAAGATCACTGGGATTGGGAACATTAATTTGAAGACAGAACTTGGAGAAAAGTTAGTACTATAAGATGTCAGGTTTATGCTTAGAATGAAGACAAATCTCATCTCTATTGGTAAATTGGATGATGAGGGTTACAAGTGTGAGTTTGACAGTCGCCAGTGTAAACTCATGTTGGGATCCCAGGTAGTGGTAGTTGGCCAAAGAAATTTTTCACTGTACAAATGCCAGTTTAGTATTGTCAAATGATCAAAGAGACGGTGGATACTGGTTAAAGCAGGAGATGGTAGGTGTAGAGGTATAGTTGAACCTGAAGAAGTAGGTGAATACTCGCAGCGGAAAGGACTGCGTCCCAATTTTGATTTTACAGAACAATAATTAGAAGACGGAAACACAGGGTAAACAAAACCTATTAATCATGCCATCTACTGTGCAATTAGAGAGGAAGAGATCAAGAAATCACATACCCGTTGAAGATCAATTCTTCACGTTCCTCTCCAATTCGAGTTGTCTTTTCCCAACCTCACGAACTTGGTGTCCACGAACTCAACGAATAGGAACATACACCACCAAAGGGTCTTACCCATTATTCTCGGGACAAGAACGTGTAGAAGTGTGGGCTTGCACTTAAATTTGGCATGAGGGAAGGAGAAGAGAAAGGAGATGAAGATGAGAGAACCTTTCTCTCTCTCTCATTTCTGTACATGAGATTAGGAGTTAAAGGGTTGAGGGAGTTATAACTCTCTCCCCTTTAATTTCAAAAATAAAATTCAAATAATTTGAATTTTGAATAATAATAATAATAATATAAAATAAATATATATATATTAACTAACTTAATATATATAAATATTAAACTATTTGTTATATCACATATAACATATAACCTATAGTTTACATTATATCACATATAATAACCTATAGTTTTTATATAAATCACATTCAAATAACAATCCTTCTCATCAAACTATATAAATTTAATATGAATCATATTCACATAATTAGTATTTGAATCATATTCAAATATTTATTTCTCTCATAAAACTATAGAAATTTAATATGAATCATATTCATATAATTAATATTTGAATCATATTCAAATGTTTATTTTTCTCATAAAATTATATAATGTATTAACATACATTATATTATATAATGTATCAACATACATTATTTAATTGTATCTTATATAATTAATTCTCTTTAATTAATTTGAACAATTCAAATTAAATCAAAATTAATTTGATTTTCATCAGCCTTCATTGAGCTATTGAAGAAGGGTGGAAAGGGGAATAAAGCCGCAATCTTCATTTGCTATGAAGAAATGGAAAAAGAAAAATGGTGGAAAGGAGAATAAAGCCACCACTGCTTCCCAAAAGAACAGGAAGGTCAAGGTTGCAAAAGAAACCTGTTTTCACGGCAATAAAGATGGACATTGGAAAAGGAATTGCCAAAATATTTGGCCAAGAAAAAGAAGGAAAATATGATTTACTGGTTCTAGAAACGTGTTTAGTGGAAAACGATAACCAAGCCAGGATACTTGATTCATGAGCCACTAACCATGTTTGTACTTCTTTGCAAGAAACTAGTTCCCGGAGAAAGTTGGCAACGGGAGAGATGACTCTACGGGTTGGAACAGGAGAGGTTGTCTCAGTGGTTACAGTTGGGAGTTTGAAGTTGCTTTTTGAATGGAAGTTTATGTTGTTAGACAATGTTTACTATGTTCCTAATTCCAAAATGAACTTGATTTCAGTTTCTGTTTGTTGGAACAATCTTCTAATGTATCTTTTATTCAGGATAAAGCGTTTATTTCGAAAAATGGTATTGATATTTGTTCTGCAACAAAAAAAAGTAACTTATATGTACTAAGACCGTTAATATAAAAAACGCTCCACAATATTGATATGTTTAACACTGTAACCACTAAAACTAAGAAAAGAAAAATTTCTCCTAAAAAAAATATTCATCTTTGGCATTTAAGACTAGAACACATTAACCTCAATAAGATTGAGAGGTTGGTTAAGAACAGACTTCTAAATGAGTTAGAAGAAAATTCTTTACCTGTATGTGAATCTTGTCTAAAAGAAAAATGAAAAAACGACCTTTTACTGAAAAATGTTATAGAGTCAAAGAACCCTTGGAGCTTATACACTCCGACCTTTGTGGTTCGATGAGCGTAAAAGTCAGAGGAGGGTTTGAATATTTTATCACTTTTACTAACGATTATTCAAGATATGGGCATGTTTACCTGATGCAACATAAGTATGACACATTTGAAAAGTTCGAGGAGTATAAGACTGAAGTTGAATGTAATTTCCCCAATTTCAGGAAAATTTAAGTTAATTACCTAAAATTATTGAGTTTAAATTTTCCTTTCATTTGGAAACTTGGGATTAAATTGAAATAATTGAAAAACTTTTATTGGTTAAATTGAATTTGACTGATTAGATATTCGAATGATTATCTTGAAAATATTGAATTTTGCTTCCCTTTGATTTTGGATTTTAGGGCCAACTTAAAAAAAAAAAAAATTAAAAGAGATAATTAATTTCATGTGGTTTTGAATTGATTTAAATATTTGGAAGGATTTTATTTGTATCAAATTGATGGATCTTATGCCTTTTAATTTTGGTTTTTGAAGCCTAAATTAAGATAATTTGAAAAGTTAATTGATTTATAAATTTAATAGAATCTTTGGAGATTTTGGAGATGTTGTGATAAAATATTTTATTTATCTTTTCAAAATTAGAAAAAATAAAAGAGTTAAGATTTTTTTTTTCGAAATTAAATGAGAGTGAAAAGAGGCAAAAAATTGGGAGAAAACAATTCGATTTTTTAACGACAGCTTCCACAAAATTGTCGATTGCCGGAGTTTGAACCGTTGGATCGTGCTCAAATTTAGTCAGTCTGTTCGAGACATACATTTTGTTCGTAATTACTGCTGAATAAAATCTGTAAAACTAGAAATTCCTCTTCTCTCCCACTCTCGAAACCCCTCCTCATGCAAGACCCTCACTACCAGTCGCTAACCTAAACAATTTATGTCGTCCGACAGCAACATTCGCTGCCTATCTATGGTAGCCATGAGCTGACACGCCATCAGTTGCCGCTGCCCAATCTTTGCCGAAATCTTGAGAAAAACCTTGGGTAAGACTTATTTTTCCTTATAATTTGGGAGGTGAAATTCACCCATTTGATTTTGGGTTAAATTAGTAACCTCTCTTTGGTGTGAAACTTATATTCAAGATTTGGAAATTTTGAGGCATTGACCATCAAACTAGAGACCATTCTTCGTTTTGCAGAAAATTGGTAAAGATTGATAAGTTCTGGGTAAGAGCGGTTGAGTTTAGAAGGTTCTTGGTTGCCCATTAAATTTTGGTTTTCTTTTTGGTTGATGTCGATTATATTTGAAATTTAGATCCAAGATTGGAGTACTTCAGAGTGCGCAACGTGCTGTCCAGCGGATTCGAATTCGTTCGGCAAGTAGTTTGGTAAGTGTTGTGATCCTTGTTTTTGGTTGTCGGCCACCTATTGATTATTGGACTAAAACAACAGTTTAATTTTAAGTATTTTGAAGGTTCTATGTCGTCATCCATTGAGTTTTAAAATCTGCTGAGAGGAGATTTTGGAGTCGAAATCCTACGAGTATCTGTTGATCAAGTTTCTTTTGGGGGACTCAATTCAGGAATTATTTGGTTGGAGATCATTAGCTTGGATTAATATCTGAATTTGATTTCAAGGTAAGTAATCTAACTACTGGAACTGCCCACGGGCGAGACACTGGATGTATGCTAGCACGATGGATGAATGTTATGATAGAATGACAACATGATGAACTGATAGTTTAGTATAACCGATGTATGTTCTTGCTTGAGGATCTGAAAGATATATTTGTGCACATAGATAATTGAATGCTAGCATGAGATGATATTTGATTTCATGAGGTTGTATGTGATCTGTGGATATTGAGGCATGTGTGTATGTTGTAGAGCCATGATGTTGAGGCATATATGTATATCATAGAACCATATTGTGATAATTATGGTGTCGAGTCTATGATAGTGATTTTACTGATTAGTTAGAATGCCCACTAAGTTTGTGTTTCCTTCGGGATTCACCAGTTATTGTGTTTCCTTCGGGATTCACCAGTTTGTGTTTCCTTCGGGATTCACCAGTTATTGTGTTTCTTTCAGGATTCACCAGTTTGTGTTTCCTTCGGGATTCACTAGTTTGTGTTTCCTTCGGGATTCACCAGATATGTAGTTTCCTTCGGGATTCATCAGTTTGTGTTTTCTTCGGGATTCACCAGATATTGTGTCTCATTCGGGATTCACCAGTTTATGTTTCTTTCGAGATTCATCAGTTATTGTGTTTCCTTCGAGATTCACCGGAGGTAGTGGGCATATTTAGCTATAGTAGGATAGACCTCAGTTTTTCATGTATGTATGTATCCCATGAGGACTAGGACAATTTATATGTTCCACTAGAGGTAGGCATCTAGAGAACATAGATGCCTAGCCTGACCCCAGTAGTGTGGTTACTTACTGAGTATTTTATACTCATTCTTTCTCATGTTGTTGTTTCAAGTAAAGGTAGAAATGCACCGGCGAAGGACAAGCGGAATTCGTGATCGAGCCACTGGGACTGGTTTTATACTTTCGCTCATGAGATTTAGATTTCTTTTCATGTTTTTCTTAACTTTCAGTTTTGATGTTTAAAACTTACTATTAAGAATCGTTTTCAGACTAATTTATTATCATTTATGATTTATGGGTACCCTACTGTTGTTTTTAATATTTGAATTTAATGAAAGTCTTTTGAACTTACCTTATTTAATTAGCATTTATTTCACCATAACAGAGTGTCGTTTTAAGTTCCATGCATGCATATATTTATAACGGCCTAACTTAAGTCCTAGGAGGTCGGGTCGTTACATTGAAAATTTATTAGGTAAAAAAGATTAAAACACTTTGATAAGATCGAGGTGGAGAGTACATGGATCTTGAATTCTAGAATTATTGGATAGAACATGGAATCACATCTCAACTCTCAGCACTTAGTACACCTAAAAAAACGGTGTATCAGAAAGAAGAAATAGAACCCTATTGGACATGGTTCGCTCTATGATGAGCTATGTTTCTCTACCTATCTCGTTCTAGGGTTATGCTGTGGAGACTGCAGCTTACCTCTTAAACCAGTTTCCATTAAAGACTGTTACCGAAATACCTTTTGAATTATGGAGAGGTCGTAAAAGTAGTTTACGACATCTTAGGATTTGGGGATGCCAACACATGTGCTTGTGGCAAATCCAAAGAAATTGGAACCATGTTTAAGATTATGCCTATTTGTAGGTTATTATAAAGAAACAAGAGGTGGTTTATTCTTCGATCCAAAAGAAAACAAAGTATTTTTATTGACAAATACTACTTTTCTATAAGAAAATCACATTAGAGAGCATAAGCCAAGGAGCCAAATCGTATTAAATGAAATTTTCAAAGAAACTACTGAAACTTCAACAAGAGTTGTTGAAGAGGCGCTTCATCTAGTTAAACACATCCTTCTCAAGTGTTGAGAGAGTCTCAACGTAGTTTGAGGATTGTAACCCAACTTATCGCTATTTAGGTTTAATAGAAACTCAAACCATCATATTAGATGATAAGATTGAGGATCCGTCGTCTTACAAGAAGACAATGGTTGTTGACAAAGATGAATGGATCAAAGCCATAGATCAAGAAATGGAGTCTATGCATTCCAGTTTTGCATTCCAGTTTTGTCTGGGTAGATCTGATAGAGTAAAACCCATAGGTTGTAAATGGATCTACAAGAGAAAACTGGGTGTAGATGGAAAGGTGCAAACCTTTAAAGCTAGACTAGTAGCAAAGGGTTATACCTAGGTTGAGGAAGTGAACTATGAAAAAACTTTCTCACCTGTTGCTATGATTAAGTCTATCAGAATTCTTTTATCCATTGTCAGTAACTATGACTATGAGATATGGAAAAGGATGTCAAGACTACCGTTTTGGATGGTAATCTTCACGAAACCATCTACATGACCCAACCAGAGGGATTCATTGAACAAGGTCAAGAGCAACAAATTTGCAAGCTTAATTGATCCATTTATGGATTGAAACAAGCATCTCGATCTTGGAATATAAGGTTTAATACTGCAATCAAATCTTATGACTTTAATCAAAATGTTCCTGTAAACATAAGGCACATCAACATTTTATGACTTTAATCAACATGTTATAGTTTTGTTAACACAAACTATTTATCTAATGACTTTAATCAAGGCTAGTGTATCTCGTGGTTTATAGTTTTGTTAACACAAATTATTTATCAATAAAATTAAAGGTATCTTATTTAATATTTAGACAACATTAATTCAATCCAATAAACTAAGATCCAAGGTTATATGATATCACTTGAACAGTATGTGGTTGACATAAAGGTTTTTCATGTTCGAATAATAACCTAAAAGGTCGGAAGTAAATGGATGAAGGTTGGGTGTTCTATCCTTGTAACACTGTGGATACGACCCACTTTGTAATTGTTACATGAGATGTAAGAAATATAAACAATATGAACCATGTTGTTCATGTAGAGTCAAGTGAGTGGGGGTATCCTGTATAAAGGAGTTTATTCATAGACCAGACCGCGAAAATCCTGAGTGAGTTGTGAACTCTTGTTTATGACGAAAATCCTTTGATCTGTATGTGTGAGAGTGGTCATGATAGCCGATTCAACAAGCCTACCATTTTGGAGATTTTTCTGATTAGGGAGCTGGGAACACAGCTATACAAGATGAAATTCACTGCTTCTTATTCCTTGGGAAGTAGATAAATTGCTCCCTTAATAGCTGGTTTCGGGTCTTGAACAGAGGCCTCAACCTCTCATTGGTCTGAGAGGTGTTAGTTTTTAGTTGCACTATAAACTATTTGTTCATTAGAGAAATCAATGGTACTTAAGGAGTTAGATGTAACTATAGGGGTAAAACGATATTTTTGAAGGATCTTATACCGAGAGTTCCATAAGCGGGTTTAGATCGCTCTGATTTCACAATGACCGAAACACAAACGACATACATTCAACACATCCAGTTATGTATCTAAAACTCATTATCGGCATGCTCAGAATACAATAATTAACAAGGAAAAAGGTTCATACCAGATGAAGACTCTCTTCGTATGTCTGAACCTTAAGCAGCGGAAAACCTCCCACCGATCTACCAGCACCCAACGAGTATGTCGACTGCAACAGCATGATCCGATCGTACACGAACAATGCAGTGGGGACGACACCACCACAAGAGAAACCCGGGTATCCTCGGCGTTAAAAACCCAAAGAGTGGGCTCTGGTGAGTTTGATAGAGGACGGAGGAGAACACGTCGTGTAGACGATAAGCAAGTGGGAGATGAAACTCTGTTATCGATATAGCGGAAATGCTTATCGTATGATAGAGCTGCAATGATCGTGTGGGAAAAAACTGAACAATCGTTTAGGAAAAATGTATGCAATCGTTTAGAGAGAGCGTGAGGAAGACGATCGTTTAGACAAACGAGCTTCTATCGTATAGGCTCTCACGATCGATTTCACGGATTCTTTTGGGCGCGCGATAATACGAATGCACGATTGAAAAACGAAAAACGATTTTCATTGTTTTAATCCGTCGGTTACCATAACCATCGCAGCCCCACTTCCCACGTTCGAACGTGGATAAATCCCTGTGTAATTATCAAACAATTAATCAATTAATTTAATTAATAAATATAATTATATTATATTTATATCCTATAGTTTAATATCATATATCTACTATAGTATTTTATTATCTACTTGATATAAATCATATTTATATCTAATTTCCTCCAAAACAATGTATTTCATATATTTAGACAATTATATCATATATAATTAACCAGTCCAATTATATCATATATAATTGAACTTTCTCTTGTCAATTTGAACACTTCAAATTAACCCAAACACTGGTTCTCGACTTTATCTAAGCTACCTAGGTGACCTAATGGACATGTGGCTCGAAACTCCAACAGTACGTGAATAGCTGACTAAACTCTTTAGCTACGAGATCCACCATCCGTTAACTGTCAGTGATTCCACTAAAGACCAACAACTGAACTCTTCTGACCACAGATATATTTATGTGTCTATCGGATATAATCAATCATGAGTATGACAACCCTTCACAGATGCTCGTAAGTACAACTGGGCCAATTTACCGTTTTGCCTCTGTAGTTACATCTCACTCCTTAAGTACCACTGATTCCTCTAATGAACAATACAACATAGTCCAATTATGTGTGAACATCTCTCGAGCCAAGAGAAGGTGTGTGGCGCCACATCATTCAAGCCCTAAAATCAGCCCTTAAGGGAGCCATCTATCTACTTACCCTGGCCTCGGGGAAGGAGTGAATTCCATATTGTGTAGTTGAATTTCCAACTCCCAAATCAGACGAATCCTCAAAATGGTAGGTTTGAATCGGCGACCTGGCCACTCGTACCCATACAAATCAAAGAACCGCTCTCAATGGCAGGAGTTCCCAACTCACTCAAGATTGAGGTCATGTTACCTATGGTCATCCTAGTGAAGTGAAGTCTCTGTCATGAACGGTGTTATATAACGAGACATTAACACTTTATGGTTAGGTCTTATACAAACTCTTTGTATAGAACGCCCCTGCTCGCATGTCCCCAACACGAATGATCAGGATCAGACCATCTGTGACAAGTCACAACACTTGTGACCATTCCACAAAGTGGGCCGCGTCCGTAACATTATCAAGATAAGGTTTCCCTCCTATATCCATATACTACAGACCATTTTGGTTATCACTCAAGACATAATACACTTGTATATCACCACATACATGCTTGAGTCACATACGGATAACCAGAGATTTTATGTTTATTGGTTTGTGGTAAAGTAAATAAAATAAATAACCGAGCAAAACGACAATATGTGAAGTAAATATCATATATTAACAATCACAGGTGTTCGTATATACTGTTTACAAACTACAGGACACGAGACTTTAGGGCATCAACCCTAACAACTTTAACTCAGCTGTAGTTATGAGTATTTGTGAAGGGTCACCACTCTGTTGATTGGTTATATCCATGGATACAAAAAAATATATATAGTGCGAATAGTGCAACTATCGGTCTTTAGTGTAGTGATCGGTAGTTTATGCATATTGATTAATTGGATTAAAGCAGTTTAATCAATTAATCTCATATCATTGAGCTTCTAATATGTAGGTCCATAAGATTCCCTTGTTAGCTCATAAAAGAATGGTAATGAAGAATGATTTAACTTGTTCAAATCAAATGAGGAAATTTTATATTAATGAGATTAATATATAATGGTTAATTATAGATATGATCTATAATCCAAATTATGTAAGAGAGATATATTTGAATAAGATTTCAATATTAGATTTATATGAATTAGATTCATAAAGAGATGTATACATATAAATATGTGATATTTATCATATTTATATGTTAATTAACTCCATATTAAATATGATTAAATATAGTTATTTAATTGATTAATTAATGGTTTAAGAAATTATGGAGATTGAAGATTAGTATAAATATATGATATTTATGATAATTGATTAAATGGATACATGTCAAATAAGATTTAATATATGGTCATTTAATTAATGTACCAATTAATTAAATAAGGGGTTAACTCTTCTCCATATTAATATATCCTTATAGCCCATTTAGAGTAAGAGATTTTTATTACACAAAATCCTAGCCTCCAACCTCCATCTTCTCTCTAACTTCTCTTTAGAAATTCTCTTCCATTTTTCATCCTCAAAGTTCTTGGAGACCATAATTCCGAGCTCTTTGAATCCTAGAGAATAGCAAGGCAATCTTGTTGGTGGTGTCCATCTTAATTGGAGAAGCTCGAGATTATCGAAAATGGTGAAAGAAGAAATCTTTAGGAATCATCAAAGATAAGTTTGATTTATTCTCTTCTTCCTCTATTCTAGCATGCATATGTTTATTTTGAATGTTTATCCTACAAATGCATGATTTATTTTCTGTTTTTATTTCTTTAAAAATTGATTATCTAAATGCAAGGTATTCACACACTTTTGCTTGGGATTCGATCCTTTCAATGTGGTCATCCTGGTGAAATGTAAGTCTCTTCTAGCAACGACATAATAAAGAGAGACTTAACATTTCATGGTTTGGTTTTTATATAAACTCTTTTGTATAAGATACCCTCGCTCACATGTCTCCACAATAATGATCAGGATCAGATCATTTGTAGTACTTTACAACAATTGTAACAATTACAAAGCGAGTCGTATCAGTAGTATTACCAGGATAAGGCGCCAAACCTTATCCACATACTATAGACCATTTAGGTTATCACTTAAACGTGATCTACCTATATGTCTTCACATCATGTTTAAGTTACATTAGATAATCTTGGATCTTAGGTTAATGGATTGTTGCACAAGTAATATAAAATTAATCAACCATTGATTCAATTAATATAAAACTATGAGGCTTTAGGGCATACACCCCAAAAGAGCCAACAATGATGATAGCTAGTGTTGATTAGTCAGATCAAGGTCCATCAATTTAGAAGCAATTGGGAAGTCGAAGAGAGAAATTTGTAGGCTTTTACGAACGCCCAATTGTCACATAATCGAATGAATTGATGAAGTCGTAAAAGTGAATAAGGGCATTAAAGTGGAAGACCAAAGTAGTTGTTAAGGTCAAGATTAAAGTCTCCAACTTGACAACAGTTTTGAAGGAAGGAGTCAAACCATTCACAAAATCCGTCTTCTTCAAAAACAGGTGTTCGTCTCCAACTTGACAGCAGGTTTGAATAAAGGAGTCAAACCATTTGCAGAATTTATCTTCTTCAAAAACAGGTGTTCAGGATTGAAGAAGATGTCAGTTGATACCACTTAGCTGAAGTGGGAGTACGTGACTATCTTTTATGTCTGGGGGACAGTTCCACGTAGCTTGCTCATATCTCGGGGCAAGAACAGATGAGCTACAGTTATTTTTAATAGTTTCTTATTTTGTTACTTTGCTGATTTTATAGGTTTTATGTCAAACTTTGGATTTTGCCAAGAAGATCAGAGATAACAGTTGTAGTTAGAGTTGAGTCTTGGAATTTGCCAATATGATGAGTTTCGTTGCAATGGGAGGTAAGATCGTCATTTTGTCTCTAAGTGGAAGAATGTTGGGATTGTGGAGACAAAACTCCAAATTGATAAACATATATATAGAACGTTGATCGAAGTCAAAATTAGAAAGGAAATTAAAATTTGCAAAAAATCAAAGTGGAAGGCAAATTGATTTTTGATCCACGTCAAAATTGAAGAAATATTTAAAATCACTTAGGGTGTGTTTGGTGCGTGATAAAAGTAGAGAGTTGAGTTAAATTAAGTTGAATTGATAATTATTGTCTATGTTTGTTGTACAAAGTTGAGTTGAGAGATCTGATGCAGTTTTTTGTGAACGAGATTAGTTTTATTTTTTTCTGTTTGTTTTTTATTTCATTCTTTCATTTTTTAGTTTTATGTTTTGCAATTGTTGATTAATTTTCAAATATACACGTATTGTTTCAAATCATTTATGACATAAACTGGACAATCTCAATTTTTTTTTCTCAATTTGTAGAACATAATAGATTATTTTTCATATATTCTTTTCAAAATCTGTAATAATTCTAATTCTTTTCAATCTGTAAAACATACCAACAAAATACATTTCATATTGCTGCTCAATTAATTGGTATATTGTATATTGTATTTATATATATTGAATGTATGTATATATATTGAAGGTAATTATCCCAATTACTAATTGGTATATTGTATGTATATATATTGAATCTTGCTAACTTAATATTATTATTTCACATATCATACAGTTTATTTTTATATAATATGGATAGTATATTTGGAATTGAAATTGTAGGATAATTACCTTTCATTTGATTATGATGGTAAGAATATGATGTAATACAGTAACATTTTTCATAAGATCACAAAAATAATATGAAGCGACCGACATGTGGCCGTTTAAAAAAAAAATCACAAAATATATGTTCTTTTCGATACTTATAATATAACATAGTGAGGGTCTCAGATAAAATATAACATAAGATAAGATCGGTATTTGGAAGAAATCCAACAAAAATAATGAACGAAATTATCATATCAAATTTTTGTAAAGTGACGTTCAAAAGGTTTGACGATAAAAAAAAAAAAAAATCAAATACGGGGAGAATCCAAATGGCGAAGATGAGGAAAAAGAGAAGAAAATGAAAATATTACTGGTTTTTAGGGTTAGTTTTGAGTGGGTAAAAAAGGTGGTTTTAAATAACCCACAATTTTTCTTTATAAGCAAAGTGATTTTAATAATCCACCATTTTTCTTTATAAACTTAACAAACATGGGTAATAAATACTCATCCAATCTAACAACTTATATCCATTTATCAAACACCCCCTTACTAGAAGTTTTTTTTCAGATGCAATTGTTTTGGGCTTTGGCCCATATGTGGGCCTTGCTATAGAAAACACATATATATGTGTGTTTTTTAACAAAGGAAAAGGTTCTGCCGCAAGTAAAAATAAAAGGAAAAAAACGGCAAAAGAATCGTGACCTTTTTGCAGCGGCGCAGATTGCATTGAAATTTATGTGTGCGATAGAGCATTTTTAGTTTGGTTTTTGGGTGTTTCTTTTTATTGTTTATCCCAATATCGAGTCCTAGTACTTGGATTCAAATAGTTTTTTTGTTGTGCTCTTTGGAAAGAGTTTTGTAGCATGAGTTTGGAGTGTTTTTACAATCTTCATCATAGTAAACAGGAGACTGGACGTAGTCTCGAGTTTGAGATAAATCGGTATAATTTTCAGTGTCATTCTCTTAATTATTTTGACAATTTTATGATTGTTAATTTTTTGACTCTAACGTATAGAAATGGAAATTTTAGATATCATTTAGATTATGCATTTTATTTATATCTAATTATAAATTTCCAACAAGACTCATGACATACAAACTACCATACACATGTTTAAACTACTTCCATTCATTTCAAAATCAAAATCAATAGTATTTACAATTTTTCCATCAGATGTGTTGTTGTGATCTTTCAAAACAGTCGTACACACACAGAGATGTGTGTGTGCGTTTTTATGCAGAGAAGGGGCAAAAATTGAATAACCATCCTATTCAAGTAACGAGAAATAGATTTCCCTTAAAATACAAGGAAATGTAGGCATGTTAACCACATTACAACCAATAAACTGGTATAACAAAAGTTGTTAAACAAGTACAAATAAATAAAATACAAAGTAACATCCATTTACTGTTATAAAACAAATGATAAATGTTCTAGAGGGGATATTCAACAAATTATTATTTAAATATATCTAATTATTTAAATTATTATTTAAACAAATGATAATTATTAATCTACATACATAGCTCATACTTTAATTAAACAAATTATTATTTAAATATATCTAATAATCTACCACTTGGGCTATGTCTGTGTACTTGATATAATCAAAACAAGCACGCATAAACAGATTATTTCAATAATATAATTCCCCTTTAGTTCAATCTAGTCCATCTTCTGTATTAGAAAAGAATCAATGCAACTTTCATCACTACCCTTGTAACTAAACCTTCTTTGATGACCAATTCCAATACATTTAATGACATAGATCAAGTATGGATGGATAGCATGAAAACAAGTGATCTAGATCATGCCTGTTTCCAACTAGTCCAAATTCCTTAGTGAGTTCATTCTTTAAAACTTTATGCTAAACCACATGCATGATAAACAAGTTCAGATAATAAAACATAAACCATCAACTTTATTCTATATAGAAAATAAACAAAATAAGGTCAAAGAACATCCTTAATAACAAACTCCCACTAAACCATAGAATCAGAAAAGTGACTAACACCTATGTGAGCAATATGCTCATGAAAAACTTTACGTGGTAAACCTTTAGTCAATGATCTGCCACAATAGAGTTTGTTCCTATGTGTTCTATCGAAATTTGATCATTCTGAACTCTTTCTTTAACAACCAGGAAACTTCACGTCTATATGCTTTGATTTCGTATTGCTTCTGTTGTTGTTGGAATACATCACTGCCGACTTATTGTCACAAAATAATTTTAGTGATCTTTCTATGCCAACTACTATCCGCAGCCCAGTGAAAAAAATTTGCAACCATATTCCATGATTGGATGCCTCATAACATGCTATAAACTCTGCAACATTGTAGAAGAAGCCATAAGTGTTTGTTTAACACTTTTCCAGGATACAACTCGTCCAGCCAACATGAAGATATAGCCTGAAGTGGATCGCAAAGTGTCTTGTCATCCAACATAAATGGAATCAGAATACCCAATGATCTCCAAAACTTCTTATCTCCGATAAGTGAGCATATAATCTTTTGTTCTCTGTAAATACATTATAACCCGTTTGGTTGCTTTCCAATGACCCATCCCCGAGTTGCTCAAATATCTGCCTAACACTCCAACTATGAACGCAATATCTGAACGCATACATACTTGAGTGTACATTAAACTTTCAACAGCCGAGGCACAGGGAACCCTCTGTTGGGGTTGATGCCTTAAATCTCGTAGGGACCTATATTTTGTAAAGCTTGTATGAACAAACTTGTATGTGATTAATAATATTTGATATTTTATTCATTTTGTCTATGAAATATGTGATATTTTAGTTGCATTAACCACAAACCAATAAACTAGCATCCAAGACTATCGTTGTAACTTAAACATATATGTGGAGACATACAAGTAGATCCTGTTTAAGTGATAACCTAAATGGTTTATAGTATATGGATAATGCTGGGTACCTTATCCTGGTGATACTATGAGTATGGCCCGTTTTGTAGATGTCACAAATGTTGTAAAGTACTACAAATGATCTGATCCTGATCATTCATGTATTAGACATTCGAGCGGGATTTTTTTATACAAATGAGTTTGTATAAGACTGGACCACGAAATGTTTAGTCTCATTATATAACACCGTTCATAATAGAGACTTTTATTTCACCAGGATGACCATAGGTAACATGACCTTAATCCTGAGTGAGTTGTGAACTCCTGCCTATGAAGGCGGTCCTTTGATTTGTATGGGTGAGAGTGACCAGATCGTTGACTAAAAAAGCCTACCATTTTGGGGATTCGTCTGATTGGGGACCTGGAAACTCAACTACATAAGATGAAATTCACTCCTTCCCCAAAGAAGAGGTAAATAGATAAATTGCTCCCTTAAGGGCTGATTCCTAGTCTTGAGCAATGTGGCGACACACCCTCTCCTGACCCGAGAGGGGTTTAGTCATAGTAGGACTATGATTTATTGTTCATTAGAAGAATCGGTGGTACTTAAGGAGTTAGATGTAACTAGGCAAAACGGTAATTTGGTCCAGCTGTACTTACGAGCAATTTGTGAAGGGTCATCGTACTGTTGACTGGTTATATCTAATGGACACAGAAATATATCTGTAGTGCGAAGAGTGCAGTTATCGGTCTTTAGTGGAATGTTCGACAGTTAATGGATGGTGAATAATGTAATTAAAGAGTTTAATTAATTATTCATGTACCGTTAGAGCTTCAGGCTATAGGTCCATAAGGTCTATTTGGTAGACCAAAAGGATTTAGTTTTGATCAGTTTTTAGATTAACTTGAATTGTTCAAATTAATAAGAGGAAATTAAATTATATATGATATAATTTTTATAATGTATCTGATACATTATAGTTTAATCGGAAGAAATAAATATTTGAATGAGATTTAAATAGTTGTTAATTTTAATATAAATGCCATAAAATAGAGAAAAAGAACTATAGTTTATATTGTATATGATGCAATATTAAAACTATAGTTTATAAATATAATATGATAAGTTGGTTATCAAATTTATTTATATTATTTATTATTTTAATCCATTTTTTCTCTCTAACCACCTTAGTGGGTGGTTAAGTGGTTTTATGGCAAAATGGAATAAAAAAATTTATTTTCTTTTTCTTCCTAACAGACATGTGAAAGATCTACATGATAAGTTTAGAGACAAAATGATTGAGAACTTTGCTATATGATAGAGAGCTTTTTCAATCTTCTTCCTCCTCCAAACTCAAAATCCCTCCTTACCAAAATAGTCAGAGCCCACAACTCCTGGATTCTCACCCCGAGTATACCAAAGGTTTCAAGTGGTCGTGTCTTCTATTTTCGTTTCTGTTTTTCTTGAAAAGGGTTTTCAAGTTCTGTAACTGTGTTCGAGTTTGTGATAGTTCGAGAGGGGTTTACGCAAAGAAACGTTCTTTAAAGGTATAATCTCTTGAACCCTATTTCTTGTTTAAAAAGCATGCCGTAATTTTTTTTTTGAATTCATAATCTGTATTTTACTGTAAATTCGTGTTTTCAATCTAAATGAAACCCTATATCTTGAATAGGTACCTATATCTTGAATAGTCATCTATGAACGTAATAAAATACTATAAAGTTCGCACCTTACTTTCCCTTTTTAATCATGTTTATTGTTTAAGTTAAGCAAAGTGTTGGGTTAAATATGTAAGTTAAATTGGATTTATGCGTTTTGAGGTAAAGGGTAAGTTTGAAGAAGGAAAATGTTTAGTATGGAAGCTTAGCTCTCGGTTACTTATTAATTTAGCCTTACAAAGAGAATTTCTGGCTAAGTGTTGGTCATGTTGAGGGGTGTTTGAGCATCGGGTGGGCATAAGACAGACACCGAGAAATGTTGTCTAGCGTCGAGTATAAGTGATCGAGGAAGGGTCGAGCGTCAAGTATAAGTGTTCAAGGAAGGGGTCGAGTATCGAATGTGATCGAGGAAGGGTCGCGCGTTGAGTATGAGTGATCGAGTAAGGAGCGTGCATCAAGGGAGCCACCCAGCACCAAGTATCCCATTGAGTATTGAGTCCTTCCCATCGAGTATTCAGCAAAAAGCTTTTGAATTTTCCATCGAGTAAGAACCCTTCTCCATCGAGTTTTCTCAGCGAGGATCGAGTTGCTCGAAGTGGTCAATTTTAAATTTCCCTTTTAGTTACCCAGAAAGATGGCTCAATCTTGACCCCTAATCTCCACTAGTGGGTGAGGTGGCTTAAGGAGGTTTCATGCAAAGGGTTGAATATTAGTATAAAAAGGGAAGAGAACTTCAAGAGCTCGTTTTGGATGATTTGCTCGAGCAAACCAGATGAACTTGATACTCTTGGAAAGCTCTGTGAGTCTAGTTTCTGAAATCGAGTCTTTAGAAGGGAGTTCTCACAAGAAAGAGGGTCGAAGAAGGAAGGAAAAGTAGAAGGTTAATTTTTCAGGCGTTTTCGGGCACTCGACAAAGAAACATAGATCTAGACCGAACCACTTAGACTGTCAAGCTGAAACTTTAAGATATGATGGTGGACACAATTTCAAGTAAGTTTGTAGAGGAACTTTGACAAGAAAAGGTCTAGGATTTGAGTTACATATTTTCGAAGTTAAATCTAGAATCTTTGCTCAAGCCAGGAGTTGCGGTTAGGGCTTTCGGGAAAGATTTGAAGGCCCAGGTTAATCCACAAGGAATTTCATGCTGAAACTTTGAGTAACATTGTTAACAAAATTCTGAACATGTTTGGAAAAGGAACTTTCTTAAAATGATTTCTTGTTTTCAGGTTATTTACGTTAAAAGTTGAATATGGAATTGTTGGACAAATAGGCAACCATTTGCTAAGTATGAGCTCGGTTAAAAGAGTAGTCTCAAAAGGGAGGCCAAAGTGGCAACTAAACTCTTATTCTTTTATGTGTAGGAGCTACGTCTATTGAGGAGGCCTACAAAACTTAGGAAGAACCAAGCCTAAAGATCCATGAGTGACTAAATGTTTTCATATATGCATACAAAAAGGGACATGCATTCCAAATGAATTTTATGCTAACGCTCATGGGTTTTCCAAGCAACTAAAGTTTATACTGATGTTTTAAAGGGTTTATGAGCATGATGTTTTAAGTTATTTAAATGAGTTTTACTAATCCTAGCATATGTTAAGATTGAATGAAAGAGTATTGCAACTACATGTTTATAATTGTGAAGCATGCATGTTGAATGGTAATAATGCTTTTATGGCGAAAGCTAGGTAAGTGCTATGCCTAAAGTTTATGATGCTCGAATTTTTTATGAATGTTACGTTTCTAATATAACGGGTACCAAAGGTATAGAAGGTATCCAAGGAAGTACTTAAGGTGTTGACGGTACTTAGTAGATTCCACGTGCATGTATGTAGTTCTTTACGAAAGGTCGAAGTATGGGTCTCCTGGCTACAATCTTTATAACGGGACTGAAGTATGGGTCTCATGGCCATGAATGGACGTTGGGAGCTTGAGCTATGAATGCTCGTTCTCATCTAAGGTTTGTCAATATGATTGATTATAATGTTTTGATTAATGTATGATACTATGTAAGTTGCTTGAAATTATTTCCAACATGTTTATTTATTTACATTATTGCATATGAAAGGCTTGAGAAGAAATGTATTTCTATGAGTCACTCACTAGGCAATCAGCTCACTGTTTTCAAATGTTTTCCTTTTTCTTAGGTAGTGGTCAGTTTCCTCGCGATTGAATCCACTACAGCTTGCTACCCAAAGTTTGGAGATTGAAGGAAGAAGCTTAGGTTAAGCTTGTTTTGATATACACATTTTTGGAGAGGAGCCTGGGACTTGCGAAACTTATTTTTCTTTTGGGATCCATGTTTATTCTTATCATTTTTGTTGTTTGTTTTTGGAACTGTAATTAAGTCTTTACGCTGGTTAATATCATAGTGGATTTACTGCCAAGTCGTTTTTGTATGTTGAGATTTCAAGCAGGTTTCACTTAAGTTAGGCAGTAAGTGCTGGCAAGTAGGTAGGTAACTACTGCTGTCATATCCTCTTTTGATTTTAGAGGGTAAACCGGGAGGGGGTGTGACAAAAATTGTTGTCCATTCCAAGAAGCCATAGGGAGTGGACCACAAATGTCTGTATGTATTAGTTCTAAGACGTCTGAGCATCTATTGACATTCTTATGTTAGTTTGTTTTGTCTTAATACATTCCACACAAACGTCGAAGTTACTTAAATCAAGGGAATCAAGAATTTCATCTAACACAAATCTCTGAATTCTCTATTTAGAGATGTGACCTAAACATTTGTATCATAACATAGCAGAACTCTCATTTAATTTATGCTTTATACCACATGAATTAGATAATAGGATTTTGTTAAATGAATCAAAAGAATCAAGCATATATAGATCATCAATTAAAGAACCAATACCAATAAGCTTGAAATCTTGTAAAAGACTAACTTTATTATTTCCAAAAGAATAAAAAAATCCAAATTTGTCCCAACTTGAAATAGAAACTAAATTTCGTCTAAATGACGATACAACAAAAGTCTCATTCAGATCCAAATAACAACTAGTTTTCAAAGTAATATAAAATTCCCAATAGCTTCAACTAGAATTGCTTTGCCATCACCCACATAGATGAATCTTTCAGCATCACTTGGCAGTCGACTTCATAAGTAACCCTGCATCGATATACTTATGTGAATAGTAGCACCAAAATCTACCCACCAAGTATCTGTAAGTATAGAAGCTAAATTAACTTGAGAACAAACCAAAGTAAGAAGTTTACACTTCTTTACACGTCACTTGGCATACTTAGGACAATCTTTCTTGAAGTGACCTTTCTTTTTGCAGAAAAATCTAAGGATTTTTAGTAGCTTGTTTCTTGCTCTTATTCTATTGAGATGTTCCTTCTGCAACACTCATAGATTTCTTTTTTTCTTATCACGAGAGTCGGTTGCCAAATGAGCACTTTCTGTTTTTTCTTTCTTAATCCTATCTTCTTTTTGCACACATTGTGAGATAAGCTCATTTAATACTCCATTTATCTTTCTGAGTATTATAGAATATCTTAAACGGAGAGAATTGTGTAGGAAGAGAGATAAGTATCAAATGTACAAGTAAATTTTCATTTATCTTGATATCAAGTGCCTTTAATTTACCTGCAAGATTTGACATTTCCATAATGTAGTCCCTTATGTTTCCATTGTCCTTATACTTCATAGAATTTAAAGAAGTCAAAAGACTACTTGCTTCCACTTTTTCATTTTTAGCAAAATATTTCTCAATTTGAGCAATAAACTTATTGGCATTTTCACTTTTTGTGATAGAGCCCCGAAAAGACTCTGGAATGGAGTGTTTAATGATCATCAGACACATGCGATTTAACCGTTCCCACTTCTCTATATTAGCCATATTTGGCTGTTTCTTGGTAGAAGTAGGTTTGTCGGTCCTTAATGCAAGGTCCAAATCCATACACCCGAGCAGTATCTCTAGGCCTTCATTCCAAATCTTGAAGTTTGATCCATTCAACTTAGGGATTGAACTCAGATTTTCAGATATTTGAGTAAGACCAATTGAAACAATAAACAATGAAATATATACTCACAATTAAAATATAAACAAAATAATTTCATATATGTGGTGGGCCCCTTTAACAAAATACACAAAATTGATGTTCAACCTTTGGGCAAAAATACCAATCGTAAATGGTACTCTCAATGTAGTAAACAAAGTATCGACAACAAACTCTGTGAAAAAATAGCATTTCTTTGAACCAACTATTTGTCACATGAGCAACCCTTATAATTGTCATATATTCATTACCACATGCATATTGGTCAAATAATTATCTTCCTTTGAGCCGATAATTATCGGCATAGATTCATGAATATGCACATCTTATATTTCATAATTAAATTAATCTAGATAATAAAGGCTACCTTGGTATCATATTATTTTGACCAATCCAATCTAAAATATATGACAAACAATATTACAATATTATTGTACAAAAATAACAGGAAAAGAAGACCAAATAGTCTTGACTAAAATTCACCCAATAATTGGGTACACATAATAAAATTAAGCAACATAAACATGTGAATATCACCAAATATCATTAATCAAATTTAAATTTAAATTAATCAAAATATCAATCAAATTTAAATTTAATCCACAACATGATCCATTAATTTTGAATCCACAACATGATTAATCAAATTAAACCGGATTCACAATATAATTAATTTAATTTAAATTTGAATAATCAATCAAACTTTAGATTCAAATTCTCAATCTTATCAATCAAGAATCAAGAACGATCAACAAGATCAAACAAGAAACAGACAAGAAACAGACAATATCAAACGGATTGATTTATTCCCTTAAATCCCTCGTTTAGTTAGCCACGAACAATTGAATTGTTAGTCAACGAAAAACCATTGTTCGAAGTCTTGGTATAAAACTAAGATAAGTCACATGTTTACACAGGAATTCTAAAGTGCTCATCCCCAAATCGACAAGAACATTAGACCCACCCAAAAAAAAATGATTTGTCAAATTGTGAGAGGAAATTTGGAAACTACACCTTCTAGTGTCAACTTGATTAAAACAAGCTAGAAGTTCCTGTGTGATGATTCGAATTCCACTGTTTTTTTCATATTTTTTTTCTTTTTCGGCTGAAACCCACAAAACCAACGCAGGGGATTCAATATTCACATGAGTATCACCGGCGGAAGTTGGGAATTCGGTGCAGTACACCCTTCTTTGTTTTAAAAATCTTAAATTCTTTCAATTTCTTTAGGAAAAATTGGATCAAGAGCAATGGTAACCTAATATAAACCTACAATCTAACCGGAAAATCATGCTCTGATACCACTTATTAACATAAATACTTTAAATCTATATTGAATAAATAAATTCTAAGATTATTCATGCCAAATTGTCAAGAATAATAACATATCGGATTCTATTGATAAACTAATGATAACTTCAAGATGATGATAGATGACTATGATCTTCTTCAACCAAAAAACTCTGAATGCCCTTAATGGGATATCTGTCTAATGAAATTCATGAAAGACTGAGGGCTTTTTGTTTTGGTATATAGAGGACCATAGTTAAGGTCTCTAGTTCAATTAGGATTCCCATTAAACCCTAAGAATGAGTTTCTATCTATTAAGTCCATACTCAAAATCCAATGCATTAATTAATTAGAGCACATAACTTAGTCCTCTAATAAAATAATCCAATGTGATAAATTATTAATCCACATACATAGTCAATACTTTAATTAAACATATTATTATTTAAATATATCTAACAATATTTTAAAAATATTTGTAAATATAGAGTTGTTGATTGGTCAACTTTTGAATTTTTTTCTAATTCTCAAATTTGTCCTCCCTTGTTTTGTTGCACGCTTTCTTCTTTCTTTTTTCTTTTTCTTTTTACTTTTCTTTCATTTTCTCCATTTTTTTTTTATTTTCTTTCATTTCTCAGGTTTTTTTTCTTTCCTTTCTTCTGTTTCCTATTTCTCATTAGAAATATTAAAAAAAGAAAGAATTAGGATGTTGAGTTCAAACCCAAACCTTGGAAGTGCCTAATTCATAAGTGATTAACACCAACAAATCAATCATCAAGTTTGATAATTATAATGAAACGGTAAATATAAATAGTAAATGAAAATGGGTTTGAAAAAAACTACTTTTTTTTAGTCCTCAAATTTGCACCTTTTTAAAAACATTTCTAAAAAGTTTGAAATAAGAAATGAGAATAGTTATTAAACAAGTTTATTTCTCAAAAAATAGAAATGAGAATGTTATCAAACAAGCCAATAGTTTTTTTTCTTTTTATAGGACTTTAAGAGTATGAAGTCTAACCGTAATAAACTTGAAAAAATGGCATAGATGGCCCAAAATGAAGGGCACAAATTGAAATATTTGTTTATTTGTGTATTGATAATATCAATTATTAATGATATTAGTGATAGAACTTAAATATTTGTCATATTCATGTATTAGTGGTATCGAACTTAGGTAGATATCTATGATAAAAGTTTATTAAGGAGTGTTTGACATGCATAGTTGAGTTGAGTTGAGTTGGGTTGTTTGTGTTTGGGGTTGCAAAGTTGAGTTGAGTTGAGTTGAAATGTCTGTATTTGAGGTGTTGAGTTCAATTAAGTTGAGTTAGAAAGTTTGTATTTGGGGTGCTGAGTTAAGTTGAGTTGGGTATCTAGTATAATTTTTCTGAACGAAATTGATTTTTTTTTTTTTTTTTTGCTATTTTTTAAAATTTCCAACTACACATATTTTTCTAAAATTTTTAACAATAAAAGGGCTTAAATTTTTTCCCATTCTTAAAACATACTAAATTATTCCTACAAAGAAACATATACTAAACACAAATTTTGAATTCAATTTTTGAACACTCAATTACAATATATATACACACACCATTCCTAAACATCTGACATATTCTAAACAAATGAAAACTTTTCACAATGACTTAACCCTCAATCATGAATATTGAAGAAACTTAAAAATTGAACAACTTTTTATTTTTCCTTATTGCAAAATGTAACATATTTTACCACACAATTTGAACACTCAATTGCATAAAAATTTTATCTACATCTCCAAAGACATGTTATATTCCAATAAAATGAATATTTCTCTAATCTCTAACCCTCAATTAATTTTAACTTAACCATGTATGTTAACTAAAAAAACAACGAACAAAAAAAAATCAGAGATCTTGTTTTTTCTCCATCTGTGAAATATGAATTTCAACTTTTATGGTTAATGATTTTTTTTTCTTTTTTTGTGCAAAAGTATGATTCTTTACATTTTACTCTAATACAACGAAATGATGTTTTTTTTATTGTACAAACTCATTTTTTTGCAAACATTTTTATGGTTAGTTTTTACGTTTAAGGCTAATTTTCCACTTACAAATGAAATAATAATGTCCACAAAAATATCTACTTACGTTAAAAAAATGCATAACAATGAATAATACTCAATACATCAGAAATGGTTCCTCAACAATTAAACAAAATTTGGATTATAAAAAGTAGACACCAAACTTAAAACAATGAACCTCAAACTAATTATTGGAGAAATTATGCAATTAGTTTGGTCCTACAGGTAAGATAACAAACTATAGTCAGATTAAAATGAAGCTAAATGCATATAAGCTAAAATAAAAAATACTACAACATACTTTCAAAGTCTACAATGGATTAGATCGGAGCGCTAAGACTAAAATCGAGACAGAGCAGAGATGTAATTCTTAAAAAAAGATGTATGAAACCACATCAATGCAACAACTAGAAATGAAAGAAAAACAATGTTTTCTTCTAGTAACCACTCTTATATGAATGTAAAAAAATGAAAGCCAAAAGTGGAAAACAAAAAGTTAAAAAAAAATGATATCATGACCTTTCTTATAGTAATCACCTTTCTACATATAAATATTGCATTTAACGTAGACAAAATATTATTATTTACATAGTCAACAACCCTATAATATACATTAACAGTAGTAGAATGTATGAGTTGAACATGCAAAAAAAAATCGTGTTGTCATTAAGGGTTTATTTACATGTACATAAAAACTAGGGTTGTCATCAAAGGTCTTGTCAGAGGTGGTCTTCGCGGAGTTATTGTGGAAGGTGATGCCGAAATCCCTAAGTTAGTCATCAGAAGTGGTTGTCAAAAATCTGAGTTGGTCGTCAAAGATGGTTGTTAGAGACGGGAGTTGGTGATCAGAGTTGGCCGCACAAATTTGGTCATCAGAGTTACTTGTTCAAAGGTGGACGTCGAAGTTAACGGCGTGAAGGTGGTCGCCAGAGTTGCTTGTGCGAAAGTGGTTATCAGAGTTGGCCGCCAGAGTTTTCGTTGGAGACGGTTATCGGAATCTGGAGTTGGTCGTTGGAGTTGGTTGTGCGAAGAAGTCGTTAGAGTATGGTAGCGATAGTCGCCAATGGTGGCCAATGGGTGAAGCCATTGAAAACATTGGAGGGGGGAGAGTTAGGGTGAGTTGGAGGGAGAGTTGGAGTGTGTTGGTAAAAAAACCCAACTCAACTCCACCAACATTTAAAATCTGTGGGTCAAACATTGAGTTGGTAATTTTTTCCTACTCAACTTATGTTGGTGAGCCAAACACTTGATAAAAGTCTATTATTGATAATCATGATAAAAGTTTCTCGATAATAGCCATTCATAGCTTTTAGTGTTAATTTTTCAAAATTGATAGTCACTAATGAAAGTCTACCAATGATACTGATAGCCACTATTATTTTTTCTATCATGGATAACTTAATCTTTGATGATTTTCTTTAACAGTTAATAGTCACTTATAGAAGTTTATCATTGATAGTCAACTTAGTGAATTTAATTAATTAATAAAATTGAATCTTGGACTAAAGTATAAGTGGGATGCATAGAAGTTATTACTAATAACATATTATCAGTAGTAGAAGCCATCAATTGCAGCATGTTATTTAATGGTAAAAAGGAATAACTGAAGTTATCTCTGATGACATGTTATTAGTGATAGCTGTTGAGTTTTATGTCCTAAAACTCATAGATAGTAAATGTTATCAATTAATCGTCATCAATTAAAAGTTATCGATGTTAATTCAATAAATTTTATTGATCATGTTGTATTCTATTTCGCCTTAATAATCTTAAATTCAATAAACTAACATTCAGGGTTGCTGTATGAATCTTGAACTGTATGTGAAGAAATATATGGATCAATGTTCAAGAAAAAACCTAAAGGGTCTATAGTATACGGATAAGGTTGGGTACCTTATCCTTGTGACAGTATGGATACGGCCCACATTGTATTTGATACAAACGCAATGATCCAACACATTGAAGTAGGTGAACACACAAGTGGGGGTATCCTATGCAATAAATACTAACCACTAGATGTAACGATTAACTAGTTTGATTCCTAATTCAATTGGATGACCTAGGCAACTTAGTCTTAATCCTTAATGTATTATGAACTCCTTTTCATAAGGAATTTGTTGGGGTTGATACCTTAAATCTCGTAGGATCCTGTAGTTTGTAAACACTTATATGAACAAACACTCGTAATGTAATAATATGAGATATTTTCTTCATTGTTATCTATGAAATATGAGATATTTTAGTTGCATTAACCAAAAACCAATAATTTAAGTTCCCTGGATATCGTTGTAACTTAAGCATTTATGTGAAGATATACAAGTGGATCATGCCTTAAATGATAATCTAAATGGTCTGTAGTATATGGATAAATGAGGGAAACCTTATCCTTGTGACACTATGGTACGACCCGCTTTGTAGATGTTACAAGTGTTGTAAAGTACTACAGATGGTTTGATCCTGATCATTCATGTGGAGACATGCGAGCAAGGTTATCCTATACAAAGGATTTTGTACAAGACCGGACCATGAAATGTTTAGTCTCGTTATATAACGTTGTTCATGATAGAGACTTTCATTTATCTCGGATGACCATAGGTAACATGACCTTAATCCTAAGTGAGTTGGGAACTCCTGCCTATGAGGGCGGTCCTTTGATTTGCATGGGTGTGAGTGGTCAGATTACAGACTCAAACATACCACTTTGGGGATTTGTCTGATTGAGGAGCTGGGAATTCAGCTATAAAAGATAGAATTCATTCCTTCCCCAAAGTAGGGGTAAGTAGATATTTTGCTCCTTTAAGAGCTGATTTCGGGGCTTGAACGATGTGGTGCCACGTACTTTCTCATGGCCCGAGAAGTGTTCACTCATAGTAGAATTATGATGTATTATTCATTAGAGGAATCAGTGGTACTTAAGGAGTTAGATGTAACTATAGAAGCAAAATGGTAAACTGACCCAATTGTACTTATGAGCAATCTGCGAAGGGTTATCGTACTGTTGATTGGTTATATCCAGTGGACACAAGAATATATCTGTAGTGCGAAGAGTGCAGTTGTCGGTCTTTACTCGAGTGCCTGATAGTTAACGGATGGTGGATGCCGTGATTAAAGAGTTTAGTCGGTTATTCACGAACCGTTGGAGCTTCAAGCTACAGGTCCATAAGTCCAAATAGTCACATTAAAGTCTTTAATGGACTGACCTTAACTTGCATGTATGCATCAATTCACCTTTCCAGGTAGGTTCCTAGGTAGAGGTGTTCTGTTGCCATCACCTTATATACCCCTGCCTAGATAGAACCCGCCTTAGACAAAAGGTCCCTTATAGATAGATTTACTACACTTTAACCTTTTACTAATTATTTTAGTTCTAATTTCATTTTATAACCATTTATAAAATAAACAACTAAAACACACATGCCACATAACGAAGTATTTATAACGCTTATGAATATTACGTTAAATAAATAATGCATACATAAATATAACCCTTATATTATATGATGCATGAACATGCACTTACATAAATTAAATTATGCTTTACTAAATCATAATACTTATAATAAAGAGAATATGCATGACCAATGCATAACCTAAGATGGGATTTATCTATATGCATACCATATGATAAAGAAAATATATATCACATGTATAAAACCATGGATTAATAGACAATGATGAACCAATACAAAACCGGAATGAGAAAACTATTTATTACATTATTATGCCGAGCAAACCAGTTCATAGGTGAACCGGGTCTTGAATCGCCGGGCGAAGCTCTAATCGTTTAGTAAATGCCTCCAGGTAAACAATCGTGTAGCGCACACTAGACGATAACACAAAAGCTAAACAATCGCATAGACAACAATGAGGCCGCAAAGCTTGATCGTCCAGACGATCGCTTAGCATGAAAAAGGTAAACGATTTACCATGCATTTACTTCGCGATCGTATAGTCAGTAACTAAGCGATGGGGCTTGTTGAGCTATACAATCGTCTAGTTCGCGCGCGCGTTAAATGACAACCAAGCAACCGATGCTCAGTGATCGTCTATCTCATCGTCTACATGACACGACCAACACTTGATAGTTTCCTTCCTCGAAGAATAGAAACCTTTGCTCCGAACTTCATCACGAACGACTCAAGACTCAAACTAACTTTGAAATTACGGACTCGATAGCAATTAATTGTGCCCAAAAACGCAGGGGCCTTTACAATTAATTTGAGAATTCAACAAACCGAGGTTACATCCCAAAAAACTCCATTAATCCACACATCCACAAACGAATTAAAAAATAAAACAGAGAGTAGACATGTTGTACTCACCGTGGATGTAAATGCAATTCTTTTGCAGCAATGAATTGGAACATCAGAAACCGACAGCTCTGATACCAATTGAAGGAACTCTTATTCAAGAGTACATATGAGCGGAAGCAGATCTTTCCAATTCATTGTGACAGAATTTCCACATATACATTCAAATATACTAATATGCATTCATAATGCTAAATTATTGACATGCTCAAAAGAACAGTAAATAAAAGATCAAGAGATTATACCAATTAAAGACTTATTCTTCATAGCAAATCTCGCTTTTGCTGAGACGGTATGCTATTGCTCAGCAAAACCCAATCGTCTACCTTGAACAGTCTCCACACATACAGAAGGAAACGGAGATGACACCACCACTCAGAGCCCTCAGTATTCTTGGAGTGAGAATCCAAAGGGTGGGCTTTGTTCGGATTTAATAGAGGGAAGGAGGAAGAGAGATCGTATACAACGATCAAGCAAGTGGGAGATAGGTTTGTCTATCATATCGACAAAATGCTTGATCGTTTAGGTGAAGTATACGATCGTGTAGGAAAAAGGTAAGTGATCGTCTAAACGATCATGTAAAAAAGCTAAGCGATCGTCACGATCGCTTAGTAAATATGGGACGCTAAACGATCGCTTAGAAAAAGGTAAACCATTGTTTAGTAAATAGCCTGCGCGGGTGTAATCATTAAACGATCGCTTAGCACTATCAAATATGTAAGCGACCGTTCAAGCACTATCGTATAGGTACAGATTTTCTCAGCGATGACACACTTCAACACAATGTTCGCACATCCCATGCTTAACACACCGTGAGCTATTTAAGCGTCTCAAAGTGATATTTCAACTTACTCATCCATTATGAAAAACATAAGAGACGTCGTCCTATTACCCATTTAACCGTCCAATTAATAGACAATGAATATGATCACATCATATTCATAACTTATGAATTAATATCATATATTAATTATAGTATTTTTCCTCTACTAGATATAAATCATATTTATATCCAATTTCTTCCAAATTAATATATCTCATACATAAAGTCAATTATATCATATATAATTAACTAGTTCAATTATATCACATATAATCGAACTCCCTCTTGTCAATTTGAATATTTCAAATTGACCCAAAAGCTGACTCTTAACTTGTATCCAAGCTACCAAGGGGACCTTATAGACCTATGGCTTGAAGCTCCAACAGTACGTGAATAGCAGACTAAACTCTTTAATCACGATATCCACCATCCGTTAACTGCCAGGCATTCCACTAAAGACCGACGGTTGAACTCTTCTTACCATAGATATCTTTCTATGTCCATTGGATATAACTAATCATCGATACAATGACCCTTCACATATGCTCGTAATTACAGTAGGACAATTTATCGTTTTGCCTCTGTAGTTACATCTTACTTCTTAAGTACCACTGATCCCTCTAATGAAAAATATAACATAGTCCTACACGAATGATCTGGATCAGACCATCTATGACAAGTCACAACACTTGTAACAATTCCACAAAGCGGGTCGTGTCCGTAGTGTTACCAGGATAAGGTTTTCCTCCTATATCCATATACTACAGACCATTTTGGTTGTCACTTAAGACATGATCCACTTGTATATCACTACATACATGCTTATGTTACATAAAGACAACCAGGGATATTAAGTTTATTGGTTTGTGGTAAAATAAAAAAACATCTAAATGTGCAAAGTCAAGAAGTGAAGTAAATATCATATATATTATACATCACAAGTGTTTTTACAAAGTTGTTTACAAACTACAGGACACGAGACTTTAGGGCACAAACCCCAACAGCAAGTGGCCAGATTGCCTACTTAAACCTACCACTTTGGGGATTCGTCTGATTGGGGAGCTGGGAACTCAACTACACAAGATGGAACACATTCCATCTTCGAAGCAGAGGTAAGTAGATAGATTACTCCCTTAAGAGTTGATTATGAGGCTTGAATGATGTGGCGTCACACACTTTCTCATGGCCCGAGAGGTGTTAACTCATAGTAGGACTATGATGTATTATTCATTAGAGGAATCAGTAGTACTTAAGGAGTTAGATGTAACTATAGGAGCAAAATGGTAAATTGTTCAACTGTACTTACAAGCGATCTGTGAAGGGTTATCATACTGTTGACTGGTTATATCCAATGGACACAAAAATATATTTGTAGTGAGAAGAGTGCAGTTGTCGATCTTTAGTGGAGTGCCCGACAGTTAACGGATGGTGGATTTCGTGATTAAAGAGTTTAGTCAGCTATTTACGTACCGTTGGAGCTTCAAGCTACAAGTCCATAAGGTCCCCGTGGTAGCTCAATGGATTGAAGTTGAGAATCAGTTTTTGGGTTAGTTTGAAGTGTTCAAACTAACAAGAGAGACTTTGATTATATATGATATAATTAAACTGGTTCAATTAAATGTGATATAATTGATATGATGTATGAGATGCATTAATTGAAGAAATTGATATAAATATGATTTATATTAAATAAAGGAGAAAGGAACTATGGTTTAAATATTACATATGATGTGATATTAAAACTATAGGTTATTAATATAATATGATAATTTAGTTATTATATTTATTTATAATTAAAACAATTATATGATAATTGTGGTTGGTTATTTTCTCCATTAATCGTGAAGGTGGGAGGTTATTTTTAGTTTTGAATAATTGAAGGACCAAATGAAAAGTGTTTTCATTTTTGTTGATTGATTGCTTCATTTAGTGAATTACTAATCATTTACTCACGAGAGACTACACGATAGCCCTCACAAGAGACTAAACAACAGCGAGAGATTTACTAAACGATCGTGTAAACAATCTAATGAGATTTACTAAACGATCGTGTGCCAGCGAGATTTATTAAACGATTGTGTAAACGATCTAGCGAGAGACTAAGCGATCGGCTATACGATTCTCACAAGAGCGAGATTTACTAAACGATCAAGCATTCTCAGTCTATACGATCGACAGAACCTTTCTCCCACTTGCTTGATCGTGTAGTTCGATCGTTTTCTTCCTCCTTCCCTCTACCAAATTCACACAGAGCTCACACCTCCTGGATTCTCACTCCGAGAATACCAAGGTTTCTGAGTGGTAGTGTCGAAGAGTACTTGTTCATGGAGCAAACTGTTCATGACTTGATCGACAACGAGATATTGACTAGACGATTGTAGCGACAACGAGAGGTTGTTGTTCAATTGTTCATGAGAGCGATAGATTTACAGAAGAAAAATTCTTCAAAGGTATGTCTCTCATTCCTTTTATATTTAATTAAGAAAACATGTTGTAATTTTGTTTAAGATGCATAACTGTTCTTGTATGTTTGTGAATTCCTTTAATTCTTTCACAATGGGTTTGGAAAGATCTTGCTTCCACTCACTGGCTATCTTGAATAAGAGTTCCTTTAAAACTTATAGGTTGTAAATGGATCTACAAGAGCAAACGGGGTGCTAATGGGAAGAAGCAAACCTTCAAGGCTAGACTTGTGGCAAAGGGTTATATCCAGGTGAAGGGAGTTGACTATGAGGAGACTTTCTTACCTTTGTCGATGGTTAAGTCTATCCACATCCTCCTATCCATTGCCTCATATTATGACTATGAGATATGGCAAATGGATGTCAAGACTTATTTCTGAATGGTAATCTTGAGAAGACCATTTAAATGGTGCAGCTCGAGGAATTCATGCCCAAAATTAAGAGCAAAAGGTTTGCAAACTGAATCGATCCATTTATAGGCTGAAAATGGCGTCTCGATCTTGGAACATAAAGTTGGATCTGTGATCAAATCTTACGACTTTGACCAAAACGTTGATGAGCCTTGTGTCTACAAGAAAATCATCAATAGTTCATTAGTTTTCCTAGTGTTATATGTAGACGATATCCTACTCATTGGGAATGACGTAGGTTTTCTGACTTCAGTTAAGAATTGGCTAGTGCTGTCTCAGGGATCGTACATTGACAAGATGTTGATCAAGTACTCGATGCAGAACTTTAAAAGGGAGCCTACTGCCTTTTTGGCATGGAGTTATATTATCTAAGGAACAGTTTCTTAAGACACCTCAAGAGGTTGAGGAAATGAGACGGGTCCCCTATGCATCTGTCGTTGGCAGTTTGATGTATGTGATGTTATGTACTAGACTTGACATCTACTACGTTGTAGGGATAGTCAGTAGATATTAGTCTAATCAAGGACAGGGTCACTGGACTGCCGTTAAGAACATCCTCAAGTATATTTGGAGAACGAGAGACTACATGCTCGTGTATGGATCTAAGGATTTGATCCTTACTTGATACATAAACTCTGATGTCCAGACTGATAAGGATTCTCGGAAATTCATTTCAGAATCAGTGTTTACTCTTAACCGATGAGCTGTAGTATGGTGAAGCACTAAGCAAGGGTGCATCACTGACTCTATAATGGAGGCCAAGTATGTAACGGTTTGTGAAGCTGTTAAAGAGGCCGTTTGGCTCAGGAAGTTTCTGACTGATCTGGAAGTTGTTCCAAATATGTCTAGGCCCATCACCCTTTATTGTGATAATAGTGGTGTTGTGGTGAACTCGAGGGAGCCTAGGAGTCATAAGTACGATAAACATATAAAGTGGAAGTATGATCTCATCCGCGAGATTGTGCATCGAGAGGACGTGATAGTCACGAAGATCGCTTCGGAGCACAACGTTGCTGACCCGTTTACGAAGGCTCTCACGACTACAGTTTTTAAGGGTCACCTACAGAGCATAGGTCTACAGAACCGTCCGGAGATGTACTAGGGATAGTGGGGGATTTCTTACTGGGACTTAGTGCCCTAGTTTATTATTTTATACTTTTTTTTCATCTTGTACACCCACCACTCGCTTTAGGACAAGTGGGAGATTGTTGGGGTTGATGCCCTAAATCTCGTAGGGTCCTATAATTTGTAAACACTTGTATGAACAAACACTTGTGATGTAATAATATGAGATATTTTCTTCACTGCTGTCTATTATGAGATATTTTAGTTGCATCAACCACAAACCAATAAAATAAGATCCTTGGTTATCATTGTAACTTAAGCATGTATGTGGAGACATACAAGTGGATCATGCCTTAAGTGATAACCTAAATAGTCTGTAGTATATGGATAAATGAGGGAAACCTTATCCTAGTGACAGTACGGATACGACCCGCTTTGTAGATGTTACAAGTGTTGTAAAGTGTAACAGATGGTCTGATCCTGATCATTCATGTAGAGACATGCGAGTAGGGTTATCCTATACAAAAGAGTTTGTATACAAAGGCGTTTGTATAAGACCGGACCACGAAATGCTTAGTTTCATTATATAACGTCGTTCATGATAGAGACTTTCATTTCACTAGGATGACCATAGGTAACATGACCTTAATCCTGAATGAGTTGAGAACTTCTGTCTATGGGGGCAGTCCTTTGATTTCCATGGGTGCGAATGGCCAGACTGCCAACTCAAACCTACCGCTTTGGGGATTCATCTTATTAAGGAGTTGGGAACTCAACTACACAAGATGGAATTCACTCATTCCCTGAAGCAGGGGTAAGTAGATAGATTGCTTCTTTAAGGGCTGATTCCAGGACTTGGACGATGTGGCGCCACACACTTTCTCATGGCCCGAGAAGTGTTCACTCATAGTAAGATTATGATGTATTGTTCATTCAGACATTTGTGGTCATATGAATGCTAGAGGAGGGTATGAATATTTCATCAGCTTTATTGATGTCTATTCCAGGTATGAGCATATTTACCTGATGCACCAAAAGTCTGAAACATTTCAAAATTTCAAAGAATATAAGGCAGAGATTGAAAACCAATTAGGTAAAAAAAATTAAAATACTTCGATCAGATCGAGGTGGTGAGTATATGGACTTAAAATTCTAAAACTATTTGTTAGTGTTGGATTTTATGTCCTAAAAACTCGTAGTTTTTAAAATGATAAACATTTTCTATATCTCATAAATTGTTTGAAAGTCTAAATCCAATCAACTAAGACCCATGACTATTGTATGAGTACTTGAACTTTATGTGGAGACATAAGAGTGGATCAGGTTCGAGTAAATAGTCAAAATAATCTATGGTACATGGATGAGGTTAGGTACCTTATTCTGGTAACATCATTGGATGCGACCTATTCTGTAGTTGTTACAAAGAGTTGTAAAGTGCTACATACGATGTGATTCTAATTCGTACATGTTATGACATGAGGAGTGGGGGCATCCTATGCAATGAGTTTGCATAAGATCCGGACCAAGAAATAAGTCACTCTTATTTTATAACGTTGTTTACTGTTTAAGACTGACTATTTCACCTAGATGACCTAGGTAACTCGATCTTAATCCTGAACTAACTATGAACTCTTGTTTATTCGGAATTGCCCTTAGATTTGCATAGTTGAGAGTTGGCTCAACAGCGCCGGCTCAATAAGATCCCATTTCAGGGGTAAGACCAGATAGATAGCTGGGGACATAGGGTGCAAGACGGAGTTCACACCTACTCGATTTAGGGATAGGAGAAAGGTTATTCTCTCAAGTACTGAATTCAGGTCTTGAACAAGGGGCTCCACCCTCTCACTGGGTTGAGAGAGTTTGGTTTGGCGATTGGATCACAAACCAGTTATTCATTAGAGGATCGGTAGGGAATTGAGGACTAAGACGTAATCTCGGAGGTAAAACAAATATTTGACCTAGCCGTTATTACGAATAATCTGTGAAGGGTCGACTTGCTGATTATGGTTAAATCATGTGAACATAATATATTTACATTGAGGGGAGTGAAACTATGAGCTTTAGTGGAGTGACCCATTAGTTAATGAATGGAGATTAATCTGGTCTAATGAGTTTGGCCAATTAATCTCGGATCGTTGGAGCCCATGATCTGTAGGTCCGTGAGGTCCCCCTACTAGCTCGTAACAGACTAACTCTAGAATAGCGTGATAAGTTAATTTGAAACGTTCAAATTAGAATTAAAGGAATTAGTAATTATATGAGATATAATTATGTTTAATTTTAGAATTGAACGGTATAGAAGAATTTATATATTTAAATATGATTTAAATATATAAAGATGGATATG